>NW_027466915.1:3085000-3407500 GCF_046128005.1 Genypterus blacodes
AGTTCCAAACCTTCTATTCTATTCAATCAATAGTTGCTAAATGAGGAGCAACTTGGCTCTCCACACTATGGCTCATAAGGCTGCCAGGGGTCACTTGCACATTGCCTCTGATCTCTCCAGCACCAATATGACCAAATGAGAGAATGGCTGTAGGGAGACAAAATTGAAAAAGGCCTGTAAAACGACTTAGGAGGGGAGCCAACAGCACTGCGGGAAAGCAGTGGCCCTGAGTTGACATTTATCAGCCTATCCTAAAACACAGCAGCAGCAAGACGTCTGCTTATGTGGGAGAGCAGAGGCAGCATATCGTATTGTACTGCCACTTACAGCTTGGTGGAAGTTGGGAGGACAGCCATAATACACCCTGCCAGTCTGTGAGCGAGTGCAATGAGAGATGTTCGCTTGCTCTCCTCAAGGCTGACGATCTCGGGGAAACTGGATTTACCTCCTCTCGGACCAGTCTTTGATTGGCCCCTGTGCAGTGCCACACTGATGCAAGCTGGTTCACTGTGACAGGCCACTCTGCTATCTCAACCTTTACCAAAGAGAAAAGACCAAAGACTGTTTCCTATGCTGCTGCAAATTCCTTGATATACGGACAGACCCCAAAGAGGTGAACAGACTCAACTTGATTAGCTGATACGTGCATGCAAAGCTTTAGTAAAGGGGTAATATGGTGTCGTAGAGTATATAGAGAGGTAATTATCAGATCAAAACATTCCTTTTAAATATAGGGATTAGTTTGGACATTACCCAGATTTCATACAGCCTGGATTTACTAATACAGGTCTTAATTTTTGCATGATAGTGTGCTTAATGAAAATCATCCCAAACATGCAAATGAAGAAATACCATTGTATTGAGTCCTTCAATTAAGCCCTTCTTGATACATTAAATCTGGCTGTGACTGTGTTTTATTAATTAACGCCATTGTCTGCAAAGCCAATACACAGATACACTTACTTAAGGGGGCAAGGACGTGTTCAAAGATCCTGCATGCTCTAAGAAGAGACTACATTCCATTGAATTGCAAAGCTTAATAAGCCCAGCATCCAGGGAGTGACATAAACATATTAAATAAATATGATGAACTGGAGGACATGGACATTAAATGTGGAATTTTATGATCAAATTTTGTATTTCCTAACAGCCAATTGAGCTGGACAAAGAGTTAGATAATACAATCGTATTTTCTGGTAGACATAAGCACTCTGGCCTTTGTACTTCAAATAAATCGGCTTTTGAGTGTGAAGATGGAATGGTCATGAACTGATGAACTGTAGTAATTCTCAACTGGGAGTCATGGATAATGCATAACAGCATCGCATGCTATTATCAGTCCATGCGGCCGGACCAAACACGCACAGGTTTGTGACGGTCACTGATTTTTAGTTTCAATTAAGCCAGAGTTTAGTGTGAATTTCTTACTATTTCATACTCACAATTTCTATAAAAAAATAATGCAATTTGCTTGCTCTTCACCTGAGCAGCACCCCTGCAGTTAATGGGGACTGTGTCTTGCTTAAAGTCAAGTTTTAGTTTTACTTTGTGCTTGCTAACACGGTTTATAAAAATTCTCCTGCATTGTCGAGTTTCCTTGTAGTGCCCCACAAACATTTTCATTGAGCTAGGTTGCTAACAAACTGCTTGGCCTGAAGTTGATTCATAATAGCCATTAATAAAAGAAAACGCAGCTCTGTTAAAAAGCTTTTGTTTAAAACTGTAGATGTTTAATGTTGTTTAGATGTTTAGATGTTTAAAACTGTAATGTAATGTAATGTAATGTAATGTCCTTCAGAAGATAGAAGGATGACGTCTGAGTCACAGAGTAGAGTGGGTTAGTGCTCAATCATAGTCACTAATATAATGAACCAAAATACATCTTTAAGCCACTATACAAAGTTTGTTAGCCGCGAGAGGCTAAGACAGGGAGGTCTGTCAGACGCGCTATTTCTGGTTCAGGAGAAGTGATTGCATTTTTAGTCTCTTCCTTTGTATGGCTAAGAATAAAGAGAGGATTCTCCGTGGTGATGTTTATTGCTTATTTATTTCTAATTTCTTTAGCGGTCAACCGAAAGTAACAACTCCCCACTCACCCACTCTCCAATAGAATCAAAAACAAAAGAATCGTCCTGCAAACAGGTGCAAGGGATGACTAATCACCGCTACACTCCATGACACACACGTATACACACTCACAGAGACACACAATGACACAGACACACGCCCACACAGACACACACCCACCATCAAGTGACCAAGTGACAGATAAAAATACAAGTACTTTCCTTGCCCCTACAACAATACATTTGACTGAATCTAGCCAAAACCATGGCCCAAAACAACAGGAAATCACGTTTATGAAGTTGAATCTGAGGAAGTAAGCAGTTGTACACATGATCTGAATGCTGCTGTGGCTCCTCACTGTAAACGCATCAAAAGCCATAATCTCTAAAACAACAAACTCATCTGATACCAGAATGTATCTATTTTGTGGCAGAGAAAAAGAGAATTACACTTTTCCATTTTCAAATTTGTATTATCATTATGCCTTTCATTAGATTCAAATACTAGAAATATCGGATTGCAGCCCTTTGTTGATTGATAATTATATATGAGAGGGGGCAAAAGTGGGACCACTGAAATTATTTTTCATCCCAAAGAAGATGTCATGACCGATTTCTAACTAGTGTTTTAAAACTAAATAGCATCCGCATTCACAGAACCTACCATTATCCTTTGTGAATGCCAAATGTGATCAATCCAGCAATCTGAGCTTTCAAATTGAATCAAAGTGCCCTCAGTCCAACTGTGTTGCCACAGTAATGGTGGTGTTGCTAGAGGGCATAACACAAAAATCAGCTGGTGGATTTGTCCATGGGCCTGTGATCAAAACGGGTTGTCGTAATTATCCATTGGTTTACACATTATCTCCATGGGCATATATTGTAGCTACTTGACTGGATTATTTCTAAAACCAGGCAACCCAAAAAAATTCAGTTGATGCCCCTGGCACACTTGGAGGCATTGTATTATTTTTATCAATAAAATAACCTCCACAATACAACCAGCTGTGTAGAAGTCATTCATTAGTGGCTTTGAAATACAAACTGGAGGAAATGCATATTATGATCATCATCTAGTTTCATATCCCACTTAAGCAAGCTTGTATTACACTATGTTGCTATTGTTAACATTACTATAGTAGACACTTTTGAAAGAAAACATGATGAAAAAAGCAACAGTGCATTTAGTACATTTGTTAATTGTGAGAGGATGAGATAAAAAGCATTGAGTTACCAAGATGGGACAATGTAAGATTGCTGTGAAAAAATGTTGGTTGCCATTAAGCATTGTAAGCTTTTAATTACGTTTGTATATGAGGTTCAGCAGCTCATGTAAAATATATGTACCCAAGTAGAAGTATTTACTGTTGACTGCAAAGCCAATGATCTTTTGGGTGTTGGAATGGATATGTTTGCATGCATCCTCATTATCCAATGATAAGTCAGAAGTAGGTCATATGACATTCACGGTTCAGTTCAAAAACATGGCAGAATACATTAGGAAGGAATGGAATTTGAGGGGCCACAGAGACTAAATTAATGCTGAAAGCTTTGAAAATGATGTGCTTAATTGATGGACATACATTTCAATTGCGACATCCGGCAGGTAGCAAAATAATAATAAGTCAGACAACAGCAACAAATGGGTCTATTGCATTTGAACAAAAAGATTTTCTGTTCAGGATCACGGACGAATGACTAAAAAGCAAGAAAATGGTGGGGAAAAAATGACCCCCATTTTTATCAAATAAAGTAATTGCAAGTAGCATGTAATCAGGATTGGACATGTTTGCTCAGCCATGCAAACATCTAAATCAGGTTAAACAGTCTGTCCAACTTTTCACAATTCAACAATCTCAGATTCAATGCAAATTCAGAGCAGGCTGAATAATTTCCTATTTTAACACATATTTACTGCATTATTTTCCATTTTGGCATGTCATTTTTACAAAAAAGTTATCAAAATCCCGTGTCAGGAAGCAGCTGCAGCTGCTCTTCAAGCGCAGCCCAAGCATCCAAAAACTGTTTGCATTAAATCTAGATAATGTGGAGGTTTTGTGTTTCATGTGTTGATTCCAACGTAAAACAGATGTGAAGAAATCGTGAGACTTTGTTTAAAAGTTGGAAACATAAATATTTGTACAAACAATTAATATTTAACATGTAAAAGGAAATATCAGCTACTGTTTCAATGTTTTGTCTCTCTTTGTTTCTTTATTTTCATTACTGCTTGGTGAAAGTGAGTGCTCGTCTCCTGGAGGGCTCTTACACAGAAGTGTGATTCCAGGGAAGCATCCTCCCCATTGCATAAACTAATTATCTTCCTGTTCTGGAATGTTTAAAATCAGCTGACTTTGAAACCAATGCCTTGCCAGTACTCTAGATCCAGCTAAATTTGTCTATCTAACCTAGCTAAATTTAACATTAGATGATGATTAGAATGTTGATGTGTCAGAAATAGTAAGGGCTAGTGACACAAGAAAATAAAGGTTGTTCTATGCACCTTATCACAAAAAAATGAAATCGTATGTGGATTGACTGTTATCTTACTCCGATCATTGGCAATAATTAAACAATGGGTTTAAATGCAAGCGCAGCCACTGTTGAATTCCCTTAGCTTTAAAGACAACCTTTATTTTATGTTTTGTGTTCAAAAGTATACCTGTGTATGCGAAATCTATGTATAAGTGGTGTATTATTCACAAATCTATCTCACATAGCCCTTTCCCCCCGAGGGCCAGTGCTGCAAAACATTCAGAGCTTTGCAAAAACAGAGGTGCTCTGCTTGAAAAATGTTCATAGTTCCTTATTTTGCCCTCAAAAAAGCTCAAACACGAGCTGAACCGAGACATCATAGGCCACAAGTACGGTCTTAACATGTTTATGAACTTGCAATTGTGCTGTTTAAATAAAGTTAGTTCAATTCACCTAAAGGGTATTCTTGGTCCGTTCCTCCACAAATACAAGATCAAGTGAGTTTTACTAGATCTCCTCATTTTTAACACCCAGGCGGATATTGAGATTCTTCAACCACATGTGAGAACTTAATTAGAAAAGCTGGATTCAATTATCCAGGGTAATTGCACACTCCTCGTGTTCATTGAGATGGGAATATATAGTGTATCAACAGTCGAAACAGTGATCAGCAAGTGTCTGATTGGCAGATGAAAATGATGCACAAGAGAACACAGTTCTTCACCCCAGTGGACCAAGAGAACCTCATGGAGGCTTTGTTAACTCTAAAACTATGACATGCACTAAAGGCAAGACTGCAAAAGCAGCAGAAATGAAAGAAAAAATAAAAAGTTGGCAGAAGGCGACAGAAAAATTTAATGGGTAAGTGGCCTATTTAATTGTGTACAATCTATTATTGCCTACAGTGGCCTATTATTAGTTCTGCATTTCACTTGTACATAAACGATGTTGATATCCTTTCTGTTGTCACCATTCCACACACCAGAGCAAACACAGGACCTAAGTGTTACTTCCCCTGCCATTAATATCAATCTCAGCGATATGCTAAACAAAGTAATTAGTTGAGATTTATTTTTTTCTTGATTATATAAGGCAACACGGAAGAAGGCAGAAACAAACAATGATTCCTTCTTGACTGAAGCGGGTCCGTTCTCTGGTGCAGTGTCGCTACAGGCAACGGGAGATTGGTGATTACACAACGTCTGTATTATTATTGTACCAATGTCAATTTGCTTTTCTCTTCGAAACACAGCGACCGCCATGGCTGAAGTTCGGTTGTTGGAAGTGTGTATTTCAATCCGTATGTACAGAGAATGAAACCCAATGCTTGCGAACATCAGTAAAGATGACATCACATTGATGTTCAGCACTCAAGCTAGTGGTGACACCAGCTCATTCTTAGATGGTCGAGATGTGCAAAGGCCACACACAAACCCTAACCCACATTCTAGACCATTTCTGTCAGACAATTTAAATTTGGTTGTAATGGTGCAAATATCGACTAGTTTGCTGGCACAAACTCAACTCCAATATCCGTTTATCCTCTCTAGTACACATGCACTTGGTACACTTCCACCAATTCCACGGTCACAAAATTTGGCACATGACCAACAGATATCTACATGAACAGCCAGAGATTGCGAGCAGCTGACAAAATTTACGTCATGCAGATCTCATGACCCTATGGACAAGGAAAGCAAAATATGGCTTTATGTGTCCCCCTGACCACCCTCTGCTACTCATTAACTGCCAACAGCAATACAGCATGCTGCCTCCAAGGCGTTAAGTCATGCTGCCCCAGTTTGCCTGGACTGGTACGAGCACTGACAACACTTCTGAGATTCTGACACATTATGTTTCTGACTCATCCTCAAGATCGAAGAAGACAACATATAGAAAGGCTTGAAAAATGAGTCACCACAGACCTCATGGAGCCCAATAATGCACAGAACCATTTCGTAGATGTATGGTGTTGATATCATATCATATATAATGCATTCATATTAACCTAAATACTATACTATCAGGTCAGTTCAGGTTTTGCACACACCCCTGCATGAATATCAACATAAAATTGGCATCAGCCTCCTCCTTCTAATATGTTTTCATAAAGCAAACATTCTTCTCTTCTCCATTTCAGAACAAATGTAATTTTCTTTCCAGAGCTGTGTTGACTGGTGCTAATTATTCTGCCATTCACATCTGCTTAAATTCCTGTTTGGAGAGTCTTTCTTTATGCAATTGCTTTGTGTTGCCTTCCATAGTCTGACTAATAGAACCACGCGGAAATAAAATACCACTCGCAATTTTTCAAACAACAGGGAATCACACAGACGCAAAGAATCTTCACTTAAAACCTCATTGCCAGGTTCACGCTAATGGTGTTTGCCTTGCCTGCACATTTAACCCTTGACAGGCCTGAGTGAATTCTCTCCTCTCATATCATTTCAGACTTCTGATTAGCAGAGACCACCTTACTTGGCCAGACAGAAATGAAAGCTGCGTATCACTGTCTGAATCTCTGTTTTAGGACAGCTGATATACCAGTGACTTGTAGTCATTTTCTCCTCAGAGTCTACCTGACAAACATGCCATGTTATGTTTTTATTTAACACCTTGGAAGCAGGTTTGAGAAAATGCTTTCTGTGCAGTTTGGAGATAATGTAAAATATATATATAAATGTATATATATATATATATATATATATATATATATATATAAACTTCTTGTTACAGATTAGTGGTATTAATTTTGTAGTTCTTTTCCTAGATTTCCGAAAAGAAAAAACTCATAAATATTAATTTCATCTTATCTCTTATCCATTTTTATAACATTGCTGCTATGTCCAGCTTCCATTCTCTATCTCCCTCTACCCCAACCTCACCAGTCTGCCCTTTCAAGATTAAGCATCGCTGCCACCTGGATGAGAAGAGACTTAGAGAAGCTCTGTATGGGGAAAGCAGTTGGTCCTTACAGCATCAGCCCCAGAATACTCAGGGTTAGCTGTCAAATGTGCATACAATGCTATCATACACTGGCTCCACTGGGCATTATTCCTACCCAGTGAAGCTGGGAAGCGGGAATGAAAATCATGTTCTTTGATTTCTCTGCTGCTTTCAACCCTACCCATCCCTTCCTGCTTGGGGAGAAGCTCAAAGTGATTTGGTTGGATCGCACGGTTTCCAGGATTTTGGAACGACTGCCTCGCTGACAGGCAGCAGTTCATCTTCCTCCAGGGCAGTGTGTCGGATATGGCGTACAGTGTATGTCGGGGATGCCCGGGGTAAACGTATTGTCAGCTTTGGAGTTTGTGTTGTACAACCTCTCTTTTTAAGATTCAACCCTAGGTCATGGCAGCTCGGGAAGTTATTTGAGGACTGTGCTATTGTAGGGTCCATAGGTGAGGGCAGGGACAGGAGAACAGCAATATTTGTCAGGAGCTGCAGGGGAAACCATGTGAGGCACATCAGAGTGACAAAGAGGCTAAAAGTGGACCTTCAGCCAATTCCAGACAAACCCTTGATAAAAGCTGCC
Organism: Genypterus blacodes; assembly: GCF_046128005.1. Taxonomy (NCBI): domain Eukaryota; kingdom Metazoa; phylum Chordata; class Actinopteri; order Ophidiiformes; family Ophidiidae; genus Genypterus; species Genypterus blacodes. The sequence continues at coordinate 3,093,077 of NW_027466915.1, forward strand.
TCCAAGGTTGAGTCTGCACAGCCTGCTGAGCATCTGTAACACCTTGCAGATTTTATGATGCAACATATGTTGAAACCGATGGCTCAACATGTTCATTTAACCTAACATTTGTGTGTAGTCAATTTTAATTGCTTGTGTTGTTTTTATGGCTTTTTCTTCTCAGTGTCTTTGTGTATGCATTCATTTCTATGTTTTCGTTTATCATATCTGATCATCTTTAATGCTGCAGCAAGCAAATCCCAAGGCTTGTTACAGGTTGATTTCATTTTACACTTTACAAGAAGAAGGAAAGAATCTACCATAAGTTGCTTGACACTGTTGACAGGCGATGCATTGACACGATTTATGCAGTTAGAAAGACATTTAGGTTTATTGTCCCTTCCCAGATGGTCCCCATAGGTTATGTCTTTATGTTTTGTGTGTGTGTCTGTGCACACAATACAGAGCATGTGCCTGTGTGTCTGTCAGTGTGTGTGTGTGTGTGTGTGTGTGTGTGTGGTGGGTGGAGTTAAGGGCCCTATGTGACATCCTTTATCTGAAATTCTAGCAATACACCTGGGTTTCCTCCTCCAAAACAACCACAGCAATCTTATTTTGTTTTCACGGAGATACTACATAAATAAATAGGAACAATACAGTGCAGAGATGGAAGATTAAAAAACCCATCACGTCTGATAAGGTCAATATGAATCCGAAAAGATACACTAGTCCCTACAGCAATATTAAGGTGTCACTGGGGATGTATACAATGTGAAGTGTGATAAGGCCACTAAACTGAAGCAAAAACAGTCTCTGAAGAAATAATTGATTTTTTTTTCCACTGTAATTTAACTGACAATACTGCAGAAATAAATAGACTATTTCCTGTTGTTCCATTCAAATTTCACGTGCAAAATATAAAGTAAATAAAACGTGTCAAAGCCGAAAATTGCATTCATAATTGCATTGGTATCACATAAGCAAATCAATACGTAGCCAAGCCTTCGCTACGCTGCTTCTGGAGTATCTGAGCTCTGTGCATCCACAACAAGACATTAACCAACCGGATCAATAACATTCAAGGGCAATGAGCAGAGAGGCTAAACCCGGAGTTTGGCACGCTGCTGCCCTAACTTACAAACGACATATGCGATATCACGGCTAACAAACTCTTCGTAAACATGCTCGTTCATTATTCTTTATCGGGTTAAAATGACCTTTGGATAACTCCCGGCGACGAAATGAGCAAAATATTCAGCAAAAGCAGTTTTAAAACAGGTTCCAATCTGCGTCAGGCGCGAAAAGAAGGAGTAAAATATGATGGATATGGACATGGGAACAGTCGAAGACTTACTTCAAGACGGCGCTGTCCCCCTGTCTGACGGTGATGTTGTCCTTTAGTACAGAATCCCCGCTTCTGGCCGGAACTCCTGCAGGTACAAGGAATAACAATTTTAGTCCGAGGACCACCAGGCATCTCCCAGGCACCGCCAAACAGCCACAAATTCCCATGTTTTTCCTCCCTCTCGCTGCGCAACTTCCACGGAAACTTGGGTATTCCTTCGCGTCTCGAGCTGCGCACAGCGAATTCCACTCCACAAACAAGACGCTGTATTTGGGGCGCTTCGGTTTGCTTTCACTCCAATTAAAAACGGGACTGGAGTGATGATGAAATGGTGTCCGTTTCGGGAGGAAGAGTGGAAAAAGTGTCTGTCCGCCCCACAGTCGCTCTAGGAAAACTGGAATGGAAGCGAAGAGGTGGGGGGGGAAAGCGCCGTGTTTCTCTGAGAAATGCGCACCGTCTCCTCCGCTTCAAACTGTAATCGCCGTGAAATGGATGCTCGCACACAGAGGCATCAGCTAAGTCTCCTCCGATGTTTCCCTCCCCCCCCCACTGTGTTTTTTCGCTATTAGTCGTGGAGGAGACGCTGTGTAAAGCGACACACACTTCACAGCAAAAGGCTGTATTCGCTATACAGTATCTTCTTTTTTTTGTTAAGTAGGCTACAGCTCCTGAAGTACTCCTCTCTTTCTCTCTCTCTCTCTCTCTCTCTCTACCTCTCTCACTATACTCCTCTCTCTCTCTCTCTCTCGCTCTCTCTTTCCCGCCCCCCTCTCTCTCTCTCTCTCTCTCTCTCTCTCTCTCTCTCTCTCTCTCTCTCTCTCTCTCTCTCTCTCTCTTAATCTCCAGGTAGCATCACTTGACTGTACCGTGTGGTCCATATGGTCCTCACTCCCCGCAGTGCTCTCATATTAGACTCGCAGTGGCTCCCAAACTGGGGTCCGGGGACCTCCAGAAGGGTGCTTAAGGGGGTTTGCAGGGGGTCCCTGACATAATTAACATAATCTACTCCGCTCATTATGATTTAATGCAAGGACCAAGACTGAACATTTTTATGTGGCAGAGCCATTTGATATCATTTCACCACAGAGAGCGTCCATATGGGGGATTAATGTTGTTGATTTAGTTTTCAGGGGTCTAATAGTCTGCACAGTATACAGGGAGGTCGCGATGGTGGGATTTAAACACTACTCTGGATATTCACTCATACTAATTGGGGTCATTTTTAGCACAGTGGCTGTCAAAGAGGTTGACCAGCGGGGGCACCCAGGGGCCCCAGAGGGTTATAGGAATAGTTGAATTTACACTCATTTAATTGACTCTACATAATCCCAATCAGTGAATGTATCAGTATGACTGCACTAATCATAGGCTTCACACTCACTGCTGTTATCTCTCTAAGTGCAGCGAAGCACTTCAATCATTCAAAAATACATCAACATAAGCTGTGTTTGAAGATAGGCGGACATATCTGACCTAACATTTGTACATTGTACAACCGCGAGATTAAAAAATTCAAGGATAGTGGTTGTAAAGAATGAAACAATAGTGGAATGATTCCTTGCCTTTTTTAAGTAAGGATTCCACTTTGAGAAACCACTGACAGAGTTTATTTACATTTGAAGTATTGCTCTTTAAAGTTGACTTTACTAATTTTCAGTTGGTGCTACTGTGTCTCTGTGTTTCATTGAATTTCATATAAAAATCTTGTAGTTCTCAGTCTAATGGTGGTAGTTTCAAGTTACTTTGCAGATTTAGACATTTAACCTGACATAGCAAGGGGTCAATGTGTAGAGAAGCATCCAACCAACAATATCATAGCTATCTAGGTTAGTTTATTGGTTGATTTCATTATACATCTTGAGGTTATTGCAAATTATTGTATGAAAAAAACTTTATTACTCTAACCACCATGACAGAAACCATTCTTCATAATGAATGCTTTTCATTTTGGTGTTACTGCTAAGGGATTAATGAATGTGTTCAACCTTGTGAGGGAGTGTACTTAAAATAAAAGACCCAAACCTGGAAATGCAAGGTTTCCACCTGTTGAAACTACTTTAAAAATGGAGACATGTTTTGGTTCCCCTACATTTCCTACAGTTTGTTCAAAAACATGTTTCCAATTCAAGGATTTTCACAGTTTCAAAGTTTGACAGGAATAATTACTCACAAAGAACTTGATACTTGAGTTGATACATAAAAACCTTTCATGGATAATAATTTCACTTAAAAATGTGTGTGCTGTCATAGACCTTCACAGCAGCTGTGATATAAACATCTATAATGTCAAACTATTCAGCTGTCCTTTATATATTTAGGCAACAGTTTTGAGCTGTCATCTTCACATCCTCATACTGACCTCAACTGACCAGGAAGCAGAACATCTGATCAGAGGACTCCCTTCTTCTGTGATGTACAGCCGATAATGACTGATAATGAGCTATGTAAAACATTAGAATATGGTTCATTGTCTCTATGCCTTTAGTTTTTCAGAGATGCAACACGAGGAAAGTGATCCATGCTCAATAAGAAATAGCTCATTTAGAAAATTCTATCCTCCTGTGTGGGCTATATTTCAAATTAAGAACCCTTAAAATTGTAGTAGACAATTGGTTTTGATGTGCTTAATGAAGAGATGTAGCTGGATGTTTGGAGCCGGTGGACAAAGAAATCAGTCAATATACAATAAACGACCCCTTTAAACCCTTTAAAAAGATTGGTGGCAGTCCTTGTCTCTTAGTACGTGAATCGGGGCAATACGTTACAGTTGAATTTGCCTTTTTGGTTGGGTTTGAGGAGGAGGGGTAAGATTTTGGAAAAGGTTAAGTTATGGGCACAGGCTGAACTTTATTGCACTACATTACATTTACTGCTCCTACATTACATCTCTCCTTTCATATCTGTATGCATAGCGAGGACATTGGCCACTAGGGAGGAGAGTGGCACTTTGCTGCACATCTAACAGAAGCACTCATAGAATTACTACGGCAACATTTGAGCCTCATGGGAAAACAAGATAATTTCTTTGCCTTAATACCAATTTGGCACATTGTTAAGATACCGGTGGGAGGCAACACTGAAAACATTCTAGTCCGATCGCTGGGGAAAGATAGCAGTGACATGTGGCATTGTTCAGTCTGCTATCGAATCTGTAAGAGGGTGCAAGTATGTAACTCTTGATAGCGAGTAGTTGCAGGGCATAGTGTGCATTCTGTTATGTTTTCATCTATCTTGTCTCACGTGTTATTGACTTCACAATAGGAGCCCTTCTTTTGGGGACACACTAAGTGCACAGCTATGATACAGTGCCAAAAAGACAATTATATCATTTAGCACGTTTGAAGCTTTTTCAATGTTTTATTGCCCACTTTCTGGTGTTTGCTCCAGTAGGGAACAAACATTTTAGCACAAAGGAAGCACTTTGAGTAGACTCTTGGGTGTCATTAACAATAAAAGATAGTAGTTCACTCTGTTCAGTGAGCGTTTCCTATTTCATCATTTTCCAACATTTGTTGGTCACAGATGAACACGGTAATTCCCCTGATTCAAATTCCAGAAAAGGTATAGGCTGGGATATCATTGGTTAGGTCAGTGCTCACAGTGACACGTGAGCAGCCCTTCGCTTTCACCAAACTGTTGTTCAATTTATTCTAAGGTTGTTATTAAGGAATTATGATGATGTCTGGTGCCAGAGAAATTGGGCAAAGATAAGAGTTAATTAAAATTATATCTGCCCGCGATGCAACACGAGTCCTGAGTATGTGCACATCTTAATGGTTTTTAAATTAAAACCCCTCCCTGACCTCAGCAAAATCTAAGATATGTGGTCTTAATTAGAGTCAGGGGGACAAAGGGGGGAAGAGCTGAATCACTTGTTCACACATACACCCTCCACCCCCGTTGATTGGGGCTGCAACATTTGGTCATGTGATGTCTTTTTTAACACCCCTGTGGCTTCATGCTAACAATGCACTGTGGGGATAAACAGGATTTTATAACAGTCCCACCAACAGAAATAGAGGAGTTAAATTTCAACGACCAGCCTTTTCACAATGGAGGTTTACTGATAAAATAAGACTGCAATCAATTTCAATCCATGTCATGTGCATTATGTCTTTGACCCCCATTGTTGTGCTTACAGCGGGTCAGGTGCATCCAATGACCTTGCCAATGCTTCGCTACGAGCAAGGATGCCAGGCATGCAGAAATGACAAATTAGACTGGCATTGTTTGTTGCACAGCCAACATGAATCATTCTTGAAGCGTCAAACAAACAAGGATAGAGGGAACGGAAAGTAATCTATGTGGCCTAGATCAACTAATCCCACGTGGGATGCTAAGGTTTTGTCCAAAATAGGAGGTGAAAGTATTGATTTTAACATGCTTAAATGAACAAAGCCATTTAACTTGAATGTGTTTACAGTGGTGCACACTGCAACTTTTCTTTGCAGATTGTGTTTCTCATTTATTTCACTTATACATGCAGTGACATTCACGTAATTTCCTGCTGCAGCGTATTAACACCAGACTCTGGGTGTTTTATTTAAATAATCCATGCTAATCTTCATTCATATCATGCAAGGATGGGCACAGCCCTCAGACAATAGCTTAGTCTCTGACCAAAGCAAGCTAATACCCAAGCAAAAACATGGGTAGACTGAATAAAGAGCATCCACTCAAAGGATTCAGTCATCTGCAGAAGCTCAGATTCCATTAGTGCACAAATGCTGCACAAAGTATTCCACAAGTGGCTGCCAGTCAGCTCACTTTCACTCTGAAAAGTAGATTATTTATATATATATATATATAAATGTCTTAGCATTTCTACAAGGAAGTGCCTCTGTTACAACAGCAGCAATTAGACATCCATCCATTCATTATAAAGAGTATAAACAGTATCTATGTATATACATATTGAGAGGGATGAAATGTATTCATTGCCTTGGAGAGAGGATACACCGGTGACAGAGATATAAGGCAAATACAAACAAACTCACCATTTTTATCCTGTCTAATGAAACCAGAGCACCCCATGCAGACAATTGCAAAACACGCAAACTCAATACCTAAAAGCCATTGCTGGATTCAAACCCAGAAATTGCAGTAAAACTACAAAAATCTATTTTTGGCTGTGTTGACTATCACATATAAGGAAGTCTTCAAGAATTAAACCCAATGAGATAATCCATTCAATTCTGGTAGAATAGTTGTTGAACTGTATATCAGAGGATCTGACCAAAGAAGAAATTTTGATTTATTTAGTTATTAGTTAGTTAGTTATTTTTATCACCTCCTACAATTTTGGGTGTGTTGTCACACACCTTTACATGTAGAATGTCTGGACCAGGTCGGGAAAAAACTGTCTCTTTCTTTTATCAAAATCTTTACCGCTTTCATGTAATTCTCATTCATTCATTTGTTTTCTTCAAAAGTGCTATATCTCATGAATTACCCCAACTTGGTGGACACCAAGTCACCATAGTCACTATTTAGTCACTATTTGTGCAAAAGAAGAAAGATGAATGGACCTTATGGTGGCACTATAACAAAAATAGGCAAATATTGTCAAAAACCTTTAAAGCCGAAATAAATGGTATCGTCACAATGTTTGTTTTGCAGCAAGAGAAGGGGGCGCTCCAATTGTCTCATAATTGAGAGATTGGACGATTATTAGAGGACTGTTGTGGACTTGGTGGAGGGACGCACTCTAATGAGTGTCCCTCTATTGTTCTACTGCACAAATGTCTGACAACTTTCGCTTTCGAGTCTCAACTCCTTCCTCTATTCTGATCGTAAAACATATTTCTAGACAATTCCCAGTCTCCCACACACTAGCTCATACTCCCTAGCTTCAAGGGACATCCCCCCGAGCCATGTTGGATGGATTTTTATTTTGGAGCACCTTGAATCTTCTACAGTTCCCTGATTCCTTTCAAGCTATAGATATATTACGACAAACTGTCACAGGAAACCTACCCACAGGATGGCAGCATTGCTGACCCGGCATTGTGTGCCAGATATTCAAGAAGAGCAAGAAAACAGACTGACATGTAGTTTTCCAGATTCAAGGTGAATTGGGTGAAGTGTGTCAGAGAGAAGAAGTTGAAGATATTTACTGTGAGAAATGAATTCTTTTAGATGGCTCATTTTTATGTTGATACGCATAAAGGGGAGGTTTTATTGTACTGTTTCCTTGAATACGTTTCTTCAGTTTTTGACCAAAACCACATCAACAGACAGCTAATAAGAAGGAATAATAGTTTTATCTATTAATAATGTGAAGACTGAATTAAGGGCTTCTAAATGTGACACATGGGGGCTGTACTACGACGGAAGCTTAACAGACCTCGGCCTTGTTTGCGTTAGCTGGCTTGGCGAAATCTTAACAGCAATCAGGCTTAATCGGTATCATGATACTGGTTAACACGCTTTGTTAACACCTGCTTTCTTACTGTGGAGAGGTGTGCACTCTCATAAAGGAGACCCTCTAGCGGAACAATATGAAATGGTCACATCAGAGGAAAAAAGGATAGATGGGGTATGAAGAACCTGTAATGACAGCAAAGAGCAACAGCACTGCTGCAAATACAGTAATGCTAGAGAGGAATGCTGTCTTTTGTAAATGCATAAGTTAACACGTTTACCTTAATCCTCAATGCAATCTAAAATGCCATACTGAGACTCCACATACACAGTATTTAAAATCTCTACGCAATCACACCAAGTTTACTGTGAGATCCATGTGACAATCTAAGGCTATATTTGATTTCACTTCTTTTGTGAAGTACAAGTTATCTTCAGCTTTTTTTATTGTTGTATCTTGTTGACTGAATATCATCAATGATCAATACCTTAGACTAAGCATTATTCTCATCATTATTGTCTCAGTTGCAAGCAGCAGCACTGTGAAACGCAAGGCAAAGCAACTTAGAAGCCTACATAAATACTGTTTGCCTTCTGCCCAGAATCTGTAGTGTTGTTAAAGAGTGTCCTCAGGGATTTAATCGGTCTCTAAATATCGTCACCCTCCGGAGATCGCCTTACCATAGCCCCGCTGAGCTTGAACATAACCTGCTCTGTACCAAGCTAGCCGTGGAGCATAAGTTACCGTGGTTACGATCAGAAGTGAGAAAGGTTCATGACATAGAAAAATCAGATTTAAGCCTGAAGTTATGTTGTGGAATAAAGTAAGCAACGGATGATAAAATGGCTTTTGTAAGCATTGCCTTACCAATGAAACTAGTTCAATTTGTTTGCTAAATTTATGGAACTTTAATGTTAGATGATGATCAGAATATGTTCAATGCGTATAGTTTGTGTTTGTTTTTCATGTAGATCTATTCAATATTTGTGAATATAGATAAAAAGTGTAAAAGTTGTGATCAATGGAAAAAAGGAAATTGAAGCAGCAAAATCTGTGATTTTGATCACAAAAATCACAAAAATTAAGATCCTGGAGCCACGCATCACTCAAACATGCCCACAATCATTTCTGTTAAATTGAGAGGCCCAATTCTTTATTGGCGGATTTACAGAGGCCAGGTGCACAACGCAACCAATTGAAAAATGTCCCACTATGTTGTAGATTCTGTTGTCTGGAGCAAAGAACTTTTGCTTCCAACTGTGTAGTAGCGTAAATGCTCCCGGCATGGAGAGCTGCACATGATTCTGGCTTTGATCCCAGATAACTACATGTGCCTCAGCCTTGACTTATCAGATAGCTTTAATCAGATGTTTCAGCTTCACTCGTGGCACATAGAACAAAAGGCTTTTTTAGTCTCTGGCTAGCCTTTAAAGTACTGTTGCTCTTTTCTTTGCTTCCCAGGAGTTGAGTTGGTCACACCTGATTTCATCCAGGCCTCACATTTTCTTCTCATTTTGCAAACATCACACAGTCTTTTGCAAATCAGTCAATGTATGCATGGTGCATGGGCATGAATTATTTAAGCGTCTTGCACCTTCAAATGATTTGGATGTACAGACTTCCCATACTATCAATATGTGTAATATTCTCCCTCACAGTATGCACATGTTCAGCAGATATGCTGATACACTATCACTATCACTACCTTGACCTTTGCTTGACTCCTTTCTGTGTGTGTGTGTGTGTGTGTGTGTGTGTGTATGTATGTCCACCTTGCATTTTGCATAGCAGCTGGATGTTCAATTTATAAAACCTTTTTCAAAAATCAAAAATCTAATTCTTAAATATTCTGACCATATTCATAAAGGCTATTGACTACAAGTTATGGAATTAAAATCTACTTGAAGGTCAAAGCTACAGTAAATCCCTCTGCATTACAGCCTCTGCCATCTGTGAGAGCCGAGCAAGTATGAAAGCTATCAACATGGATTGTGTGTGTGTTCACCCATGTGAACATATTGATGTATTTCCTTCACAGAATTCAAGAGAGAGAAAATTTGAGCTCTCTTTCCAGTATTACATTTAGTTTCAAGGTTCAGTTTACTGTCTTGCACACATCCATCTTGATACAGGCAAATATAGGACTGTCACTTTGTAAATGGTTTGTGTAATGATCACATTTCAACAGTTACCTTGGGGGAAACCCTAATACGTTTTCGGAGTGTGATAGGACAGAGAGATAAGACTAATGGAGAGCAAAATGATCCCCCAGTAATGTTTACACCAAAGAGACATTCTCTCAACTTCATCAAAGAATTACAGCCTTCTTAACAAATAGGCGTCTGTATTTAATCTAATGTTATATATTTACAACAATCATCACGTTCACCAGTAAAAATATACTTTGGTCAGCATATTTATAAGACAGACATGTTGTTCTCAACGTCAAAATCTGCAAACATTTCAACTGCATTTGTAATTATTGACAATTACGCTAATATGAAATGTTTGATTGCAATTAAATTGCACTTTAACACAGAGGTTCTAAACAATTAAGTAGAGTAGAAACACAGTGTCATGCTTATTTAGGTATAGACTGTTCTCATGGAGATGGATTCTGCGTACTCCAAGGTGAATGCATCTGAATGAGCAATTTCTATTCAAATATTACTCAAATGGAACTAATACCTTGGAAAAGAATGAATCAACCACTCAGATCATATTTGACAGTGACATATGGATGCTGGTGAGGGACGTTGGGGAAAATATCTACATGATGAGTGAATATTTAAAAAGAGGTTATGCACAATTTCAGATAGTTAATCATCCAATTTCCACATCGGCAAGGGCCAATCAGAAAATGTTGTCAATAATAAATTAGTTTTCAGGGCCACTACAGTTCTACAGCACAGCTATAAAGGTAGGAATGTGCTAACAGAGAGTGGATGAGTAAAGGCAACTGATTAAGGACCGGATTCACTGATTGAAGACTTCTCATTGCAGATTTGTAAGACACATGGGGGCAAATAAAGATCATGCTATCGTCTCAGTGCCACACCAAATAAGTACCGCAATAAGTCCCTTCCAGTAATGTGTGTACCAGGTAAAAGGCAAAGTGAAATGGAAATGTCAAACTTAAATCATTTGCTTTAAAGCTCAAATTAATTAATGTTAATTAATGTTAATGTCTCCCAGTAGTGCATATTGCACACAGGATGTGTGGGGTGTGAGCACAGGTGCTGATGCTCGAGGAAACGTGAGTGAGATACTTCATTAACATATGTTAGCCAAACACAGTTGAACACATTATCCATTCTGCTGAAATGTTTTTTTCAGACTGAAACAAGTATGTTTTATGAATAGCCTGTAAGCAGCAGAAATGCAGTAAGAGCAGCTCTTTGTAAGTGGCCAATTGTTTATGTACAGGGGAACATGGCTGCATAAAGCTAGTGGTGACAGTGGACACCTCCAGACATCTCCTCACCTTTGTCATGGTGGCAGTTCCCTGTCACTCTGGCTTTCGCAGTGACTATTAGCAAAGGTCAAAGTCAAGAGACTGAGAGAGTTGGCATCTTCGTTCCTCAGCCTGTGTTCGCTCGCTGCCAGCTCTACACAGCCCTCTCCAGGGGAAAGAGAGCCAGCAGAGTGAACGTTTTGCTCTCTCTTGTCACAATAATCCCTACCTAAAATATTTCCTACCATTTAGAATCTAAACTATTTTCAACCAGACTTATAGCAACATGTTTCATTCAAATGTGAAATCACAAGTCCCGTGCAAACACACATGGTTGTAATTTAGCAATTACAACCATGCTTAGCACTCAATTGTATGCATTTCCCTCATGAGAATTTCAGCTAATTCTACAAAACAGGGTTCTTAAAAAGTTACATACTGGAGCTTCAGCACTGTCACATATGTAGAAAATAACATTGACATATTATTCAGCCCTGAAGTCCATTTGTTCCGGAACGACTCACTTTTACCATTACTTTTGTTGTTGCATTTGCTGTGTCACATAGCAGACCTTTTCACAAACCAAACAGGTTCTGTTTGGTTTGGGTAATCACTGGTTAGAATTACTTAACCTGATAATGTATCCAGACCTCTCTGCTTCCAGATCAATCAACAATAAATCAGTTAGTTCAGATCTAGCTAATGTTTATGTTCACACCACAATCTAATCACTCCACTGATTAGATTGTTTTGTGACTGGACCTTGGTCAGCATCTTGGTGTGGTTGCTTTGGTCCACACCCGATGCAATTGATGTATTTAGACCTCCCCAAACAAATTGTATTAAGGAAGAAAATTTACTTAAGTCCAATTCAATCAGACTAATGTGAAAATGTACTGTAGTCATGTTCTAGTTCCATGTCAATCTCACGCAAAACAATGTGGAAAATGAATACAGAATAATGATAATTGGTACAAAATTGATGCAATACGATACTACTTTGTGGGCACATATTATGAACACGCTCTTGCTCTTTCAGTAATTATCCATTTTGTCCCAATGAAGTGGTGTGAAGTGTTATCATATTAATCATATTAATGTTGATAGTTCCAACTGTACCTCACACACACACACACACACACACACACACACACAGCTGAAACATTGCTGACATTACTTGCGTTACTTACAACAATTAAATAGATGAAGTAATTACGCAAAAGCTGAGAATTATACAAAACCCTGAAATTATATTATAATTATGTTTAATTAACTCAATAAATGTAGTGGCTTTCCTGTGGTGGTCCCAGCAGCACCAGCAAATGGCTCATACGGGCATTCAGCTCAGCCAGGGTTGTTTTCTTTGGCCTCCCAATTTCTGCGCCCACTGTATAAAAGTCTGGAGGGCACAATTACAACTGGCAATGGAAAGGAAAATGTTGGCATTGAGAAGAAAAATGAGGTGTAATCTCACTCATTTTTCTTATCTGTGGAGGTCCAAGCAGCCTGAGAGGGTACAGTATTTCCCCAGATAAAGGCGAAAACAATATTCCACTCACACAAACTGCACCTCTAAAATACATAATAATCTTTGCTATCTCATCCAAGTATCCCTCTCGGCCTGTTTGTGTTTTCCTCTCTTCACTGTGCCATACATTTCTGAATATTGTCATCTGTAGTAATTTGCCATTATTTACTAGGATGGTTTGTATTATTCTTCTAAGTTAAAGTACTCACAGAGACGACAGTGCAGGTCTAGTGATTGAGCTTTTTGCAATGGCATGACTCGATTAATTCCACACACTAGATCTTAATTAACTCAGCATAACCACACAGATGATTTGTGTGCCGATGGGATTTGGTCAATGGGGATGATTGCTTGAAGTAGAATATGCTCATTCAATATTCATTATCTCCCCATTCCATTTTCTCATAAGATCAAGATATCTTCCTTATGTCTTCAACTGCATGAAGAGTCAGATTTAAATCCCTCATATTAAATTAATTTCTTAAAGAGGGGCTGAAATGTTTTTTAAAAAATCAATCAATATTTCCCTAGTTTAATAAACTAGTTGTTGCTGTCTCTTTTAACCTTCCCCCCGTGAATCAAACATGCAATAAATACACCAAGCGGTTCATTTATTCCCGTGAAAAGCTGTCATAAAAGCTTGAGTTCTTCATTTTAGTCTCTCATGTGCCTGAAAATGTGTACTCTGTGAATGGTATTATGAAGCCAAGGATGCCTTAGGACTCTTTTGATTGTAAATATCTTTGTAACAAGCATAAGTCAACCTGGATATGGATTTATTATCCACATAAAACAGCAGAAGAGAGAAAAACACATGCATGGTCTTGGCGTCTTAGTGGATACATCCGGGTTGTGGCACAAAAGCTGCTTTATTATCTATAAAAACCAATATCAAGATAGCAGTACCAAGTTACCACAACCGGGAGTCAAAGAAAATGAGCTCCTCTCTTAACCTGTTATTCATTCTTTCTGTCTTGGCACCAACTCCGTTGCGTAAAACATTTTTTGAGCAACGCTGTTATTCACAGCTGCTCTGCAGACACTGAATTACTCAACAGCACTTACATTCTTTCTTAATTTTGGTTTGGATGAAGAATAATGTGGGGGTGGTTTGCCGGGCTGGACCAAGGCAAACATGGAGGGAGAACATTGGTGAAGCCCTTAAGGTCTCAGTGTTTATTTTAAAAAGTGGCTGTTATATTAAACTCCTTCCTGGACTGCCAAATTGGGTTGGGGATTCCATTTGACAAATTTTGTAACTATCAGGAACTATATGTCACACCCGTTTCATGCAGCAATTGGCCAGGTTGAATCCTGAGAGCAGGTGTGGTTTTCTGTAGCTTTATTCTCCATTTGTTCCTCACTCATACTTCAGTCGCTACCTTAGAGAAGAAATGACAGTGAAAGTGAAAGTGTGCACTGTTGTTCCCATTTATGATATTGATCACATCAAGGATGTACAGACATAGAAGATGTAGAATTCTGGGCAGTTATAGACACGGTTTGTTTACGTCAATAATTGAGAGTGAAGACAAAAACAAAGAACAGACATGTTTTGATATTAAAATTAGCTGGAATTGGTTTATTATTTAAACATTAACCACAAATAACACAGTGACAGCAGCATCATGTTTTGCTGCCTTAGGGCCTGAGATAAGATATTTACAAGTCTGATACAAGATGATGCATGAAGACATTATACCAAACAATTCAAATTTCTGAATGTTTGCTCTGATTTTAAAGACAAATGTGAGTTTGTGGGGGTTAGTATTATAATAATTTATTACTATTTTTCACTTATTAACTAATAAGTGAATCAAACATGCAATTAATTTACCAAGCAGCTCATTTATTACTGTGAAAAGCTGTCATAAAAGCACAAGTTCTTCTTTTTAGTCTCTCGTGTCTGAAATGTGTGCTCTGTGAACGGTATTATGAAGGTATTAAGGATGCCTTGGACTCTTTTGATTTTTAATATCTCTGAAACAAGCATGAGTCAAAAGCCCTGGATGTGGACTTTTAAAATTTGCTTTTATAGCTTTGTCATGTCCACAAGTTCTGTCACACCATAGAAACTGTTGAGCTGAACAGCATGGCTCGATTCGCTGAGTAATGACCACACGTTACAGGTTGTTACAGCGATGTCAGAAAAACAGTGAGGGAATTTTTGTAACCTGATTGTAGGGCTGTGTGAACTCATCCAGGCCTCTTTGAAAGGGTTAGATAGCTCTCCAAATACAACGTGATGGATGACCACACAGCCTGCTCTCAGTGCTACACGGTTTAACAGCTTTTGTACATTGATTCCCGCTTATGATGCAGACTTCAAATCTCTCTTAGAATGTTGTTGATGATTAGCCATATTTATATATTAGAACTTATTTTCTGCAGTTCTACCTACCTGTTCTGCCTGTCCTTACCTTTTGCTGGGATTCATAACACACAACTTGGTGCAAATGGAGTATTTCAGCAAAGGTGTGAATCTTTTACATCACACCCACAACGCTGTAAAAGTGTGCCTGTTGGAGGAGCCTCACACCTACTGCGGTCTAAAAACAAATAACAAAATCACGCCAGAAAAGGTGATGAGGAAAAACATTTATGTACATGTGTGGTGGATATTCACATAAGTCAAAAAGATGAAAATGAAGTCTACAAAAGGAATGTTTTGAAAAAGGCCTGAAGGTTGAGGACGCATTCACCTACATTTCTTCTTAATTTTGTACTACCTCTAGAAAGACGCTATGCATGCCAGTATTTAATAGCTTGTGCAATTAATTAAATATGTAGGTAGGTAGGTAGGTAGGTATGTACTTTATCTATTCAATTCAAGCATCATGTAGCTCACAGAGAAAATAAATCCAAAGAAGCATATAAAAGCTGTGTGCATTATTGATAAGAAATATATAATGAGATAGAAAAATGGGGAGTCATTAGGTGCTATTATAGAGTCTGATGAGGGAGGAGAAAAATGATTTCCTAAGCCAATCAGTTCTGCATTGCAGTGGGATTAGACGTCCACTGTGACTGCTTCTTTGACAGGCCAGAATACAGTGAAGAGGATGCTTGTTGTTAAAGATGGCCTGCACCTTCCTCAGTGTGCATCTCTCAACCACATAGTCCTGTGAGTCCAACCTCAGTCCAGTCACTCATTCAGCCCTTCTCACCAGCTTGTCCAGCCTCCAGCTGTCGTGTCCTCAGTGTTGCCCCCCAGCAAACTGCAGCAAAGTAGAGGATGCTTGCCACCACAGCCTGGTAGAACATGGAGCATCTCACCACAGACATCGGAGGAACAGAGTCTCCTGAAGAAAAACAGATGCTCTGTCCCTTTGCGTACAGAGCATCTGTATTCAGGGACCAGTCTAGTTAGCTGTTGAGGTGGACACCTAAGTACTTGCAGGTCTGCACCATTTCAATGTCCACACCTCAAATTCTCACTGGCTCAAGATAGGGCTTAGACATGCGAAAATCCACCACCATCTCCTTGGTTGGCACCGGTACTACATACCACTGCCCAGACTGGCGAACTGTGGTGATCCTGTCAGATAGTCTGTAATCCAGCCGGTAACAGAGGGATCTACTCCTATCTATCCAAGCTTATCTGCCAGTATGGGGGATTTGATGGTGTTAAATGCAATTGAAAAGTCAAAGAACATGATCCTCATGTACCCGTCAGGTTCATCCAGGTGGGAGTAGGCCCGGTGAAGCTTGTACAAGCAGCATCTTCCACTTCGATGTTGTCTCTGTATGCAAACTGTAGACGGTCCAGTGCATGCACGATCTGGGGTCTGAGCAGGTGAAGTAGCAGCTGTTCAAGGGTCTTCATGATGTGCAAAGTAAGGGCCACTGGTCTATATTCATTAAGCTCGCCGGGGCCCGCAACTTTGTGTACGAAACAAGGAGTGTTGTTTTCCATAGGACTGCTCCTGCTCATCTAAAGACTCATGTTGAAGATCCTGTAGAGATGTCTCTCGTAGAGACTACCTCCCAAGATAACAGTCTTGTGGATATGATTTCCCAACATTTTTCTTTTAAAAAAGAGGGGAATCAACACAGGACTTAAGGCCAGTGAACACAGTCCCAAGTTTTTCATTCTCACTCTCTGATTTTGTCACCTAGCTGTCAGTCTAAATGTTTCTGAATGGTCTTGGCTTCTTTTTCACACCCTTTCACCCCATGTGCTCTAGTTCCAATATACACATCCACTCCTTACTGGGCTCCCTGGTAACGGAGAAGTAATCAAATAACAGAGATGGACTGGAGTGTCAGGCACAGTCACCATGCGATACATTTAACTCGGGCAGTCATAATGAAAAGAAAACAATTGATTATAATGCATGTAAATATTATGCCACGCTGCAGCCCAGTTGGTGGCGGCAATTCCCCCTGTTCCTCTTTTGTTTTTGGCAGGGATTAGAGATATGTCCCCAGTGATTATGTGGACTTTTTTTTATAAGAAATATGCTTTCAGGACAGTTCGGGGTGTTTGGGTCTGTCCTACTGACTGTATTTGTGTAGGCATTAACCTCAAGCAGCTTTGATGATGGTCAACACATTACGATTTAACATTTTCTAGAAAGGGAGTAAATAAAATGCATAATGCAGGAATGCCCCTGTAAATATATGAAAGGAATCACACAGCATGACATAATGTATTGCCACACCTTAAATGCATTATTCATTTATAGTTCATTTCAAGCCACCATGGCTTTAAACAGCACTATACATCTCCCGCGCGTGCAGGATGGGTGCTTGTATTTACACATTGATGGTGAATCTTGGGTGGCATCTCTTGCTTAAGATGTACGATGTATTACAACTCTTCTGATGTAATATCATAAACATATATTTCTCTGTCAGGTGACAGACATGGAGTCCTTGACAATATGTCTTTTGACATGTCACTACTCATAAATGAGTAAGGTCACCAATGATCTAACTCAACGCTGCGGCTTCCAACCACTGGCAGCTGTGATATTTGCTTCCTTTGTCCATAAATATCCCAATCCTCCTTCATTCAACAAGAGTCTCTCCAGTCATCGCGTGATGAATATCCGCACTAACCCTGAAACGACTGAACTGGCAATGATGACTAATGTCACACCAGGAAGGACTTGTGGTGCCAACATCCCTCACTGTCATAAAGTTTGCCTCACCCAGATGACCCTCTCCCGAATTTAACTACTGTGGTCACTTTTGACTTGTAGCCTTTTTAAGTTTTTTTTCATCTAACATTTATAAATCTGAAGAAATGTTGTACATTTTGCTGTTTAAATGTTTTATGTCATACTGGGCTTGATGGCACAAAGTAAATCAATACAATGCAATCTGAACATGGTGGTTTGTCTTTTCACACAAAACTCAGACTTTGAGAACTTTGTCCTCTCAAAGAGCACAACTCTGATGAGCCTCCCTTTGCCATCATGTTGATTAGTTTTTATTTTCTTCATAAAATCGCAACTATGGGACAATATTTCAGTTTACAAAGCCAGAGAGTAGTTGTCAGAAATGGAGAAATATTTAAGCTCCCTGTATTCAAAAGTTCCCTTAAATATAGGGGAAAAAAAGTAAATTTCATTAGTCTATTTATTATAGTGAACATCAACATTAAAATATGAATCTGTAAGGACAATGTTGAACACTGGAGACAGAGTTGTTTTTATCAAAAGTGGATATCCTATTTTGGAGCATGTGGGACAAGATATATTTTAATCTGTAATGGAATAATACGGATACCCAAATTTGGCTATCCATAATCTTTCACCCAAAGTATTGGAGACCCTGTTCTTTCAAAAATATTCTATCTCTAATTTGAGGAATTTGGGAGAGTTTACATGTTTATTTTTATAAGAGTGAATTCCTGGGCCTCTCCGTCTATTTACATCACTAAGGCAGTAGCTCTCAAACTGCAGTAAGAGATGTAAAAAAATATGCAGAAATAGTGTTTTTAGATCATCTTGAATTTATTATCCTCATTATAATTTTGTTTAATAATTAATTTTGATGAAAAAGTCCTACTCATTTACAATGGGTGGGTTGTTGATATTATTTTTAGTGAGGTGGCACTTGGTTCATAAGTTCAGCGAGCTACTGCTGAAAACAGAATGTCAGAAATGAATTGTGCTATCAAAGCTAAAATAATTGTTTGATAAGAAATACAATGACAATCATAATCTGCAAATTAGCCACGTATCTACAGTACAGAGTTCATTTATAACAATAACTGCCTCTGAAATGTATTGAAGTAGCAGCAGTCAGTAGCACAAAATTGAAGAACTCAAGAAGAAGTGAGGGGCAATAATAGAGGAAATGCACTTATTGTACTTACTAACTTACTTTATATACTTACTTTCTGTCACCTAGCCATAACAACATAGAAACTTAGTACAATATTACATGCATATAAGAAAAAACTGCTGTGATGTTTTGAGCTTTGCAATATTATTAGTTAAAGCACACAGTTAATTGGGCATTGCTGAACATCATTTAGAAAGAATAAATGTTTTCCAATTTAAATTAGTATCTGATTCACCTGTAATTAATTTTTCATGTTTCAGATGGGTAAGTATAGAGAACAGGCTGTCGTGAATACGTCTCAAATTAGCCGTCATTGACATTAATTGGATGCTGTACACCCAGCAGTAATTATCATTCAGTTGTTTTTGTTTCAGTGTTGTGCAGAAGTTTCTTAAGATGCTCCCTAATTTCTTGTACATAGATTTGCTATTAATATTAATGGCTCAGTGGAACATTTCAGTTTAATTAGATACAATGTAGCTACCTACTAGTGTTGTCAGATGAAATAGAACATTATTTTCTGCCCGCAATTAGTCTGCATTAGGAAGCAGTGTTTTCTCTCTCCAGCCCAAAACTATTGTGTTTCATCTTCATACAGCGCCTTTTGCGAGCAGTGATATATTATACCTATGAATAAGAACCACTGTGCGGGACACAGCTCCTGGCAAAACATCCCCACAGTAAAAGAAGAATTTAGACTGGGTAAAAGATGCTGAACTTCCAGCAGTAATGTGGTCGGTGTATCAACCAAATCCACCCTGGGCGAATGCACTGGAGCTTGCTCAGATAAGCGGCTGTCATTTGAAATGTTGCTATCTCCTGACAGTTTGTAGGGCTCAGCTAAATTGGGAGTGATGCTCAGAGAGGACTGATTTTCTGTTTCTTATCAATGACTGGACAAACTGACAAGTTGCCCATGTAAAAAGTTAAGGGTCAGAGTCAATCAAGCTCACTCAGGCATGTTGTCATTTTAGATTCCTTAATAAGTGCCGATGGATAAACATCCATTCCTGCACAAGAAAATGAGTTTTCATCTGGTAAACACATTTTAGAACATGTTCCGAATGTAGATTTGTGGCCAAGGCAGGATTTGGGATTGTAAAGAAGCAACGTTAAGGTCATTCAGAACCTTTTAGTAGCACAACACAACAACACAAGAGCATAAATAGAAAGTAGGATTGCACAAAAATTGCAGTGATTTCTGATGAGGGAAATATTGCAATAGAGTGTAAATGGGCAGCAGTCATTTAGAAAATTGCACAAGGGAAACATTTCTCAAAGTGTGTCATCATTGATTACCATTTCAATCCAACCAGGGCCAGCAGAGAAACGACAAAAAACTAGTTTGTTCAAGGTTGTGAACTGAAATGGAGTCAGTGTCATGCACAGTGCATGCAGTGTGTGATGCATGCACAGTGGAGCCCTACTAACCCCCGATTTGACCTCTGTCTGTAGGGACACAAGAGGTCACACAGGTCATGCAGTTCCCAATCGTAATGCTTACTTTTAATGTTTTATTTAGCATAGCAGTGACCACACCTGGACCATTGAGGATACATCTGGACACACAGGGCCATTTTCATAACGCTAAGGGCGAATCACGTCACGGCTTTCTCTCATTCATAAACATTAGTCTTTACAGGCAGTTTTTCTGTTTGCATGAAATGTGGTTCTATCGCCCCAACCCATGCATTTGACTCATTTGCATGTCCCGTAATCTTTACATAAATGCATACAGCGACAATAAAATCTGCTTTTGGCTGACGGGACTTGTTTGTGGTGTTCTTTTCTGGAGCCACACCGAGTGTGCTGGGACTCCCAGACGTGTGTCCATGTTTTTTTCTTTACAGTTTGTCTCTCACTTTGCCACTGCTGTTGGCAGTCAAGAGCTCTTTTGTATACACATGCAACAACATCGACGTGTTCTGCAATTGTAGATTCCCAAATCATTTTTTTCTGTTTTACTGTTACTGCATTTCTACCTGCCAGCAGGTTGTTGTTCTTCACTACCTCATCTCTTAAAACTAGGGTTACACAACACAAAGTTAGGCTTTCTGTGGTAAGTGTCCATTTCGCTGTCTATTTTGCCCTCCAAACCATTACCTCATTAACATGTTCATCGTGATTGGCTGCCCACCTGCAAAGTGGCTGCAGATAACAAGACGGTAATGGGATTGGAGTGCTCTAATCAAAACCATGGCAACTTTATGATTGAGCTGAAATTACTGAGGTGAACTTTTTGAATATGGCCTATAATCTACTATATTCTGTGCGGGAGAAATCAAGATAAAATGCCTGAACCACCTCATCTGGCTCCTTCCAAAGCAAAGCTGCAGCGGTTCTACTCCTACTCCTAGTGCCCTCCTGATGTCCGAGCTCCTCATTCTGCCCCCAAGGATGAATCCTGACACTCTGCACAGGAAACTTATTTTCAGTCGCTTGTATCTGCACTCTTATTCTCTCGGTCACTACCCAGAGCTCATGACCATAGATAAGAGTTGGAACGTAGATCGACCGGAAAATTGAGAGTTTTGCCTTTGAGGGGCAATTTGGTGTACAAGAAGCAGTCAGACGAAAAGACAAGAGGACATCTATGACTTATACATCGACAAGCGTGTGCATTACATACAATTGTTATTTTGAAAAGCAATTCCTGCAGGTACAAAAGGGCTTTTACATCTGTTGGTTACACACCTAGGAACAGCGCGTCGGTGCCAGATGGGAGCCATTGAAACTCATCAAAAAAGTGGGGGACTGGGGTCAGACAGGACCTCACAGGCCCTGTTATTAGCACTGACCACATACAAATCTGATAGGTCAGTGACACTGCTGCTTAAAATGTTGCCACACATTTTCCTTATACTCCCCAACTCATTCCTTTTCTGTTTGTTTGATAGAAGCAGTCTGTAGAAGCAGCACCAATTTGCCAATCTACCCTCATGCTGATCCTCATCTCAGCCACTTCACCCTTTGTTGCAAACTGATTCATTGCATCTTGGAGGTCACAGAATAAATTTGAATACCGTCAAATCTTTACAATTTGCAGGTCGCCCAAATAGAAACACATCCAGTAAAACAGTAAGACAAAACAATAGGTCCGGTCATTTTGGCTCAGTCCTTTACTTTGTGACATGGACATCAACAAATGCAAATCTGAATGTACACACCTATTCAGAAACATCCATCCAAAACAGGACAAAACAGACTGTCCTGATTTATTCAATCAGTTTCTTACCATGATATAGAAATGTTTGAGAAGCCATATGCATTTCACATCAAAGACTGTGTTTCCATTAGATCAATGAGAATGGATAAGGGTTAGCTTATGTCCCGTTTTTATCTAGACTACCCCGTATTTAAAGTATCTCTAAAGTGGCCCTTCTAATACAATTACGCTGATTTGCCCCATATTTTTATCGGACAAATATATACTGTATACGTATATTTAGTTTTCCCTTTAAATGCGCAGGGTGTAGCATCAATGCTCCAGCCTTGTTCATTTACTAGCATACCTGCAAAAAGTAATTAGTTTGTGCACACCTTTAGCTAGTTAGCCATGACTGAACAGGTTTGAACCTTCAATGAAGAGCTCCAAAAAGGATTTAAATTCTTAAGAAAACATTTGCTCCGACTCCAGCAAGGTTAGTTGTGGAACATGTGGAGTCCACTTCACTTCTCCATTGCACAGAAGCCACAGTGACATCAACACGATAAAGCAAATGAAGCAGGGAGGAGAAAACTTGCAACTCCAATTGTTACTGAAACATGTGAAACAAAATGCTGCTCTGCACGGACATCGTATCTGATCCAGCAACTACCCAACTAAACTTATGAAGACACTTTATGAGCCTCACTTTGCCTCAGCACAAACAAAATCAGATCAGTTCTGTGGCTGCCAGGAACATCTTCACCTGTTGAATCACTTTATGGACAACTGAAAAAAGTCCAGAGTGTATCCATTGTGAAAGCATTCCATTTTGAAATGGAATGATCTGCTTTTTATGAGAAGCTATGTTCTGCGATGTGCTGGCTTACTGCTTCTGACTATTGGCTTGCCCGAACTGTGGGAGAGTTCGCTTGGTGTGTGTGTGTGTGTGTGTGTGTGCGTGTGCGTGTGTGTGTGTGTGTGTGTGTGTGTGCGTGTGTGCGTGTGTGTGTGCTCGCACGTTACAGATCTGCAGTTGATTATTTTCTGCCATATGTTAACACTCAATTTTGAGCAATAGTCATTCTACAACATTCTGGACTCACTTTTTAACAGGAAACTCAATGGCTTCAAATGTTGCAGCTGTTGCTGTGTTTTCCTTCAAAAGATTATTAATTTGTAATAGGTGGCAGACCACATTAATTTGGAAGTTATTTCATTGTTTCGGGCAAGCTGGAGATGTAAGTGTGTTAGGAGGTATTTCTATTATGTGGACTGAACTCCTGAACCGAAATGTGTTTACCTTTATCATAGGCCTGTGATGTTCAGTGATGCAAATTTAGATCCTGCTTCTGCATTGTTTTCAATACAATGTGTGGCCTCTAACTCAATAGCTGAACAAGGGACCGATTAATGAGTACATAGCACATCGTAAAAGATGCTTTATGTTCCTTTCTGTATTTTTCAAATTTATGGGTTTAATATTTACAAAAATCAAAAGTTGTAAGAGGTCAGCTGAACGGATAGGCAAAAGTTTAAAGCCTAGTATCTCAAAATGGGGCAGATAGGACCTTTTTATACTTAGGCAAGAAAATGATTCTGTCTGCAAAAAAATTGCACAGTGCACAGATAAACTATGTCCCCTGATCCAACGGTGTGGCCCTGTAATGTGTTATTAGTTTTTGGAAGAACAACAGAAGCTCTATTAGACTTTAGATACAAAGGCAGAAGCTGTTTGTTGGATGGAATCGTTGTCAACTTTTGTCTTTTCATTGGGTTTATTGACAACAAGGAAAACATAAAATAATTGCGGCCTTATTCTTTCAACAAATAACTGAAAATAATGAGCTCATATGGTGTCAAACCAATAGGTAGCTGATCCTCTGTGTTGTGCCAATGTTAACTGACTGGCTACCAAGCGCACATTTTTATCGGCCGATTGCTGTGTCTTTGTTTTGTGCATGTGTGTGTGTGGTTTGTTAATATTTTGTTGTCTGCGTTGTGAATATCTGCATGTTTTCCAGTTAAAAGGAGAGGTGTGGAACCAAGTGTGAAGCTCAGCAATTCATAGTCTCCTTGTGTGCTGCTCTAGAACAAAACAAAAAAACAGAACTGTGAGAGCTTTTAAAAATAAATGTCCAATCGTTTTTTTTTTTTAAATCGAGACTGTACTCCTCTTGTAGTTCTCTTTCCTATCTGGAGATTATAGGTAGAAAGTAAGGTTCATATATGAAATAAATACATAATGCGACAAATATCATAAAAATAAATTGGGATTAAAGAAACGCAAAAATGTGCAAATTCCTGCTATACTTTACTCGATGAGGAACAACAGAGTGAAGCAGATAAATAGAAAAAATATGATCACATTCATCATACTGATATTATTCTAATTGCATGGCTGTGGAGGAGGAAATTAAACCCTACACCTATTTCTATGCCCCATTTGTCAGGGAGTGAATGGCACTTACGGGTTTAGCCGATCCTGATGAATTGTTGCTGTTAAAGTGTAAGACTGAAATGCTCTATCACAGGAATGAAGTCTGAGATGGGTAGTGGGGTTGCAGATGCCACAGAAGCACTGTGGCATTTGCAAAAACAAATCAAATATCAGGTGAGTCCTCAGATGGAGTCTAGGATGTCTCAAGTGGAATGACCTTGGGTGATGCAGTCAAGGCTAAACTGGTTGCCAAAGATTCTGTCGGATTCAATCAGTATCTTACAGGAAATCAAGGACTTGTGGTTTTAGTTCCTCTTGCCATTCCCTCTGTGAAGTACAGAGCAATCTAAAAGAATTCATTCATGTAGGCTGGATTCCTCCTAAAAATACTTCTATTCTGCAGCCTGTAAATGAAAAGATGCAATATAGATTTGTTTATTGCAACCTATAATGATAGAGGTGTCTTTGATCTTCCATTATGGACACATTCACAGACGGACAAAAAACAAGATTGCAGGAGAGAGATGGATCATAATTGTCATGAAGTGGAGGGCTACTCACAGAATATCTCACAGAACAAAGAAATCAAATAAGCCCACTGTGGAGAAATGAAATCTTACGGATAATTACTGGCAGAGCAAAGCCTGGTCTGCATCAAGCTATTTCATTGAAGACAGATAAAAATGACCCTTTTCCCGCTCTGCCTCTGCATCTCTGTGTGTCAGGCGTTTTGTGGTCATTGTCAGTCCACATAGGGACAAATTCACTTCATTTTTACAGCCTGTTTTGGTGTTATTATCGGGGCCGAACAAAGAGTTTGTGCATGAAAAATGTCAATGTTTGGGTTAATAATCAATGAATGCCTCCAAAATCATGGCCGCACTTCAGGAAAACATTTAGTGCCGTTTGGAAATGTATATCATTTGCCCACATTATATAAGGTGTTTAATGTTAAATGAAATACATTAAGATACAATATGTAGGGCTACCTGGTCTAAGTTGGTTTGAAGGTTGGACTTTAGTTTGACATGTAAGCAAACTAATCATTTCCTGCTTGAGATTAGTGACAGTATTATATTCACATATGCAAATGAATGTGCACAGGATTTTTGCACTGGTGTTATATCTACTTATTGGGAAATAAAAAGCTAATTAAAGCGGCATTTCTGAGTTGATTAACACGTGTTTAAGGCTGAAGAGACTCTGAGGACCAATGAAGAGAGGACTGGGTGTCACAGAAAGTACAGTGAAGACTTGAAAACAGTAGCAGTTGAGCGATCCACCTGGCATGCAGAGAGCCTGTGCAATTACAGACTAACATATGATTAGGTTTCAGATTGATTGTGTTTGTTCACACAAGTGCTCCTTAGCGACAAGGCATATTTCAGCTTTTTTTTTTTGAGCGATCTGAAGCCACCTTTGCTGTGCATTCATTCTCATTATCAAGACAAGAATGACATGGACGGCTAGAAAACACTGCTGTCACTGGTGTCTTTTGTCGTCAGATCTGTGGGTGTCATTTGTTTGCACAATACAACAATATCAAATCTGTTCTTTTATTCGATCGTTAAATAAGCCTAAGGTTACTGCCTTACTGCAATACATTCGTGATTGACTGTGATCTGTGTCCTGTGAGGAAACTTTATGATAGGGTCAGTAATTGCATTGATTGAACTTTATAACTTGGGGTACAGAAGCACGGCCCCAGTTCCACTCAAGTCAGAAAGTAGCTTTCCTGACGACATGCGAGCCAAATCCCTTTTTACTGCAATGTCAGTGATGAATATTTGACTCCTTCTTTGATTGTGCTGAAATCTGCTCAATTATACAGCTCCACATTTTGATCTTTGAAGCAGCAGAGAAGCATCGAGATTTACTTTTTTTTTAACATCCAGATAACACAGTGTTCTTGTTTTGGATGAATATATAAAAAAGCATATTGCACTGCAACCAACTGAAACATTTCTATTAATGTAAGCTTATAACCGCACAAACTATTTCTCAGGAAATCACATTAAGCGTCAGGTCTCAAATGTCATTTAGTAGCAGATATGCATTAGAAATCAGTTATGAGAACTGGCAGTCAGAGCTCAGGTTCATATGGGGGATGGGGCATAGTAGCCTAGAGATAAGAGAATAGGTCAACATGCGACAGGCATTGTGGGGAACAGAGCATGAGAGGTTGTAGCTGGTAATTGTTTTCATGATTAATTTATTAACCAGTCAATGTATAAAACTTCAGATATAAGGATGCATGCCCACCACATTTACAGAGTCTGGAAATATGTATTTAACATTTGATTTTGTCAGAACAATGGATACAAATGATTGCACAGACAAAAGTGTACATGCAGCTGTAACTAGCACATTGCAGTAAATCTAATGACTGACTTTCTCAAAAAAATGCTAATTAGATAATAAGTGAATGCTACACAAGTATTTTCACTTATGTAGGCTGATATGTCTTATTTTCAGGTTTAGGATGGATGGGAGTCTGTGTGGGTTCTAATAAGGACACCATATGTTTCCATCCTGCAACGTGCAGCAAATGTTAAATCTTATCAGGAAAATCAGGGAGATGTCAGCAGAAGTGACAGGCAGAAATTCTGTGTGCAGTAGTGAAAAGGAGTATTCAGTTTTGTGCATTTGACAAGATCTTGACAATTTACATCAAATACTGTAACTATTTCGGAAAAATGCTCAGTATATGCTTAAAACAGTCTGCACTAAAATGATAATTTTTTAAGTAATCATCGCCTTTGTCATGAGTATGTTGTTTGCAGAAGGATGCAACCAAAATAGCATTCTAAGCTCTTTGATGAAACTGAATTCACAAGGTTTTCGAATTATGCTGCACAACATTTTAGACTTTAAACTGTCATGATTAAACTGCCTTTCTCTCATTGAAATGGCATTTTTGCATGCAAGTAAGCATGGGAACTGTAAATCGTATCAGTTTTCTATTTTAAACTTGTACTGTGTCTTTGCAGGGGGCTGCCAGTTCCCCTTTCACGTCTTGGCAGCCCCCTGTGATTATGTAATAATCATCAATCCCTGTGACAGAGAAAGATGATGATAAGAACATGAGACACAAAAGACGTAGCTGCTTAAAAGCTGAACATTCTGAATATTTGATGCATATACATATACTGTACAGTATATCCATGCATCCATCCAATTTCTATAGCTGTTTATGCTATGAGCTGGAGCCTATCGCCAACATTAGGGTACAACCTTGACAAGCCTCCAGTCCATCACACAGCTGCCGCACACAGACAAATTATTTTGGGAGGACATTTAGAGACTTTTAGTTTTATATTCAAACCCTAGACCTTCTTGCTGTGAGGTATCAGTGCTCCACAATGCTGCCTATTCCTCGCTCAATGAGCTACATACCTTGTTCCCTTGAATATAAATGGAATCAAAAGTCACCCTTAGAACAGGCATTGGTGTGTTCATTCAAACTGAAGTAGACAAAGAGACACTCCACATAGCAAAACTTTTTTTCCGATGAAAAGTTTATTCCGAGTATCTCTACAGTTTGACTGATTAAAGAAGGAGATTCTGTCATTTTTGTTCTTTCATCTTGCTTGACACATTCTCACAGAGTGTGTACAATCATGTGGCACTTTCGCAGCACACTTATATTATCTCAAGCATCAGCTGTCAATCTGCACTTGTCATGTTTTAGTTCTAAGTGTTGAATTTTTTACCAAATGTGGGATATTTCATATTTTATTCATGCTGAAATAAGATACTTATTTCACTTTCGCACATTCAAACATTTCTAATTATTGTGCTGTACATAGCCCAGTTATCGTTATATAATTTTGTATCATATCTGATTGCATTTGATGGTGTTAAAGAGTCCTCATAAAAGAAAGGAGCCCATATTCTGAAAGGTTAACTTGAGACCATCCAAATTCAAAAGTCACAATGATGTCATATGCACATCTTTCTTCAAGCTACATTTACACGCTGACCAAATTCTGATATATTGCTGATGTGGCACATATGGGCTTTATGACGTGAAACAGTTAAAGCACATATATAATTTAATGTTCTTTCATCCATTTTGGAAATGATTTTGGTTTATGTATTGAGTATTAAATGCGATCATCATCTAAACTTTTGTTTTCCTATGTAAAATGTAATTCATTTGTTGGATCGGCAAGCAATGGTTTGTCTCATTTCCCTCCATTTTGGCATTTTGTTTACAGTTAACTCCACAATTCAACTCATTTGCATGTGTGATGTTTCAGTTCTAAAGACTAAAGAAAAATAAGAGGTAGCTATGGGCAAAATAATCAGAATAAGGCACCACTCTCAAAATGTAACCTGATATCCTGCCAAAATATGGATGTTTGAACTGATTTAAATGTGATGAATTATAATCAGCGCGATGTATGGAACAGCGCACCATTTTAATATGTGACAGCTTTCTTCTGCCAATCCATTTTTCACCTGTGGAGTGATGAGGAGCCGCTTGATCGCCAAAGTGGGACAAGCAATCAACAATGGGACCTCCATTTAGCTTCCTGTGCTAGTCAAAGAAATTGTCAAGAACTGTCCATCTGCACAACATATGTGTACAGTAAGGTGTAGCAATAGTTCCAAAATATGATGCTCAGTAAGTTGAGGAATAACTTTAAGAATATAGCTTGACAGCAGGCACTAATGCTAGAATATTTCCAAAATTCACTATAGGTAGATTTGATTCTAGGCAGGCGTATAACCTCACAAAATCACTCTTTCTCCATGGCCCAAACAACTCCCACCACTTCCACCCTTTTCCATCCAGTTCAATTTCCACAGCTTACCAGGACAGCGGGGGCTGCAGGGACGGTAAGCTCCTGAGAGGACAATCCCTTTTATTTGTCCGAGAGCAAAACATTTCCACACAGAAAAGCATCCAACACTGACAAGCAACTCGGCATCCTTTTTGAGTGACACTGATTGGAATCAGTATTAAGACCATTCACTGCCACTGAATCTTTTCACATACACTCAAACCACGCATGAAGCTCTTATTCTGTGCCTCTTGGATTTTTCTGGGTAACAGCTATTTATGGGTAAAGGAAAGTTCTGCAAAATTGCCTGAAGCATCGCTCTTTTTCTCCTCTTGTCCTCTGTGTCAAAGACAGTTGACTGTTTTGTCTGGGTGGGAAAAGAAAGCTTTGGGAATTAACCTGTTTAAAAAAAAAGAGAATACAACTTTTTCTAAATCCTTTTTTGCTGAAAACCACAGAGGGTTTAATTTAACTAGTTTTGACAAAAGCATTTGTGAATCACGACAGATGCTACAGCCTTTTAACTGAAGTGAAGAGAAATGTAATGCAGAGAATGATTGATTCCCCCAATCAAAATGATCTCCAGGGTGCTTCCGTTACTGTCCTTGATGATGAGCATGACGCTATTTGTTTCATTAACATTTACATCTCATCCATACGGAAAACATTCTAAACCTTTTAAAAGGCTGAGATTCAAGGATAGAGACAATCCATCATGCTCATCTCAGCCTTCAGTGTTTATCGGAGGAAGGAAACTAAGCAAGAACCAAGACTCCACTGCTCGCTTGTTTAGCTCTCTCCTTGATCTTTGATCAAGTCCTGGAAGTGTTGCGTTCACTGACATTTGATTTCAAAAGGTGCAATTTCAAAAGGTGTGATTTCAAAAGGTCCTTTGCGATATTCATTTAAGACGAGGCAAGAAGACGTGCGTGTCAGCTAAGTATATTGTTGTTTTCGGACAACTTTTCTGAGTATTATTCCAAATTAGGACCAATCAATTACCGTATATTCATTTTTGTGACTAGGGTAACACTTCCCACTATTCTCACAAGTAATCTGTAGTCTTTGCTAACAGGAATGCTAATACTACACAATGTTTTTGAATCAAATGCTCAGTTGAACCTGATCCTCTTTGCTAAATAAGAAAGGGCTTTCCCCCATAGACAAAATTGACGGTGCATTCATGTGGTCATCATTAAGTCAAATATTTAAACTTTATCACTGGAACATTGCCCTTGCAAGGCTGAGCAGAGTTTATAATATCAGCTGTGAAGGTTCAGTTCAAAACTTGATGTGCAGCTGGCAAATGATTTACCAGATTAATGGAAATATATGAATAGAAGCTTATTCTTTCTGCAATACCATGGGATTAATAGAATATTCAGACTAGGAACTCTGACAAAGAAGTTACAGTTCTGTTGATTGGTTTGTCTGTTTGTTAATAAAGACGATTATACAATACATTTTTTTTTTAAATGGTGGAAGAATAGGCTAGGTGCAGGGAAGAGCCCTGTCCTGGCTCTCCTCCAGGAATTGTTTTTATTGATTTGTTTACATTTGAATACTGATAGGACTGACACATAAGAACCACTAATGTGTACGTATCTATGAGCTATTAAAAAATTATATTTACTATAATTGTTAGGCGGTCTTTATTCCAGTATATTATAAGAATAAGGTACATTTTGTCTTGGCTTTTTTATCCTTAGCCGAATTGTGCACTCATGAGTTCCCATCTCTCTCTTTATTGGACTCATTTGGATCCTTTGAATTTGGACAGGCCTCATTGACCCCTTATGAGGTAATTGAACAAACACAGACTTTGGAGGATCCAGTCTCTGAATTGGAACGCAGCAGCTGTGATGTAAGAGTTGAGTATTGTTGGTAGTCCCTGCACCCCTCTAGGCAGACACCCCTATCAACCTGTAGGAGACACTAGTGAAGCAACAAGGGCAGGATCCCCCACTGCGACCTACCTGTGAACATGACAAATTGTGGAATGGATGAGCAAGCTGGAGGCATTGCTACTGGGGATTGAACAAACCTGTTTTTCCTGGTGGTGGGGAGCGAGAAAAAGAGGAATGGTGCTATTGCTTTTGAACATTTATTACAACATTTGCTATAAAAATCTCTAGTATGTTGCTAAGCCATTAAGCAAGTATGCTGAGGGAAGACAAGGTGATCAATTAACACAACATGATCTCCCCTTTTAATTGTTGCCTTAATGTTATCGAACTTGCCTGTTTTTTTATTTCTTTTTCGTGTTTGATTAGCTTAATGTTAAACTGATACCAGTCACACCTTGATTAAAATGTTTGCATACACAGTGGCACATTAAGGCTCTACACACAGCTGCAGAGTTGAGTTTGACATGTGAGACTAATTTAAAACGAGTTTAGCATGATCCCTCCTAAATTGGTCATTTAAACCCAGCATAATTAAGCAGGATGCTACTAATTAATGCAACTCTATTTAATTAAAGTCCACAAGATCTAGATCACTGTTCAGGAGACCAACTGTGCCGAGTGAGCCTTATAATCAGCAATAATTGCAGCAGAGACTCCCCTGCCCTTCGGTGCAATCACAGAATGGGAAACTTTGTGAAATGGCTGCAGCAGTATAGCCACAGTGATGGAGACTGATGTCATTAGGTGAAGGCATTTGGCGATACTGTGGGTAGAGATGCTAAAATTGCTGAAAATGCCATGATGCTTCTCTTTGGCAACAGCTTGAAATCCACCTACGCCACTGAACAATGAGACTTCAGGAAATAACAATTTGGAGAGATGTTCTTCCACCACTGGACATGCATCCAGACAGTTAACAGCGTTTGATTCCTGAGGCTACTAACACTGAGAAAATGTTACAATAGCATCTCAGAGACCAAAAACTGCTCCTCTCAGTCACAATGTTAATCATGAAACATCCTGCTGTCAACATTTTGTATCCCAGCAAGCACTGCATTTTTCCTCGTTTGCCATCTAAAAAGTTGCACTGTATAAGAAAACCCAAATACCTGCCAAGCCTGTAAACAACACATACTGTTTTGCTGTTTCTAAGGCCCTCTTTCCTGTTTACAGAGGAGTGTGAAGGACTTGATGGGAAAAAAAGGTCATATCACTTTCCAGAGAAGAATTCTCTTTTAGTAGGTTTTAGAATAATTTGTAATTGAATTTCTTTAGTTACTACACAATAAAATATGTAATGATAAACAGCAACCACCAAGGTTATTCACAAATGTATCTGCTAAGTTCTTCATTGAAAATTCTGTTTTTGATCTTCCAATGTTTCAGGTTTCACATGGCATTTTAGTAAGAGATAATTAGTTGGAGCACACCTTCTTAAGTGGAAAAGTGGATACAAAAGTATGCTTCATTATGTCCATTAGTGTGCTTGCTTCCATGCCAATTAGAGTCAATTATGCACTTTCAAGCTCCTGCAAGTAAATGTTTCACATAAACAGCAAACGTGCAAAATGCATAATTTCATTTAGGGACTTGTTTGCTTGTGGCATTCACCGGATGAAAACTTACTTTAGGTGTTTGATGTGTTTTATCAAACTCACACATATAAGTCAAATCAAGACTTTTTTTATTTTTTTATTTTTTTTAGTAGTGCTATATCACTTACAATGACTCAAAGGGCTTTACAGGCCAGCAACATAGGGGTATTCCCAGCCCTGCTCAAAGTCCTCCAGGAAGACGAGGAATTCCATAAGCTGGTCCGCTATTAGACTTTTAAGAATTTTGGAGAGGAAAGGAAGATTGGAGGTAATTGGTCTGTCCTTATTCAAAATGTCTGGATCTAAAGTACGCTTTTCCAATGAGATTTAACAACAGCTGTTTTGAACGCAGCAGGCACAACCCCTACGGAGAGTAACCTATTTATAATATAAAGCAGAGAGGCCCCAAACACAGAGAATAGTTCCTTTAAAATTTAATTCAGTCATTTTTCATTAATGTTTCATATTTGCTATCAATGGAGAATGTTGTAGTGGGTTCACAGTTTAGGAAAGTACTGTAAACTACAGGTGCAAAATCCAATCTGTGGGATATTTCACTGTGAATGCACGATATAGATCAAATATAATAACATTCAGGCAAGTGACACTGTAACAGAGCTATGAATTAAATGCTTTTCATTTTAATATACTTACTGGATCAGAATACTGAGGGGCTGGTAAATGTTGCAGTTCAGAAGCTACAGGGACTAGTCAACAACAAAAAAGTGAATTACAAAGTCAAAGCTGTGTTCCAAACAGCTGTGTCAGCAGGAGGTCCACCTAGATCCTAACAAGCACCTATGCTCAAATCCAATACGTAACATTTCATTTTCGAGTCTTAAATCATAAATAAATAATGATTGGGATCGATCGCTGCTCTCTGTGTGTGTGACAGACAACATGTTTGGAAAGTAATTTGTGTGTAAATGTGAGGCAGTACACCCCCGGAAAAATGCTTGTCTCTGTTTTTCAGATAAGAGAGCAGATTTAAATCTTGATATGACCATGACCTGACCATTGTAAGCGTGCAATCGGCAAACACCATGGCAACGTGTGATAGGAATTCTTGATTAAAAATTGTTTTATTTTATGACAAACAAATGCTGTCTCAAATTTGTCTCCAAGCGATAAATACACTCCACTCTGTTTGTGTTGTAACATTTTGAAGATTTACAGTAAAAAGCAAGAGACTTGCTTTCCAAGATTACTCCTGATTGCTATCATAAAACGTCCCAAGAGTCAGCTCAAGTGTTATGAGATAATATGGATATAAACTGTTGTGAAACTTAATTTTGGTCAATGAACAATTTCTTGGCAGATTATTGATATGAAAGTCACATGGCTTTTTACGGAGCGCTCCCAAAAACTGTTTGTGGATGTACTGCCTACCCCCAAACTGGAAATCTACCCAAAAGAGGAAGCTGCCATGGGGCAAATGCAAAGCTCCCGCCACATGGCAGGAATCAGTGCTGTTGATGTAGAACTATCGAAAATGAACTTGGAGAATATAGTACCACAAGAAGGCTCCTTTGAAGGAAGGCTCTCTGTTATATTAGGTTGGGGAAATTGGAAAGCACTTGACAGATCCCCTTGATCTCCACTGACTTTCATCAAAGGTTGTGGACTGCATAGGAAGATAGTGGGATTACCTCTGAGTGTTTGTAGGCTTTGGTGCTGAATTAGTAATGGCTTAAGAACACAGAGAGTATTCTTGCTTTTTAAAACTACACTTGTCCAGAATTTATAAGGCTGGGGGTGGCGAAATTATTCTGATAGACACATGGACTGAGGTCTATATGCCATCCTGTAGGGTGAAGAAATCCTCACTCTCGTTTGCAGTAAAGAAGAGCGATCATAACAAATAGTATAACCACAATGTCTGGCTGCAGAGTCCTTTGTGTCAACTTCAGACAAGGTATGATTGAATGACCTCTTTCACAGTCTGAATAT
Source organism: Genypterus blacodes (assembly GCF_046128005.1). Taxonomy (NCBI): domain Eukaryota; kingdom Metazoa; phylum Chordata; class Actinopteri; order Ophidiiformes; family Ophidiidae; genus Genypterus; species Genypterus blacodes. The sequence goes on from NW_027466915.1 coordinate 3,127,871, forward strand.
GGTGCTGGGAAGACTAAACAGCTTAGTTTTCACTTTGAAATTTAATCTCGAACTTGTGCTCCCGAAATACTATTCTCATAAAATTCCCACTGCATGAACTTATTGAATACATGTCTACAAGCAGGAAACCACACAGGGTCAACCAACAGGGTAAACAGGGGGAAGCATTGTTTGTCTTTCATCTCCATCATAAATGGTCCATTGCTTAATTCCTTAACTGCAATCATCATTGTAGCATTTTAATTGGAATGGTTTGTGGAATAATGATCTTATTTCTTAACACTCAAAACACAACATTTTATGTCCAAACAGCAAATAAATAAAGAGTTAATTGATCCAGGATTAATGTTATTGAAGACTTAACAGGATAAAATCGTACACCTTCCAACTTAAATTAAATAAGTACTAAATTGCTATAGCTCCTCTCAGTAAAACACCTGCGACATAATTTGTTCATTTGAGAGTCCATCTTAGGTCAGCTTTGAAAGAAAGCATTAATTTCTATATCCATCAGAACAATACAAATGTCCGAATATTGAAACTATATTGAAACTAGGAGAAATCTGTATGTTTGCATGTGTGTTTCTGAAAACTGATTTAATGCAGTCTATTATGGATTTTTTCACATCTGTATGTCCATTTAGGGCTCTATTTTAAAGTGCAGAAAGTGCCCTGATCCTCTAATTACTCAAGCAGAAGTTGCGCTTTGCTCACTGAGGGAAGGTAGATAATAATTGGTGTATCTAACAAGGTGTGTTATATGTTGATTTAAACACGTTAACACAGTTATTACTGGATGCTTTTTCATAGGTGTGAACCTTAAAGTATGTAACTTTGGCACATTTCAGCATATAGTCCATAATAGACCATGAAAACTAGAGGAGAGCTCTTTAAAGTGCATACCTCCACCAAGGGCCAACAATCCAACAAACACTTTATGGCTCTGTGATAGCAAAGCATATTTTTCATCATTATCATATTATTACCTGGGTATTAGAGAATGTATTTTGAATTTAATGACTTCTTCCCGGGATTATATCCAACCTGCCTGCCAAGTTTCCTGAAAATGGGTTCACAACTTTTTCAGTCATCCTGCTGACAAACAAATAAACAACCTCACAGACAAGCCAACTAACACAAGCGTTGGCAGAGGTGGTTAGGGAAATTAATTATAACTTGAACCGTATTATAAAACTGACACAATTAATGTTTTCTTGTTATGGACAACAGTTTACCAATAATTGTCAAGTGTGTTAAAGGCAAACTATACCCATGAGGCTACAGCTTGAAACACAATGTGGCATGAATGCTTATTTACATGGCCACATATTGCAGTGGCAACCATCCAATGTAGCTAAGATGGACATAGTCGACAATTGGAACCATTGTGACCTCAGAATGACCCCATAAATATAAATAACAATGCAACATTGTGAGATTTGGGGGGAATCCTCTGCTGTTACTGTAAGGTGCGTCTTGTCCTTCCAACTTTGGCAGCTGTGTCCATGAAGTAGCACAGATGGTGCCAGTATGTGACAGTAACTGTAAGCAGTCAAATCTATTTGAATCACAATTTGTGGGTGGACCTAAAGTCAAATAGAGGGCTCATACACTGAATCAAGAGGACAGAGTGTGAGGCATTCCAATGTATGATTCACTGCTTTGACACCTACACATTGTCTCTTCCAATATGGCTTTCTGTGAGGAACAGTGCCAATCAAAAAAATTCTGTGAAATACAATCCAAGGAGCTCATGATCCTCAACATGAAGGGAATGAAAGGGAATGGAGATGAACACATTCTGGTTAAGAGGTTATTATAGCAGCCAAGAAACAGTGCATGATGCACCCAGGGCCAAAAACGCATGCTCAGCTTGGCAGTTGCTCAACTCTGTGAGTACCTATGGGGCAAAAGCCCATTCTTACTCATACTTTCATGTTTAGTTTAAAATGTTGTGCACAACAATAATAATATGCAGGTTTTAGATTCAGGTGTCTGTTTATGTTTGTAATGCTGTTGTGACTTGTTCAGTTTTGTGGTTCCCAGTTTGATTCTACAGGAATACAGGCACGTATATGTTGAAAGATAAAGCTTATAACAAACCAGTCTAATCAGGGTTAATACAAACCTTGTGGTTGTAATTCCAATAATCAAATTGTTACACTCGCTTTATTGCTCAGCATGGCTTTAACCTGCTTTCGACCAGCACACAAGTAAAAATAAATGACAAATTCATTACATTGATGTTATGTAACAAGTGGTTTATTGCACTGAAAGTAGGTGCTGCAAAAATTGCATCTACTTCAGATAAACAAATGTGTTGCTTATTTGATATGATGATCTGCCTCAGTGGACTGTTTCATGACCTCTCCTTAAGATCTCAACTTCTAATATCAAAATTTCTCTTGCATTCCAGCAGAGAGTGGGGCCAGGGAGTTTTAGTGGATCCACATGAAACACATATTGGTAAAGTGGTTACTCTGACCTTTGGCTGTACTTATTTTTGTTTTTGCAAAATGTGTTTTTGCAATTCTATTTCTATTTCACCTCTCCCTTGTTATTTTGGAATGTGCGTTTTCTTGTAGGACTGGTTTGATTTAATATAATATTATCATTTTGACACACATTTAATTTGGTTTCTCAAGATAAGTCTTGCATGTGGACTGTGGAATCTGTTGAGTTGCTCATTTTCCATTTTCAACAGCACTTCTACTCTGCAAAAAGAGCCTTTATATATTACTAATATACTAAAGATTGGAATGAATGGCTACACCTGGGCATCCACTCGAACTGTACTTACTTTTCATGGTCAGCCCAGACTCTCATAAATCACTGTCCATAATAGTTCATAGAGCATTAAGTAGAGCATTAAGAGACTTTTAAATGAATCCTAAATCAGTACATGATATGTGCCATATTAAAAACTATTTATTCCTGGCACAAAATATCAGTTTTAATCTGCAATATCAGCACTGGTATCAGCATTGACTAAATACATCCACATAACTGAAACATCTTGCAGTGTGATTGACCCTCTGTTTATTTATCACACCACTGCAGTTTGCAGGTATCACCGCCACGGCTGGTGTTAATATTAACACAGCATTAATGCAAAACACAAAGCACATCTGATTCAAATCAACTGGGGAAAGCTTATGAAAAACAACAAAGAGCTTCTCATATCCCAAACTGACACATCAAATGTATGTGTATGAGCCCTGCTGAAGTTAAATATGTTAGAAATTATTCTATTTTTTAGATATGTTCTTCTGATTATTTACCTTCCTGTACCATCACAAACTAATGAGGCACTAAAATTACATTGTTTCCTGTTTCCACCCACATGACAGCACAGCTGCGCCAAGCCTCCTCTCACCTTCACCTGTGCTGACAGCTGGTAAATGACTGTGAATGGTAAAGAAGTCTAAAAGAAGAAAGACATTGTTAAGGAGCAAACTTCCTGTTAAATGTGCCAGCATGTGACAAAATGTTGTTTTTTACCCTTCATCAATTTGTTTGTATGTTTCTTAGCAGGATTACTCAAAATGTCTTGACCAATGACCAATATATATTGTGATTGATTATCGATTTCCATATTCTTCAATTTGTCATACACATATCACAATGAAGACAAATCACACATATTTATTTCAAAGGTATAATTTAGTCCAAACCCAGATAAATGTTAAAAACCTCCTTTTTGATAATGCCAAATACTGCAAAGATGTCCTATTATTATAATTTCCTCTTCTATATTTGTCACTTTTATGCAGCATGGGTTTTGTCTCAGTAATCCTTTCTGTGAGAATTCTGGGAGAAGTGTTAGATCAATGAAGAAAACATTTTATTTGAGGGAGACATTTTGGCAGAGGTATGAGCTCTAATGAGCTCCCTCTATTATGGAATATATATAGGAAGTTTACTGTCTGCAGTTTTGTTGTCCTACAATATCAGTTCGCAGCAACTAAATAATGATCAGGTGGTTAAGGTTGGTCATTTTTAAAACCAAGCTAAGGAAAACACACTGGGGCACATGTTACATAACAATGACGATACAGTGTAATTTATATATTTAGTGTACATATTTTACAAAAAAATCATGTCCAATTCATTCTTGCCCAGTGAGCATTTGAATGCAACTATTCTCAACTTCCCTTCATGAAAGAATGGCACGCCACCAGGGCAAATTAAAATGAGGCAGGAAGAGTCGCTGCCAAGCTTGCACACCAGGAAACCATCTGTTTTGCACACCTGCCTTTAAAAGACAGCACCAATCTACGATGACTGAGGCCATCCGTCACCCAAACAGCTTCTTACCAAGTGGTGTCACCACACTTAACCGGCTTTCCTGTGACTTGCTCTGACCTTCCACGTACCCTCAAACTCTCATTTTTTCCTTGCTTCCTCTAGAGGATTTTTTCCCTCCCTCGCTGTTATTACCCAAGTACTATCTGCAGGGTCTGCACATTATAAGTTTTTCCATGTGAATCATAGCAATTTGTTATGATTCATCATCACGTATCCAGTACAGTCTCCAATAGAAATGGGTAGTTTCAATGTCAATAATGAAAGATCTCAATAAAAAACTTTACAGCACATACAACTAAAAGAAAGAAAAAATCCCGCACTGCAATATATGTCATGGTAACGTTAACATAATGTCTAGCTGCACAGTATCAATCGTCAGTATAGCAGTGTATTCATGGATGATGAATACGAGAGTAAATGAATGTACGTTGGTTCATTTTGTCCTAATTTTCACCGCAGTTTTGTGAAATAGCCTTTTGATAATGATGCTGTGGGATAGCAAATGGTAGGTTCACTTTCTGTTTATTGCATTTATAGCATGTACCTATAGTATATTCTATAAGGCTGTTGTAATTGCCACATGAACTTGCAAAAAGATTCCATGACATTTTATGTTGTGTCCAAGTCTTCACTTCAAAAAAGGATTTGAATATCACATACTGTAAGAATGATGTCTGAGCCGCACAACAGAACAAGCTTGCATTTTGTCTTCAAAAATCCAGTGAAAATGTTCAGTCTGGCATTTTGTGAACTGGACAAGGCTGAAATTCAGTTTTACCACATTTCCTTCATTAGCAATGTTGTTAAACCCACTCACCGCTGAGCAGGTGCACTGAAATCATTGACAGTTACCCCTCTGTCCGCACAGTTGTAATCTGATTTTGGATCACATTTGACCTGTCCATTTCTTGACAATCCTTTGGTCTGTCAATTTATTTCCTCTTTCATCCTGATGGTGGCATGGTTTATCATTTGGAACCTTGTAACTCTTGTACGTTAAGTTATAGAATCAAACCTTTGAATGGGTCTGAGTGGGAGGGATGAATACAATTTTGGACTGGTAAATATCTTCTGGTGAGTATTTGACCATTCCTACCACAACTGCCAATTGTGTATTTGTTCTTGATTCTAGAATAACACAAATTAATAATAAATCTCAGACAGAAGGAATTCTACAAATAAATACTATATAAATATTTAGAAAATCCAAAATTAATGATAGCGTTTACAATTGTTTGGATTTCCAAACTTTTACAAAAGTCTGGGCGATAATCTACAAACAAGGAAAAATGGTAAAACAATGAAGACAAACTTATTAATTCTATGTCACATTCATTTTAACTTTTTCCCTAAATGCTATACTTGTCATCATGTGATACATTTTTTTTTATTGTTTCCATCATACTTACTCTGTGATCGAGGTTGGAAAATGGTGGTGGCTTTTTGAGACCTTGTCTGTTGTGTACATGTTTGGAAGAAATGTGTTTTTTTAGAAGACAAACTTTGTAGTTGTGTGTAGCTTTTTAGAAAGCAGGTTAATTTGAAGCCAAATTAAATTAAAAGTCACAGGGTAGTCAGAGGCAGTCGGTAAAAGGCAGCACTTAAAGCTGTAAGCGAGCACAGCAGAGGGAATGAGCTCATACAACAATATCAATTTACACACTTTATTTGTTACACCCATGGAAAATATGTTCGTCTGTTAGTTCTATCATTGTGGAATCTAAGGTATGGTCTGAAAATATGTTTTAGTTTATTTGTGTCACAGAAGTACATTTCCTTTGTCTTCGATATTTTTTTTAGAAAGTATTATTTACACATTCCAAAATGTATGTTGTGTTGAAATGTCATTTTCTTTTAAAAGTAAAAACTACTTAAAAACTCAAATGTACTTGCAGAAACTCTCAGGAAAAGCAGAGAACATTATTCTACTATGTGACGAAAAGTCCCATTGTATAAAGTCTGAACAAGATAAGTTTTACCAAAATAAATTATTTAGAAATGGAATGAATAAACTGGAAAACAATGAATCTCACAGGTGTAACCACAGGAAGTATCGCATCTAGCCTCAATTCCTCTCATTGTGAAAGGATTATTTGGGAACATAAGACATCATTCTATAAGAAATCCTTCAAGAAAATTCACTATCAGCCAATGTTGCGCGCTACAATATGTAGTATATCGAAAAGATGAAGACATCTGTCACCAAGTGGTTCTGCCTATATGGTGGATTTGTGGATAAAATACTTTTTTCGAGAAGGGTTCATGAAAGTAGAATGTACTTGACAAATAGTTTTAAAACCCTTGGTGGGAAAGTCTGTCTGCAGTAAGGAAGAAGGAAAAGCAATCTCAAATGCTGAGCTTGTCATTTCAAACTCAATACCCTCTATTGCTGGCTTAATATAAAAATGTCAGGCAAAGAACCAGACAGAGAGCCCATCTTAGAGAAATGATAACCACTAATTCTGATGGCATCTGCTGTTTAATTTGACTCTTAACTGTGAGTCCCTACCATACCTATAAACCTGTGCAAGCCGTCCTCATCTGTTTGTGAAAGGTGATCTGAGCGCACTTTCTCTAGTTGAGGGGCTTTTTAAAGAGTATTTTGAATGTAATCATGTGCTCTGAAAAACAGAGCTTTGCATTGGATTATATGAATGTGAAATGATTTTTGCCCAAAGAAGACTTTGAAAAAGCTAAATGTCTGGGGGAGATGAGAAGAAATGTTGATGGGTTCAAAGAAATGTCAAGGCCATTATAAAAGATCACCTGCTTTCCATTGAGTTTTTGTTGAAAGCCTTGTTTACTCCCTCTATTTCTGCTATAAATGCAGTTTTTCATTACTTTTCAAAAGGGCTTTTATTTATTCATTTACATTGACAGATTCAGTTCTTCCTCTAGCAGTAAGCCACAAGAACCTGGTTGTCACATATTCTGTGATATATATATACAGTATCTCCATATATGGAGAAAAGCTCAAAAGAGTTTAAAGCTCCATGTTTGCAAAGGCAGAATCCCTGCATAAGTTTTTAGTTTGCTTCTACCATGATATTATGAGTTTAAGCTCAGTTCGATTGAGGTGTGTCAGTGAATCACGTCAGTGAGCCTGCATGTATATGACCACTGAAACATTCAGAAGGAAGCAGCTATTAATATGATGATGATGACTTATTTTTCATATTAGTAGTAACTCGTGTTTGATGATATCCAACTGTTCAGAATGATTTTTTTGGTCCCCCTCTGCTCAAAAATATATTTCGTCTGGCTTTTGACTTTCATTGTTCAGATTGATGCCTTCATCAATCAGCTTGATCATGTTGTAAATGATGGCCCAGGCATGTTGCCAGCTCAGGCCTGACACAGCTGACCGGTCAGTACAGAGCAGGCTTTCAGCAGATGGTATTAATGCCATGGCGACGAAGACCTTAAAATAGATCTTGAAATTAGCTAGAACATGAATATTTGCATAATATGTCCTATTAAAAGCTTTCCCCCCCAAGTAGCTTATTGAATAGATTTTGTGGAATACCTCGTTGATCAAAATTAACAACAAAATTAGTCAGTGCTGAAGATTTCTTCATGTTCTGGAGGGGTTTGTTAACATTTGGTAAAATGGAAGCATTTTTTAAACAAATTTTTACTGCCCATTGCGCATTTAATTCTCCCTTTCATTCATAGATGCAATAACTGATTGCTTGTAGTCATACATTGCGGTTTTATTTTATTTGGAATTATTTGCAGTAATGGTATTTATAGCCATAATCTCCAATCTTATTTTTGATCAGTGGTCTCCCACACAACATTCCTTATCCCACTGCGCTGAGTTAGAGCTACCTTTGGCAATTATTTGTTCAATTCCACATTTAATTAATCCAGCATGTTTACTGAAGAGGCCATAGCCTTATGTACACTGTATGAGTCCAAACAAAGCTAAACACAACGGTGCTCCACTGCACAAAGAGGAAACTGCATCATCAGCTCATTTTCAGTGAACCTGCTAGCTGGCAGTAAATTTGATCTCATTTATCACAGTGATTACTAATTAGCTGGCAGGTCAGGGAATACCTCATCTGAGTCACCAACATATCTAATCCGTCACGTTAATCCAAGAGATACTCAGTGTCCACCTACGTGACTCCAATCGCATCAAGAAAGTAGGTTACCGATTCTGCTTGTCTGACAAGTAATAATAAATAAGACAAATATGAGAGGATAACACAATACAATTACAACTGCTTGATGTCATTTAAAGCTATCTGCCGGATCCTCACTTAAACCCAGGAGGAAAAATACTACTTTTACACAGTGTTCAGTACGTCTGGATTTAGCAGGAAAAACCTGAGACTAAAAACTAAATTGAAAAAAACCAAGAATACACTCAATGGGGTTCCTCAAATCTGTCACCATAAAAAGTTAGCTTGAGGTGTTTTGTGCAAATCCGACTTTTATTGGTGAAGTTATTGCTGTTACTGGCAGCCTTGTCCAGAGTAGAGCAGACCTGCAGCTCTTTCACTCTGTTCATACGAGTTGTGGAGAGATATTTCTGGGTAATGGGACCTTGCTACTCCACTAAAGGCTTTATGAAGCAACTGCCACTGGGGTCAGCAGATTTCATGCCATGACGAGTTCCGAGTGCTATATTGCCACAATGGACAATCTGGGTTATGGTCTTTATATGAAGGAACCTGGAAGTTCCCTTAATCATGTATTTTTCTGCTTGTAGCATGCATTTGGGTTTTAGACCAATCAAAAAACATTCATCAAAATCGCCCGGTAGCAGGTCCCATTGGGTTATAAAGATTAAACTCCAGCACAAACATGTAAAGGTCGAATGAGGGAGGGCTGAATGTCTTTGCTTCTGCCAAATATAAAATGGGAAGGAAACTAGTATTAAGTTTTGAAAATGGAAAAAATAACCACAGCACACAGCTTTCCACACACACATCTGTGAAATTCCAGGTTCAAGTCTGGCAAGCTTCTTTGTTGCATGTCATCAGTCAATCAATCTCTGTTAGTCCCTGTCATCTTTGACCTATAACGGCAGTGCACTGAAGCAGACACAAATATCATTTAGGAGTCCATTTTTTGAAACTGTTGCAATGGTGTAAAGTGAAGAAATGGTTGCAGCATCTCTGTGCATGCTGTCCTTGTAAGTGTTCTGTATGGCTGGGTACTGGCTAAACACACAGTCTATAGCCTCATAAGCACTGGGTGTGTCAAATCTGGTGCGTAGGTTTGTAGGCTCTTGAATTATTGCTTAAGATATCAACTAAATGCACAGTTTTTAGTCAGTGTGACTGCTGCCATTTGTCATTTCTGTGGCGTGAAAAAAACACATTGCCGGAGTCCAAACTGTTTTAGCATTCTGATCCAAATTGAATAATCCAAGAAAAGTAAAGTTGTTATTCATTTAGACAGTTTGGAGAGAGAATAGGTCGATGAACATGGCTTGTTTTGGTCCATAGGTACTTTGAGTCGGAGGGAGTGGCACACAGTTGAATAGCTGAAGGGCGATAATTATTTAAAAGTGCTTTTCAAGACACTGAATTTATAAATATCGACATCACTGTTTTGGTTGCTCTAAATAAAGAAATGTTCATTAGCTTCCCCCAGAAATCCACTTGGATGTATCGATGAAAACGCTGTGGTACTGGCGAGTGAGCAATGCTGTCTCCTCACTGGGCATAAATATGGTATTGATTAGCCATTCCACAGAGCTCTCACTGTCATTTTTCTTACCCGTTCGCCATGAAGAATTGGTGGACAGTAATCAGTCTGCATCCTGCAGGCAGTAATGTCCACTATTAGAGACAGGCCAGTGTGCCTGCTCAATAAATCATACTAACACTCTCACACTAGATCCACCTGTCACCATGAAGGATTTAGCAAGTAGAGCGAGGAAATATTGCCTTTGTTATTTGCTGCTCTAAAAATCAGGTCAGGCAGTTGTTGTCAACTTTTGACTTTCTACACAGTGTGATACCGAGTACACCGTTCTGCCATAGCAGTTTTTTTTTTCTGTCATCCTTTGAAGTTTTTCTGTCTGACAATTTGGGATTTGACAATTTCTTTTGGGAGTAAAATATTTTCATGTCTCAGGAAGACTGTTAAACTCTGTTCAAATGGTTTCATTGTGCACAGCAAGGAATTTGAAAATCAAGCCTGTTTGTGATAGAAACCAAGAGGGACAGTAGACCTATGCCAACTGATTTCAAGTATACAATCAATACATAACCTTATTTGAGCACAAAGGCATATAGAGCTAATTAAACTGACAAGAGCTCTCGCTCAAGAAGAAGCATCCCAAAGCCAATGTAAACAATGCAGTTTTTCAAATCTTCCTGAAAAGGCTTTGCATATGTGCAACAGCTGAAAAGAGTGACACTTGTTCAGAGAGATTGGATCTGCACACAAGCCAAGCTGGTGGGCAGGTGTGCTTGTTCATCTCAGAAATGTCAGAATGTGTAAAGTTATGCAGACACACAAATCTGTGTTTATTCTCCAAAGGATGTGAGCAGAGAGGACTGGGCTGAATTTGACTGGACGATCGAGAAGACTTCTTTTTCTGCCGTGGAACGTGTGGGAGTTAACCATGGTGGTTAAATCGTGTTAAATTATGTTTCTGTGCCATCATTAGACATCTGTGAGCTGTGTTTGGACAATGATAAATATACCAATGCTGTTACTTGGGAAACCATAAATATAGATATATAGAATGAGTTTGTAACAGGTTGAGAGGAGAGTGGATGGGAGTAGTCATCAGGGAAACAGTTTGGCCTATGAGTGGAGAGCGGACCTACAGCCCAAATCCCTGCTATGATATGGGGCAGAACCACAAATACAACAAAACAACTTCACACCTTCATAAATAAATGTCTACTACTTTCTGAGCATCTACGGACAAAACAGGGTAAACAATGAAGTTCGGGAGTTGCGGGAACTGAATATGTCCTTAGGCAACAAACGATCAACGTGAACAGACAAGCAACAGCTAACCAGAAAGAGCTAAGCACAGCATAGATCTGTGGAGGCAGAGCACCGAAGGAAGTTCATCCTTTCGCCAGATCAAAGAGGTTAAAGACCTCAGCTCTCTGTTATTTCCTTACAACACGTGTATCAAAGTCAGACCTGCCTCTTATTGGCGCCATCATTAAGAACACCTGTGTAGTAATCCTGGATGTTAATCAGCATGTTGATATGCCACACCTGTGCAGGAGATGGATTATCTTGACAAGAAATGCGAGCCAACAGTGATATAAATACATTTGTTGGCAACATTTGAGAGAAATAAGATCTTCAAGCATATAGAAAAAATTGTTGAGGAATTATTTCAACTTATACAAAAATGTCTTCAAAAATGAAAGTTTTTCCTTTGCATTTTTGCTCAGTGGGTTGTGCACACACCCGACTATGAAGAAACATAAACACTGATGCAGCATTGGTTTAGGTAAGAAACAATAACATTAGGTTTGACCTTTGGAGAATGAGGGATAAAACATAAAGCAGTCTTGTTGTTTTTAAATAATAATTGTAATTGTTCCTCATTTCATGCTTTTACATTGTCTCTATGCAACTAAAAAACATACCTAGGCTTTCACCTTTTTAATAAAAGAGTTGAATGCTAAGTGGTCACACATAATGCCTTAAAATAAAAGAGAAATCATGGTAAAGCTTGCATGTATATGTGCTATAACTGTTCTAACCTTTGCAGGGGAGCGTGTTGGATGGATGGTAAACCATGAAAACGCCACTGAAACTGATCTAAACATTGACATTTAACTCATGTTGACTGAAAACGTAAATGAGCCTGATTGGCCATAACTACCAAAATGGCATACCTGTACAAATACATGAAGTACAGCAAATACCTTGTTTTTTTTGGAGGATTCCCAGCTAACATACGCAGGGTGCATGAGTCTGATACATGTAGACATGGATTAAGGGATGTTCCCAGTTACATTTAACGTCCAAATTCTGCTCCCTCTTATCCTCTCCCACATTTTTCTTCCTGTAACACTGACAGTAATCTTCATGCAACCATGTCCGCCTGCTCAGAAACAGCCACAACTGGCATACACGATCCTCTGCACTTCACACAAGGATGTTCCATTCCAAAACATCTCTAGCTGGGTATGACATAATTACTTTGAGTAACCAATTCGTGTTATCATCTGCAATATGTACAAATAATTTCAGTGGATAATTTGTTGGAACAGCGTTGATTTCAGAATCAAAGTCTGAATGAAAGTCCGAAGCAGGAAACGGTGACAGTGCAGAATGTGGAGCACTCATCCAATCTAAACGGTTAGACTTGAAATGCTGGAATTTGTTTCAAAGTCAAAAGGATTTCTGTTATAAAGGCCCCGGTATTCTTAAAATGACATAAAGACAAAAAAATTGTCTGTTTCTCGCTGTACAAATTCAAAGCACATTCATTCATACATTCATTTAGTGTATACACATTTTGCTTTTTAAAGCCATGAAGGGACCGGAGTATAACCCAGCATGTGCTAAGTGGGAGGCACGGACCATATACAGATGAAAACATATGCATCTTTGTACGGAATAAGCACAGAGGCAGAACTATATGAGAATAAATTCCGCAGTCCGCAGCTAATTTGCACATCGTCTTTAGAGATCATATTAGATTGTAGGTTTCTGCATCCACATAGACTCAAGTTAAATATGATGATGCAGGCATCCCTCATGCATTTCATACACATCAGGTGAAAACAAACCATACAGTTGTGACGCTTAAGTGAAAGAAAAAAGAAAAAGCACATTGGCCCTGTTGTGTCCACTGAACAGGGGGGTTACATTAAAAAAGAGACTGCTACAAATGCCAACCATCTTGGGGAAGTTGACAAATTGCAGAAATATATTTGCTTCTCTCTAGTGTAAAAAAGAAATAACACACTGAACTTCAAGTTGATTACTTTGAATCAAAAGGGAATTCTGTACAAACAACAGCTTAATCCAAAACAGCTAACATTCATCTCCTTCATTTAAAACTAATTCAGCATAAAGGATATTTTTTAAGCCATTTCTACTTTTGCAAAGCAATTATCATAAACCATGTTCGTTGAGATGCTTCACAAATAACTCTGTGTGCACTTTGCTTCAAATCTCTCCCAGAGCACAGACAATACTTTTTAATAAGCTTGAGGCCTCTTATGTTTGTAGCTGGGGTCATTGCTTCCCTGCGTTGTTTCATTTCACAAATCAATGTATGTTACGCATTTCAAACAAAGTAAAGTATACATTTCATGTATTTCACCCAAATCAATTCATTTACACAGAGGAGCATGTTGTATGTGCATATTATGACATGCAAATCAAAAAGACAGTCATCTATTTTGTGTACCTCTTTAGTGAGATTTTAAGCGTTTTAAAATGAAAAGGGATACAATGAATTATGTATGGAAACGATTATAGTGGTATGGAATGCCAACTGTTTCTTATTAGTTTGAATACTTTCAAATTTCTCATCGAGTTCTGTCGGTAGTGAATGTAAACAATCACACTGACTACATATGTTGCTGTAAGTAGGCTAAGGGTTCAAATATGCTTCTTCTCTTCCTTTACTACAATCATATTAAAAGATCAATATTATTTTTGCACAAATATCAAAAGCAAAGTAAGTATCTGCTTGCCTTGTTACATCAAGGAGGCCTTCCAAAATTACCACAAAGGGATTTGAGTTTTGAACACAGGAAGCATACATGAAACAAGTATTTCTAATAGCCTAGCAGTTACTTTCCAACAGATCCAACAGACTCTGCTCAGGTCTGTGTGGGTGTATACAGACCAAGTAAATTGACATCATTAGGGCCAGTTAGTTCACAACTTTATTCGTAATTAACATTTCTCAGAGGAAGGGGGTGGGAAATTTGTGCTTCTCATTTTGAAAACTCACCCTGCCTGGCACAGAGGGTCTCTCTGCATGAAATGTGGAAGACACCTATCAGCAGGTGGCTACAATTTGTGAGTAAATTTCATCTTATTATGGCTTACAAAGTCCTTGTAGAGCGTTACCATGCATCACCCAAAAGGCACCTGATTACTCGCAATGACTGAAAACAACTGTGTGTGTTGGCTTACATGCATATTCTCAGAAAGCCTGTCCCAAATGTAAAGTATCCACAGTAAGAAACCTCCAAGGATTATCTTTGTATGCCGCATACTGGGATGATAGCGATAATATGTTGGCAAGCAAGCGTTATTCCCAATATTTCAGAGCATTCCTTTTAAATCAAGGAAAGGCCTGAATATTTTGCCCATTCCGTTCCTCAACTACATGTGTGTGATGTAGGAATCTAGTTATCCAGTGCCATTCTTGACTGAAGGATTTGCATGTGAAACTGAACTGGAACCTTTGTAAGCACTGTGGTCTGTGAGATCTCATTTAACACAGCCAAGGATGAGGTGCCCACGCAATGCAACAGACGGTGTACTGCTAGGATCAAGTAGCAAAAAGAATCAAAGAATGGAAAGTTTCAAACTTTACTCAAACTAAATGTATGTCAGGCATATTGTAATGCTTAAACTTCATTGACATTCTGATAACAAAAGAGCAAACAAAGCCTTTCACATAAATCGAAGGATATGTGGGTGGTAAGTATCAACCTTGCATCCTCAGAAACTTTCTGTCACAGAGTGCATTGTCTGTATGGAGAAATATGAACTCCATTTTAACCTGTAAAGAACACATAAACTGCGTCATAAAAGACTTTATTTGCCAATGCAATTCAGAAATGTTTGGCACTGTGAGACACAGGTTACACTGACGTAAAGAAGAACAGGAAGGTCAAGGGCTCTTCAGTGGGGCAGTTGCCCTTCAGCACAGAACTTATTGTTCCCCAGTGGAAAGACATTTAGGAACTTTCCTTTTGTTATATTGAATATTGATGGCAATATGTGGTTCTTAATACTCAAGGATTTATGAAGCATTTTTGAACCTCCTCATTTATCTATGCATGCATACATCCTGGTATTTGTGGTGTGTGCAGCTCAACAGCTTTGCATAGCATTCTTCTCCTGTTGTGAATAGAAGTAAAGGTCAGTTTCCTTCCAGTCTGCAAAAATAATTCAAACACGACCCATTTATCTCCTCAAACTGTGAGAAAAGATATTATTAGAAGTATTTGCATCATGTCTGCTTTGGAATTCTGCCATTTCACTCACTGAAAAGTTTTTCATAACCTTTTACTTGATAAAATGGTAATTTGTTTATATTTGGATCATGAAATGGGGCTTTTTAAAGAAGGGCACAGAAGAGAGCAAGCCTCGGCTTCCTGAAATCACACAGCCACAGCTCAGCCCAGCCTCTAAGCCTCTTTCAGGTTTACTGGCATATCCCTGCTGCCTGATTGGGAACACACGCGTTCATGCAAGATATGTCACAGTTTTCAATGATAATGTTTCAAATGTTGCTGTCATCTTGTCTTGCTTTGGTCCGCCTCTGCTGCTCACATGCGCTCCATTGCAAGAGGACCAAATCTCTTTTGAGCTTTGATAGCTTGACAGCAATAAACATGACAATCACTTTGATCAGGTCAGAATTGGGATGAGCAAAAAACATTGCAGCTGCAGTGGGCGCAAGTATGCAATTAAAAAATAAAGAAGATTCCTGACCGTGTATGTATGGTGTATCCCTCTATTCTCTACTGAGATGATTCTCTTGCACCTTTAGATTTGTAGTTGACAAAATATTCAGGCAAAAGCACGTGATTCTGTAGCTGTTAATAGAGCAGTCAGTAATGAACTTCACATTGAAACATCAGTCAGAGATGTTCAATCATTGCATAATTTCCTTTGTGTTTATTTTCTAACTCCTGCTATGTGACACAATGACAACTATTTTGCAGCGTGTGTTACATAAGTGGAATGTTCCTTTGAAGTCAACGTCGTTGTGGAGACCAAATGCAAACGCTGCGAATGACAACAGAACACAAAGTTTGCTCGGATACGCGAGACGTGCAGTGTGGTTAGCGATTTTGGTGTGAATCTAGACTGATTAAAATGTTTATCTCACTTTAACAAGATTACCCAAATATCTTATATTCATTTTACGAATATAGCTAAAATCTTTTTTTTAACCAAAATGATGCAGAAACACTTTAACACATGCTTTCATTAATAGCCGGTGTTGGTACTCACACTTTACTGGCCTTACTAAGAAATTGATAAGAAAACTAAAGCTCATTCATAACGCTGCAGCCACGGTTTTAATTTATACTAAGAAAAGAGATCATATCACCCCACTGCTCCCTTCTCTGCACTGATTACCTGTATCTTTTAGAATTGATTTCAGAGTCCTTTTACTTATTTATAACGCTTTAAATCACCTCTGTTTTTCATCAGAGATTACCTTTTTCTTTATGTTGCTGCCGGAGCACTGCGGTCTCCGACAGCTTTTCTGTTAGATGTTCTGCATGATCTACATGAGAACACTGGTGAGGCTGCAGTTTGTTTCCATGTCCCTTGACTCTGGAACACCCTGCCACTGGACATCTTCACAGCAGCCTTGATTGCCATTTTTAAATAGAAGTTAAAGACCTATCATTGTAATCTGACTTTGAACTTTAGCTATACACGGTTTCTTGTTTTGACTTTTACACACTTTGGGCTGTGTCTCTGTGTTGCTGTGGTGCTATACAGGTAATAGCTGTTTTGACCATTATTATATAGCAAAAAACATTTCAAACACAAAATGGACACATTTACTTATAGGATCTGAAGGAAGAACATGTGATGCTTCAGACACACACTGTCACTTAGAGGAGAGTCCCTTGAATCTAACACAAACATAAAGCTGCATTATACTGCAATACAATTGTACACTGTAGAGATAGCATACTAGTTTACTTAGCCAAGAATGAGATATCAAGAAAGAATTGTACCTAGAAATGTTGAGTTGCAGGAAAATATGACAAGTCTTTCTCACCTCATACAGTAGGTAGAGAAATCCAGGTTTTTCCCCCACTAGGATTGTATCGAATGTGTCCTCATTTGAATAAATCATGGCAAGGGCCTTGAGCACAGAAGCAATGATTTATACATGGTTACATTCCAACAATTTCCCAACCTGCCCTGTGTTTACAAAACCCATCATTTAGCAGATAGCTAATTTATAATCTGCCAGGGTCATTGGTGATTTAATACAGCTACCCACGCTACGCTTCTGCACCAGGCACTTTTCTCCTCACCGAGTCGATTAACCTCCCTAGCTGCAAGTGGAAGTGGATGAGACTCTGCCTAGGTTATGGGGCTAACTAAAAGGCTCATCTCCCTGCTGCAGTACCTAGAAGGCTCACAGGTCAAATCTGCCCCCTCAGTACCCGAGTCAGGCTACTGATCTTTATTTAAAGCTATAACAAGCGCATAACTCACCAAGATAACACCCTCCTCTGTTTCTATCAGCAGGCACAGTCTATTTTAAATATCAACCCTGTCACTGTTACAAAACCTGTTAGACCTGTTAAAAAACGAGAACCCCCAATGGGAGACAAACACAACAAAATAAAACTGCATTATCTCTCTATGGAATGGAAATGAGTGACCCATCAGGTCAAGGCCGTGAGGTTACTTGAGGTAACAAACAGAGCATGTGATCTGTGCACAGTTAATATAACTTAAGGAACAATTTCCAAACACCTTCTGACATGGTACTGTACCTATAGGAGCTACTACTTATCGAGTTGGAAGCATCCCCGAACTTAACATAACTATATCTAAGTTGACAATGCTTTCATGTAGTCGGAAGTAGTTTTCTGACATAGGTGAGGTAGGTTTTAAAGAAAAATTAAATTGAGAATGAAGTAGCTGGGATGAGAATGAGCTCCTTCAAATGCAAGGCTGTGGAATTAGACAAAGAATATTTAGGTTTTATTCACTAGTGAGGGTAGAATAATACACAGTATTAAGTGATTTGGCTTGGTATCTGCATTGATGTAAGGATTGCACCACCAGTCAAGGTGAAGAGACACTTCAACTCGTGACTATGCTGGTTAGTGAATGGAAGAGGGAGGTCATACTAATGTGTCAAGTAACACCCTTAGGGAGAGGTTGATGAGTTTAAAAATCAGGAGAGAGCTTTGAATACAATGTCTGTCCACTTAGTTCACATAGATGTCTCACTGGATAGAACCAGAATTTGTCAGGGGCCTGAGCTCACCTGGCTTGTGAGTACCTTGAGGTACCACGGTGGAGAAATGGAGGATGTGAGGGACATTTATGTAACTTTTTCTCAGCTTTTTACTTTACTTTTCTGGGCCAGTTGTGGATAAATTGTGGAAAATGAAGACGGTTGCACGGTCGATCATATTTTTTAATGATTGAGACACAACTGCTTTTCGAAGTTATGCAACTTTAGCTCAAATCTATATGAAGAAAGAGAAAGCATTTGGACTTTAAGGTGAAGAAATGCAATACTTTGAGACTTAAATATATAATGACATCCACAATAATGCAGGAGGACTGGAATACTGTTTTCATAAAGATGTTTTTTGGACTTTCTTCTTGGCTGAATGCACTAATGATGTGTACCAGAAAAAGAAAGCCAGAAGACATGTTTGCAAGATGTATTACTGCGCTCAGTTTAACAACTCCTTTGAAAGCTTTTATCCAGTTAAATATTGGGGTTATTTGTTAATATATGAGTTATTTGTAACTACTCTTGGACTCAAGCCTAGGAGGTGGAACAGTTATGCAACGAAGATGCATAACCTGAAACCACGATGAAACAATTTGCAAACATTACGCAAGATTAAGTTAACTAAATAATCTGATTTAAATTCTTCCTAGCTCTCACTGACTACTTGTTAGTCAAAGAAAGCTGCCATTGAAATTTCCACTGAAGTGCTTTGGCTTCAGGCCAACGTGATGTTTATTGCAGTGTAGCTGCAGTGACTCCCTGTAATAAGCATAGCTTTTGCTTTGAACGCACCATGAAATTCTCCCTCTATTGGCCCTTAGATTAAATTTTGCCCTATTTCATCTAAAATTCATGCATAATTATCCTGTTCTTTATAAATATGTTTATCAGTCAAGGAAGAATGTTGCTTATTTTTTTGTTTTACAGGATTTATATATTGTGATGCACTAAAAATGTCATAGCTTTTTGTCGGTATTTTGCCTTTTAAATCTGCAGTGCCTTTGTGTTAGATTTCACAACAGGGATAAAAAAAAATTCTTAGAATTAAAAGCTGACAGAACCACTGTTCCACAGTCCCCTTTTACACAATCTTCTCTGGTGGTGTTATTAGAAAGCAATTAAGCAGTGAAAACAAAAAGGCGAGTAACGAAAGAAAAGCAAACTGCAGATTTTTTTTCACAATGGCGAAAGCATATATAGTGTGAGGCACAGCACATCCACCTTGGTTTAATCAGCTGAATATGACAATATGTGTGAGTTTCATTGTTATGTGTGCACCAGTCTTCCATTTGCAAGCTGTTTAAACATCTGCCAGAAGCCAGCTGAAGAGTCTATATTGTCCCTCCTCACTATACATCTTGCACTGTCTCTGACACTTTACTTCCCTCCCACCATCCATCTCTTTCTCTCTCTATTTATCCCTGCCCATTGTGTCTCCTTCATGTCTTCCCCTCCATCCTCACCCCTCCCCATTCCCCCTCTCCCTCCCTCCATCCATCTCTACCTCTTGCTTCTTCTTCTCCCATCAGATTAGCTTTAGTTGGCACTTTCTCCCTCCTGTCTAATTGCCCAGCAGTAGCTGATTGGCATGTGAACCGCAGCAATGTTGGAGCTGCCTAAATATTAATTGTGTGTAGGTGTGGGTGTGAAGGTGTCTCCACATCGCCTGTTCTCTTTCATTAGGGAGTAACCTTTCAGGGAGTCCACTTTTTTATTTATCCCTCCTGAAAATTATAAACAGCCTGTCATGTACCATGATAGGCTCAGGATGAAAGGAGCAATTTTGGGTGCAACTGTCATTTGCATTTCTCCCTGCCATAAATGTCAGTTCCAGCAGAGATAAGTGGAGCCTTGTAAAATATACACATGTTGTTCAAAGCCGAGGTAACATTTATTTCCATATCATCTGTCAGCATTAGTTACATCAGTTAAATTTCTTCAGATAAATTATCGTCTCCTCATCTCGGATACACCTATCTCGGATGTCTTCAGCACACTGGAGCCTGGCTGAGTGGTTGATGGACTGCTACTCATGCACTGAAGCAAATACTCCTGGCAACTGTTGGGTTGTAATATGTTTTAAACAAATAGCCAAGATGGAGTGATTCTTATGAAGTCTTAATCTTCCCTACACATCTCATGGAAAGGTCATTGGAGACTCTCCTTGAGATGTCAGACAGCCTACTGGCTGCAAGCAAGGCACGTGTAACAGAACTAAGATGTGTATTTCTAGTGCCTTTTTTCACTCATAGATCATGACATAATGCTGGGTTAACCTTTTAGGCAACGCTGGGTTAGACAGGGCAAGGGACAGTCTACCAGATGATGGCGGTAATGCAACAGACAAGACGAAACATTGGAGGAGCTGGTTTTGTCCAGTGCCATTGTTCTTGTGAGGTATTTAATCTTCAACGTATGAAATTATATTTCAGAATGTAATTTTATCCGAACGCTCCATTTGAAACATTAAAAATTACACTTGAAGAGCATTGGAGCTTGTATACAACAGTATCTCGTACTGTTCCAGACAGCTGGTGACCTTTTTCAGACAATCAAGTTTAAAGTCCAGTAAGATTCTGCTGGCTTTCTTCATCAAGCTCTGACCTCAAACAGCCAGTGGATCAGTTTGTCCTTTGGGTGAGGATCAGCACCTCTGAGGCCATGGTTGATGGTGGACAGTCATCCCTAGGTGGGGAGTGAGTAGTTGCACCTCACACAAGTAAATGAGACTCCAGGGTGTTGTTTGTAAGGGGTTGGGTTGTATTTTGTAAAATTTCCGAAGGAAATTGTCTGAATCATATCATGATTATGTTTTAGTTGCACAAATTTTAGCGATAGTGTCTAAAGCTACACTAACACAATGGCATCACAATAAGCAAAGACTTTTTCCAATGCAGGGTATGAAGGTCAAGGACGACAAAGGACATCAACAACACAATGTTAGAGTAGCTATCTGCTTGAATTATCTGCCCTTATTTGCATCAGCTCTCCCAGTTTTCTCTGTATAATTCACATACTGCTGACATACAAGGGACATTAACGATTGCTGTAATCACACAGGAGACATTAAATGAAGAGCACTTATACATTAGTATGCAATATATTGAACACTGTCAAATACAACAAATACTTGCCAAAGGCTGTGCTTCAATTGTTGATCAAGTAGCATTATTATTGTGAACACGATGAAAGGTTTGTGCAAAAAAAGATTGTTATTGCTCCAATCCAGATATTGCTGTCTGTTTAGAGTGCATTATCTATTGATATCTGTATATCTCTCTATTTAGATAAATTGTTGCACACTGGCACCCACTCTCTCTCTCTCTCTCTCTCTCTCTCTCTCTCTCTCTCTCTCTCTCTCTCTCTCTCTCTCTTTCTCACACACACACACACACACACACATACTGACAACATTGAAGTTACTGCTGCAGCAGTCACTATTGAAAAGTGAGGCGAGTTTGTTGTGTGTATTTGTAAAAATGTACTCAGGAGGCGTTGCTTTTGTATTCTGCATGAGCAGCTGTTTCTCCCTGCTGCAGTAGGTAAACTTAATGTTTTTGTAAATGCACTAGGCTGAACTCTTCTCCTCTCTTAATGATAAGAAATTTAATTGTTGTGACTGTCCAGATGAAATACGATTCGCTCCATAGGCAGTGAGAATCTGCATATTTTTGTTTTCCTCTTGTGTCCATGCAGTTTGTTGTGAGAATAACAAAAATAACTTAAGGGCATAGAGTGCGATAACTAACTCTTTCAAGTTTGAGGTTACTGTTTGTGTGTGGAGTCAGCAAGCCTCTGAATGCCAGGCTGAGCAAGGCAAAGATGACAGTCAGGAGGCTAATCCTCTGAAATAATTTAGTCGGCAGACTCTGAATTTCCACATTATCTTCCTCTGCATACCGCTGATGATTTAAATGCCCGAGTCTACTTTTGACAGGTGAATACAAGGCTGAACCAGCCTTTCTAATAGGCAAACATTATGAAATGGCTGCATATTTTGGCCTCCAGTTCAAATTTCTTGTACACAGAGGATGCAAGGGACCTTTATTTTGAGATAAGGTAGCTGACAGAGCAAGCAGCCATGCAGGCACACAGCTGAAATATGCTTGCACATTGGTTTCAAGGCAGTGAGTGATGGTGGATGGCATTATTTGCTGGTTCCCCATCCGTACTGTACCGTACAGACCACAACTGATATCTTTATTTAATATGTTCCCCCTAGTATGGTGTTGCCACATAACACCTGCTTGGCATCAGAGGACTTGTTTATCTAACTAACAAATAAACATGTCACAAAAGCAAACAAGGAAGAATTTATTCCCAGAAGTAATAATGTTATGCTCTAAAAATGATTCCTGGAGGCAATTTTTGGGGTTTCCTTAGAATTCAACACTGGAGGAATGACTTGGGTGTAAACCAAATGTGCCTGTAACATGATTTGAACTTTGCTGTGCTGTAATAAAAAAAAAAGACAGAAATAATACTAAGGAAAGAAATGAAACACACTGATGAATTGTAGAGGAAGACAACATGATGTCAAGTTGCCCTTAAAGTCTTGAGCAATGAAAACAGAAGAGACGAAAGCGAACAGTTAATTTCACTAGTTCGTGTCTGTACTTATGGTGTTAAAATAGGTCATGATGCTTATTTTCTACCATTTCATTCCAGTATAAAGTGAAAAGACTAGAAATTGGATCGGTGTAAGATGTGAAAATACGGGAAAAAGCAACAGAAACAGAACATTTTAGTGCAAAAGAGCAGCTGAGAGAGACTCTGCCAGACAGAGTGAGACAGAAGGGACCAGATTAAAGATCTTATTTAATATGCTTCACAGTTTTTGTTTTTTTAAAGCTACAGCTTGTGTGTACTTGCGATATCTGTAGGTTTGGAAAGGTGAAGAAATGTTTGGGTGGGTTTTAAATGGGTTGACTCTCCCATGGGTGAAAGTAGATAAAAATGCTAGTGGGTACTACTACACACACAACACTATAGCCTCCATAGCATTATCACTAAACCCCCAAAAGCACAGGTTTTGTTTTTTGTCTGTCCTGCTTTATGAGAAATCAAACACACACACACTTGTAAAATGAAACAGATTGTTGTGTGGAATGATTTAGAATGCAAAGTTTAACAAAGCCAAAACGACACAGATGGGACTAATTAAAAAGAAATGTGTGCATTTATTCATTTCCACACCTTTCACCTGTGTTGTCCTGGAATTTCCAAAATTAAAACACATCATTATGTGTAAACAAACTTTGTCACAATAAAACAGATGCTAGAGATCTAAGATGTTCATACAAAATGGTACTTGATGTTTATCTTCCATGGATCTCAAATTAGAGCTGCATTACATGTCCATGTTGGTCAATGTCTAACACTCGGTTCCCCCCTTACAGTTGCTGTATGGCTGATACTTCTCCTCTACAGACCTTTGACCTCCTGTTCCAGTGCTTCCTTCTCAGCAACCAGGATCTATTGTGTTTCCTCCTGGGTGCGGCTGATAAAGACATCACCAAATCTGATAGAGGATCAATGGCGAGTCATCATCAAAACATCATGAGGTCATCACTGGCACAAAAATCCCTGCAAGTTCTGCAGGGATTTTCTCTTTGCTATAACTTCATCTCTGAGCTCTCGAAATTTGTTCCTGGCAAATTTCTTGAACTTCTAAATACATCTTTTTCCTTGAACTTTCTGTTCACGTATCACAAATTTCTCCCAGTTTGATGGGTTGTCTCCTTTTGTTTGAGCTGAACACCTGGCATAGTTAAGTCTGCATAATTTGTGTTCCACGGAACTGAGAAATCATCTGAAATTTGAGAATTATATTATGGCCGTATGGCTTATGAGTGATGATCGCTAACTACTGTGACTGGCCTGACTATGAAAAATTAGCTGCCTCTCCCAGTATCCAAGGGAATAAAAGTCACCTTTTTCAAAATGGAAAACATAAGTGTGAGCAGCTTGTATTTGATGTCATTATGAATGCCATTAATGATTTGTGAATTCTGATTTTGTAGACGTCATTGGCACAGTGGGCTGATATTAACTCAAAAAACAGGTGTCACTAGATGGCGACAGCAAATTATTAGCCTGCAGCACACTAGTAAAAGTTTGATGTCACCTTAAAAAGGAAGTATTTCCGATTTTGGCAAGGGTATCAAGGATTTTTGTTTGATTTTGATATTTGGAGCTACTATTTGCCAATGCCATTTGTTTTGACACCTTCAAGCACCATGAAAACGGTTCCGTGTTGGAATCTGCTGTAACCAAGATGAATCCAAGCTGACTGCAGCCCTGTGATCTCTGTCAGTGAAGAAACTGCAAACTTTTCACACCCACCTTCCCAGCCTGCAGGAAGTGAACATGAGGAGGAGGTGAGAAACATATACTTCAAATTACTAAGTTACTTTTATTTTTTAGATGTAAGATGAGGCCAGGGTGACAGAAGCACATTTCTTCATCCTTTCTATACTTTTCTGCATGAGGACAACAAATGAATTTTTCATCATTATTATGTCCTTTTAACACATGAAGTCAGATGTTCTAAGCCCTTTGTGCTGTTTGAATGATTTCACACATTCTGCTCTAAAAAACATTTTAGAGCAACCATTTTAGAGCATCCACCGTGTTTTGTCTCGAACAGACACATGGGCCTTGAAGAACAGTTCTCATGCCTGCGTGTTTGCTCTTTGAGGCATTGCAAGGTGCACTTCTCTCCTTTATGTGTATGAAAGGGAGAATTGCACAAAAAAACAAAACAATGTACAATATTGTAAGTGCAGGTAAGTATGGACTGTGTCCAACGTACCAAGGATTCGTGCAAATGGGGTCAATTCTGCGTGAACTTTCCTCACCTTCTAAGAGCAGCCGCAAATTACGGTACACAAACATACATCAATTGACCCCAAAACAAAATAAGATATTCAACGCACTAAATGAGGAGTTTTGTGATGTTTTCCAATCTTATTAGAGCCATACATTATACTTACATACCTCTTGTGTCCCGTTCCGTCAATAAACTAAATTCTAGAAATCAAAAACACACAAGCAGTCTGTGAAGCAACGCACAGAATCACCGGCTCTGTCCAACACAGTTTCATCTTCAGGAACAGCAACATCTACCGGATCACAAGCATTTGCTTTTTTTTATTTTTCTCAGTAGTTCTTTGGTGACTCTATTGATTTTATGACTAATAGATGCCAAAATTCAATTTTTAGCAGCTGAAGTGAAATTGCGTCCCTTTAAAATGTTTTGATATTTTTGTTATACATTTTCCGAGCTTGTTAAAAATCCACGATAAACAGATTCCAACGTTCACTTTGGCCTTTCAATCTTACACACACAAATTGTGCTTAGTAGGCGGGCACAGTGTTGATTGCGCACTTAGCCGCAACCTTAGTAAAGTACGTAAAGGCTGACGCACAAGGACACTCTCATTTGGTTGCAATTTGCGCTGTGTGTTACATATATGTACATCTGGCCCTAAGTGTTCTGTTAATCTGTTACATGCTACATAGTGAATCTGGGAAACTAATGGAAAGATGCTCAGTAAGTCTGCCTTGTCTAAACCTTGGAATTACAACCAATCAGCACAGATTCAAACATATTATCACAGATGTGTGATGAGAGGAAGAACAGTACTTTTTGTCTGCTCTGCACTGAATCTAAATGATCTTACATTATATGTTCCAGCCAAACTGTCCAAAAAGAGCACCTCTTGACTCCAGGATTTGCTATTACATTGCTACATGCCATTACAACAAAAAAGAGCTCGACAAACGAAACTAAAAGATGGCAGACCTTTTAAAGCTACATACATGATGGGCTTTGTATATGGAGCGATAAGATTTTGTTGTCTGAATCACACACCACCACCTTGTGCAGTCTGCGTGGCAGCTTCTCTTCTTCCTCATCTCCTCCTCTTCCCTTCACACTGGCTTGAAATGAAACAAGCGGTGAGAACTCCCTCAAGGTATTTATCTCGGCAGTATGGTTAGACACAAGCCGCCCACTTTCCCGAAAGTTTTCATATTTTCAGTTCGATTCTATGGGCAGTGCAAGCTGTGAAAAGTAAGACAGATGCAGTAGCAGCCACAAACCTAAATTATGAATCGCTCACTGATGTTTGGTAATATATTATTAAAAAAGCTGTGCACACCTCTACAGTTCTTTTTTTATTGGAATGTGTAATTATGAACAGCTTGTATACTCAGTTTGAAAACGATCGTTGTTAACGCTGCATTAATGAATAGGAATGTGATCATCTATGTGTTGATCAGCTCACATAGGCTTTGCATTTGGTGCTGTTCAGGTGACTGTAGTGATAAGAAAAGGCAGCTCCGGGCTCAGGGAAATACTAGATCAATACATTTTTGTTTACTTTCATTAATAATTTGCAAGATTAAAGAGATCCAAACATATATGAATGTCTGGGATCTGGGCTTATATTTATGATGCTATTTAAAGGTGAAATGGACAATACCAGCGCCACAATCTACAGTCATACAGAATGAAACAATTCCACATTAATGAATTACCTTGTTCAGCCTTTGGTACCTGTTTGGGTTACATTTGCCAGAATTGAGAAACGTGTCTTTTATTATGCAGATACACGGTCCTACATTCATTATACATGTTCAATGTGATGTGAGATTAACACATTTTATTTTTGATTTGATTTTAAGGTTAGAGCTCCTCAAATTGGGCAATGCCCCCACCAGAGTCAAGACACATTTAAGCAGAATTGAGAAACATTTTGGCAGAAGTTAGTGAAAATATTCCAGCAAATTAAAGTTCTTCTTACTCTCACTCTGAAGAGACAACTTTTGGCAAACCGCTTCTTCACTCTGACAGATAGACTAACTTTAGGGAGTGCTGCACTGTTAAGAGGCTTCAAACCTCAAAAATAACAGCTGAATATTTTTTGAATATTATGTGGAATCATGTGAAGGAGACTGACTTTCCAAGTTCTGCATGCATTTGTGAGAATTAATACATCTATTTTTGCATTTTGCTTATACTTAAGCACTGACAGCAAGCCTACTTGGTATAGCAACAAGTATCAGCATCCACACACAGCAGGAAGTAGTGTCATCTTGCTAGAATGAAGGAAAATTCACACTCCAAAGAGAAGAAGAAGAACAAGATTTAATTCAGCTCAACAATAGCAAGTTGTCTGCTATTGATGTCTTCTCTTCATTGACGATCAATGATGTTCAAGAAGTGAGCCCTTCTGCTGCTAAGCAAGAGGCCGACTGAAGTTGAAACCGAACAGCCCATGAAACCAATAAAAGAAGGAGTTGTCAAAGCAAAACTTTCCATGAACAGATGGAAGAGTGGATCAGACAATGCTCCTGGCATGTGCAGTGGCTGTGTATCAACAAAGTAGATGGAAGCCTTTCCTGAAGAAAATGTGTGATCGCTATCAGCTGTCACACTGGGTGGCGTGGGATCAGTAACAATAGTTTGTATATTGTAATCAACACAGTGAAGTTATGTTCAGCTGATCATGATGCAGTATGGAATCATTAGAAAACACAATTGCATTTGTACCAAATAAAGTTCATTGCATAATAAAGGCAAAATTCTGCAGATGGTTCACTAACTACCTGAACCTATTATACAATGGAAAATGAAAAGTGTGGCTGAGAAAGCAGCACTTGAACAACAACAAGTATTATTATTATAATGTAATGTAATATAATATAATACACATTTCATACATTTGGTCATAAGGGATGAAAACCAAACAAACAAGGGAGTATATACATAGGTGCCCTTGCTTTACTTAAATTGGAACATATTTTCACTTGGTTTGGCAGTGAGCGTCCATCTGTTCATGTTGGGGATTCCCTCTTCGATTCGAGGGAAAGCCTCAGTCGGTTCTTCTGCAAACTGTTTTCATAGAACTGCAACCATGGACTCTCAAAGGAAATGTTATTCTTCAGTAGTTTTACCTCTAATCCTGAACTAAGGTCACATTATTACTTAAACAAAGATGATGTAAGTAATTACAGTCACTAATCAGCTTAGTCTTTGTTTTAATCGGCCATGTGCCATCAGAGACCCGACACTGAGCAGGATAAGCCTGCAAAGACAGTGTCATCTCAAAGCCACGAGTACCTAGAATAAGCAGATGTGACAAGCAGAACTCGGAATCTGTTTTTTTTACGACAACTGCACGATGCACATTTTTAAACTGAATCTGTTTCTGACCTTGGCTTCACCACTGTTTTGACACTGATTTGTCCTTCCGATTTCCCCGCTGTTGCAATGCCTGAATTCATTTCAATTATCCTCCATTGGGGGCGGGAGGGATCTCAAGGTTTATTAAGGCCTTTCCCATGGACACCAGCAGTTAATGACTGGACATAAATGGCCACCAGTTTGGAAGGAAAGATGCTCATCCCCCCCACTGATCCACTTGAAAACACTAAGAAAAGAACAACCATTCTGCCCCCAAACTGAAGAAAGCTTTTCCCTACCTTTTCCCTATTTTAAGGCCCCCCCCCCCCCCCCCCCCCTACACACACACACACACACACACACACACACACACACACACACACACACACACACACACACACACACACACACACACAAACACACACACATTGATGCTAAAATGCAAATCTAGACCCAGCATCTCTTTGAAGTATAAGAGGATACTTGAGGTGGATTATTTATGGACACATAGCTGCAGTCTTAAATCCTGTTAAGTCTGCCAAGAACCCCTCACTATAATGTTTGAGGGCTGCTGAGTGTAAATAAATAAAACTGAAGCCCGACGGTCTGTCATACTGGTAAATACATGACAGTTTACTGAGGATAATAATCAGGTGTGAGGACTTTTGAATGCTTTTTCCTCCAATATTATTGCCACACAACAACCCCTTACATTCGCTGTGTCTCTTCTAATGACAAGACAGGAAAAAATGAGGTGCTGAGATTTGACGGCCAAGACTTGTTAATGATATGCTTGGCCTTTGCTGCACTGACACAGCATTCAGTGCTGCGGATTGATATGGTAATGTATTATATGTTTATGCTCACATACATATTTTCATTTCAAAGGGGCAACAACAAATGCATGAGATGAGCAAAACATTTGGAAAATGGGTCACTGCTGCTCAGTGTTGATAGTGCTACTTTGCCCCCCAGTGGCACACAGACTCAGTGCAGACAAGGAGCTTTTAATTATCTTTACCTCCAGGCTGTTGACATTTTTCCAGAGAGTGTTAAGAGCATAGAAGGGCTCCATATATGCTCTTTTCAAATATGTGGGTTTTTATCATGTAATATTCACCAAGCATTTCTATGGTATTCTAAAAATATGTACTGTGTCTGATTTCCATCCTGTGTGATGCACTGCAGCAGGATTTTGTTCATCTCCCATCTTGGGTCTGTCAGCTGCTATAATGAGTCATTTCCATATCGTATTGATGCATGTATGAAATTCATTTGGCATCAACTCCCAGTGTAATCTATGCTATGCTTCTTTAATGCACATATGAATAAAAAAACATTCTTTCGTGTCACATCCTTTCAGCATAACAGACACAGCACACAAAGCAAACATATTTTGAACATGTTTTACATTATACAATAGAAGTAATTGCTCATAATAATGATTTGCACATTTCTCTGTGTAATTTATATGGAGTCAGACATACGAGCATCATTTATGTTGTATACTGGAACATAGACTGTGCAAAATAATCCTCCAGTTCTGCCCTAAATTCATGTCAGACATTTTCCCGTTGACGTCGGAAATCGATTAGTTATATCTCTAAGTGAAATGTCTTGGTATTTGTCACGTCAATATGAAATCCAGCTTGAACCTTGAGATCCCTGCCTATCACTCCCTCAGCTAATTATAGCCTGAAGCCTGGAGAAGCAGCACCCGCTAAAGGATTTGAATGTTTAAACAAACTGGAGCCGGGCTGACGAATTCAGACCACCTTCCCTTCCATTTTTTCATATTTTGTTATGTTATAGCCTTAAGCTGAAATGTTTTATATTCATGTTTTCATCTCATCAATCTACACCTAATATCATATAATGATGTAAATTCTAGACCCTTTGCAGTTATCAGATCAATCAATCAAATCCGGCTCAGGTGCGTCCAATTACTTTCAGTACTCACTGAGACGTTTCTACACCTTGTTTAGGGGTCCACCTGTGGTAAATTAAATTGATTGGATCTGATTTATAGGCACACACCTGCTCTGAGACAGGACTGTTTCCAGGCACAGAGCTGGCGAAGGCTACAACAAGATGTCTGCAGTATTTTAGGTTCCTGAGAACATAGTGGCCTCCATCACATTTAAATGCATGACTTTGGGCACAACTGAGACTCTTCTTAGAGCTGGCTTCCCGACCAATCTGAGCAATTGGGGGAGAAGGGCCTTGGTGAGAGAGGTGACAGAGAACCAGATGGTCACTCTGGCTGAGCTCCAGAGTTCATCTGTGGAGATGGCAGGAACTTCCAGAGGGACAACCATCACTGCAGCACTCCACCTATGTGGGCTTTATGGCAGAGTAGCCAGATGGAACTCACTCAGTAAAAGACACAGGAAAGCCTGCATGGAGTTCTCCAAAAGCCACTGAAATGACTGTTAGAGTTTGAGAAACAAGATGTTCTGGTCTGATGAAACCAAGATCACACTCTTTGGCCTTAACGCTAAACAGCAGGTCTGGGGGAAACCAGGAACTGCTCATCACCCAGCTCATGGCAGTGCGTACCAAGATATTCTCAATGAAAACTTACTCAGGACCTTTTAGACTGAGCGGAAGATTCACCTTCTAACAGGACTTTGACGCAAAGCAACAGTGGCTTCGGCACAACATTGTGAATGTCCTTGCGTGACCCAGTCAGAGCCTGGGCTTGAACCCGCTCAAGCATTTGTGGAAACATACGAAAATAGCTGCCCTTCACCAGATCCAGGTGTGCAAACCTGCTCACATAATGTGAAAAAATGGTAATTTGATAAATTTTAAAGAAGCGTTTCAAATCTACGACACAATTAAGCATGCAAAAACAATACTTACCCACTCCGTACCTGCATGTACCGTATACCTTTTAGAAATCATAATATGTGTTTGCTGGTGTGCACTACTTTTGAAAAACTTTATTTTTAGGTCTTAAGGGCTGTAATCTAACCATCAGAATTACCACATTGAAATACTTTGATTAAACCCACTGTAAGTTGCATATGGATGATCATGTACTTTTTCACAGTCACATCATCCAGCCGCAGTAGTAAACCAGACTTACAGTGAATCCATCACATTATGTAATAAAAAGGAATTGTGTGATATTCCTTTAAAACAAACAAAACACAAACAAAACACACTTTAACAACAAATGTTACTGAAATAAATTATGGTGTATCACTTACTTTATTACGTAACCTAATTAAGACACGGCTTAATTTTTTACCAAGTTGAGTACTACTAAAAAACATATAAACAATTATTTTATCCTACAAAGGCAATAAATATATGAATAACCTTCTCAGGATACAACATTAATGATGTGGACCCCTTGGGTGAATCTGGAAATAAACACGAGGCAAACCAACCCCAGAACACTTTGTGTTCTTCAACTTGTCCCAGCTAAATATAAATAAAATACTACCTTTCTACTCAGATTAATGTTCTTGTTGTCAGTTTTAACCTTTGCCCTACAAAAGGCAGCGATCATCTCATCAGTTGTATGTGTATGTGTGCTCAGATTGCACTGAGTGTGTGCGCGTGCATGCTCAGACAGAACGATCGAAGCACAGTGTGTGTGTGTGCGGGTGCATTCAAGGGTGCTCTCCTCCAAAGCCCAAACTGCTTGTTCTATTTTCGTTTCTGGTTGGGCGCTGCAGAAAAAACACTTTTTTAATGTGTTTTTTCTTGTTCGTTTGGCTTTGGCGATAAGCAAAATGCTTGAGCACCTAAGTCCTAGAATGGTGTGGGAAACCCTGACTATGCCTGGCTTTGCGTGCAATGATATTCTTTACTATATCTTTATTCTTGCAGCTTTTTCCTAGTAACGTCTCACATTATAGGATGTGTGACAGAAATTACCTCAGAGATCTGCAGAGCACAATAGAGCTCATCTGATGAATATATGAGTGCAGAAGAGCATTGAAAGGACTGTGTTCAAACACACAGTAATGTATTATTGAAATTAGCAGCAGCAGTCATTGATATATTTTGAGACACAACTTTGCCTTGGTGCTGTTATAAAAGCTGATTTGGCTGGATCTGCTCCCCTAGTGTACTGACTGTCACAGTGATCCTCTGTGTGATCTACAAAGGGGACGAAGAAGAGGAAGGAGCAGACTCTTGCTTGTCTGCACCCCCACACTCATGTGGGTGTGCATACCCACCCATACTGTCACATCAGGGGACACACACAGCCTGGAGCTGCAACACAAAGCTTTACAGTGTTGTTTCAGTGATATCTATACTGTATGAGCTCATGTACTGAGGGCTGCTGCTACCATCCGGAGATGGGCCTTGACTTCTGAGATACATTCACAGTTCATACACGTACACAACGTTCTAGCACAGCAGCTAAAATACTTTTCAATGCCAAACCAGGACAAGGTGGGGATTTGAATCTTTATATCTCAATCAAAAACATATTGTGGGATTTTTGTATGAACGAGGACCTCTTGAGTGCCATACAGGTGAAACACACACACATACAAACCCAGCCAGTGTGTTTTTTTTTTGTTTTTTTTCCCCGCAATTGGAAATGTCCAATTCCCCACACTCACACTATCTCGGTCCGTGATATTGCTTGGTCCCCAGTGTTGGCCAAGGAGTTGAAGAGACAGCTACACGGTACCTCAGTGACACGTGATGTCACCGCCTGCTCCCTCTTCCCTGGGTGAGTTGGGATAAACTAGAAGGATGCAGACAATTATGTCCTTGTAGGACACATGATCAAGCCAGAGATACCACTGCCTGGGAGAGAACAGGTGTCACTGCGGTGGTGGATGAATGTTCTATTTTAGCATCACCCGTGCAAACTGTGGTAACTGATTACATTTTTTTATTTTGGATTATCATTATTATAATCATTGGTTATTACTCTATACTCATACAATGACACAGAAAACCTTTTGTTACTAAATATCTGGAAAAAGCAAAGAAGATAATAGTTCTGAACCCTGAAATGTCAAACTTTTCATGCTTATTATCTGATGAATTGCACTCCCCTCAGATACAATCTTAAAATGCCACATTTATGATTCATGATAAGATGTTATGACTCCCTGTATCGTAGCTACATGAAAGTATACATCAGAATAACACTAAAAAGGCTTTGCTATACAATGTAAGTACACCAGCAACAAGCAGCTCCCTGCTGTCACCTGTTGGTATAGAAATAATATGCAATATTGACAGAACTGCGCTAAGATTCAATAATTACAAAACTCCAAGACAACATATTTGTTTGTTAGTGTTTTCAAACAACAGATGTCTGTCTCACAATCAGTGACACTGTACAGTGTGCGACTCATTGTGAACAGATTGTAACTATTTGGCACACTATTTAATTGCACTATCTTTATTTGGCTCAAGTAACTTGTTTTTGCAGTGTTAATCAATTGTTAACCACTGGGGTGTTGTGGGGGTGTTACCCTTAGTTCATCAAGGTTATTTGTCAATTAATAGTTACATATTTGCACACCCAGCGGACATCATCCTTAGAATTTTTTATCATTTTGTATTTTATCATTTGATTCACTGTTATTGTCAAAAATATCAGATGCACATTTGAATATAACAAGCATTGCCTATCTTAGGGTTTGAGTTGCTTAGGAGTTACATTTAGGCAGTGGTATAGGCTACCTTTGAGTACATGACAGAAGAGTTATCATTGATCTGAATCAGTTGTGTATTAGAACAAGGCTTTAAAAAGAAAATATGGAATGTAAACATATATTTGCTTTTATATTATATATGCTGTCAATCTGCATGCATGGTTCCTGTCCCTCTCACCTTATTAACTATAGCTTGTGTGATGTGTGTGTGTGTGTGTGTGTGTGTGTGTGTGTGTGTGTGTGTGTGTGTGTCCGTGTGTGTGTGTGTGTGTGTGTGTGTGTGTGTGTGTGTTTGTGTGTTGAGGTGGGAAGTATGCCTGCCTATTTATTTGTGTTTCTATCATTGACTAGATTTAAATAGACTGGATGCTAGCGATGCAGACCAGTGCAATTTTCACATTGTAAAGTCAAATCCATCCATCCAGCAGCACATCCACGTAACACTGAATAGCCAAAATCAAGTGCTATTATGCCAGACAAGTGTCATGTAGTTCAGAAGTGTATAGGAGGAAGTAATTTCCCCTATGTAATGTATTATCAAGTCATGTAAAGCTTCAGTTCAGTTCCAGATAATATTTGTTCATATTGCTTGCCAGTACCTTGGAAGCCTTGCAACCAGCAACCTCAGCTGGAAGACACATGTGGGAATAAATGTAGTACATCGAATTTGCAGCAACAGCTGTCCAATACATTGACCGTCTGTCAGCTTAAGATATTCAGTGTCCATTTGCTCTTGATGCACCGGACCAAAGCACATGTCTTGCTCTCGTGCAAATCAAATACTTTGGAGTGGTTAAGCATGCTAGTTGTTCTCTCCTCCCAGCTTGCTTCTTTTTTTATCAACCCTTCGCGATATTCATGGCACCATTTGCACATTTTCATGCACTAAAATAGCAAGTGTTTTCATTAGCTGAATACCAATTGTCATTTTAAAGTTACTTTTGTTGAGGGTGCATCTCAATAAGACCCTATCTTATTTAAAAAATAATCACTTGCTGAATTGGCTTTGTTTTTCATAAAATTACACTTATAAATATGCTTGAGTCAAAGAAAAATATTTATGAAATGGCTGAATAACTGAGAGCTGTGAAGCCGTACACCCCTTCAAATATTGGCATTCTAGGAGGTTTGCATGGAGAATTACTATGCAATTACTAAATAACGTCAATCTATTGGAATGGATTAGACAGTTTATTCAACTAAATAAATATTTTTCTGGCAACTATCATTTCATCTGGGAGTCCAACTAGTAAGCAGCTATCGAAATAATCTTGTTTTGCTGAATCGTGGTGCCACTACAAACAAACAGGAGATTAGTAATCCCTGTTGGAAATCCCCCCTCCTAGAAAAGACAGATAGTGCCAGACACCTGGGGCAAGGGCATGATTTCTGAACAGTAAACATTGATGTTTTCCTCGCTGGAAGAGTAGAAGTCTGTCTAGACAATATTTTATATTGATAATAGCATTTCAGGCCGCTTGAGTAAATGGAGTTGGATACTGCAGGTGACAGCGTGAGGTGACCTTATCAAACTGTGATAAACTGGAAATGGGAAACTGAAATCAAAATACCATCAGAGAGAGGCAGGCAGGATTCATCGGCTGCTCTTTTCAGGGGCGAGTAAAAAAAAATTAAGAATGAATTGCCTTGTTCTGTAGAAGATGGTCGGCCACAGTCTTTGCAAAGTCGACAGTGCAGGCGGCATGATTCAGTCTGTAGCACACTGTCAGCAAACAGGATTCTTTATCCATAAATTTGACAAACGTTTTGCATGATTCTCACTGAAATCTGTCTTGTAGTAGATGGTGTGTCTCAGTAGTCAGCCCATCACACCTACTGAGCAGTGATTGCTGTCGTTTTTGAGAGGCACTGTTGGTATCGAGAATGTAACAAACACACACCCACAAACACAATAATTTGGACCTAATTATGTCTCAATGGCACCTGATCACTCACACATACAATCACGCAAAAGCACACGTGTACAAATGCACACAGTCGCACAAAATGATTCGTCTCTTACTGAGAGCCAAAGCATGAACTCATTCTTTCAGCGTCCCCGGGCAACAGCTAAGGTCAGGAGATATATAGAGAGTCTCAGCAGGAGTAAGTGAATTGTAAATTAGCAAGATGAATATCAGCAGAGACAGACTGAGTCAGAAAGAGATGGAAGGAGCAATCAAGGAAGCCCCCCCACCACCACCACACACACACACACACAAGCCCATTTACCCGTTTACTTGAATTGTTTAAGAGTCCTTTTGAAATGTGTATCTAAGAATTGATCTTACAGTACCCTTTAGAGACAACGGTTGTCCTTCCCTGATGGAGACAGAGAGAGTTATCTTACCTGAAAAGTAAAGAAAGCAGAGAAAGTGCAGTTAGTTGAGAGAACACAGATATTTTTTTTCTCTCGACGGATGCTTACTATGATAATGCTGCTGCAGCTACTTCAAGTGCTCAGATGTAAATCCCCATCTTGACAGGGTGCTGATCGATGAGGCTTCATGCAAACACCTCTGAAATCAGCTCTACAACATGATCACTTCACCCCTGACCGGCCATTTAGCTCTCTTTACTCCTCGTTGTTTGTATTCTAAAGAACATCCAGTATTAGCTGTCTGTCTCCTGGCTTCTTGTTTTATTCATGAGAAAGATTCTAAGGTTATTTTCTGCACATCACATCACATAGTACAGTCAGCCCTCTCAGGCCAGTTACAG
This sequence comes from Genypterus blacodes, assembly GCF_046128005.1. Lineage (NCBI taxonomy): Eukaryota > Metazoa > Chordata > Actinopteri > Ophidiiformes > Ophidiidae > Genypterus > Genypterus blacodes. The sequence continues at coordinate 3,164,886 of NW_027466915.1, forward strand.
CACACTATCCCAGCAGATGTCAGTGTTACTCAACATATTTAAAACCCTTAAGCCGACTGTACCGAAGCTGTCTGCCAGCAAAAGAAGAACGCTCCTCTGACTAAGTCTCCAAAATCATTTACTGCTGTCAAATTGCAGACAAATTTGCTTAAAAGTTAACGTGCGTGTTATATTTAGTGTGCACAAGTACTTGATGAACATGCAGCCAACAAACATAAGCAGGAGATGTGAAGAGAACAGAACAACAACTGCATGAGAGGCAATCGCCTGTAGCATGATTAAGATTCTCAACCTTCTCAAAGCAGGATAAGACAATTATAAAAGGTATGATTTAATAAATCTAAGCTGTTATTTCAATGTGCGTGTTTGTCTGTTTGTGTTTTTGTTTTCAATAAAAGAGTAGCGATCCACTACATACATAATCCACATCTTGATATATTATGACGAGATTGTAATTAGACAGAAGGAAAGAGCCAGCATGGAATTAAAGATGTTATCTTTGCGGTTTGGAATACTCACAAAGTACCAAAACAGGACAGTCTGTAAGAAGATCTATGCCTATTCTTCCGTTAAATACATTTGGTCTTTATATCCTTTAAAGTTAAACCAGCAAGAAATTCTAATCAGTAATGTTAATAGAAAAATGTGCAGATAGATAAACGGCTCCACCTCTGGGCTGCATTGCTGCAGCACCACTGTGCACACAAAATGAGAACAACATCATGTAGCTGCTGTCTCTTTAAAAAAAAAAAAAACACTTGCTCACGACCGTTTTATTTCATATTTATGTCTAACCAGGTGTGTAAGAATCTAAACTCAGATGTGTTACATGTTGTCATATACCTGTTGTGAAGTTAAAGCAAACACTTAAGGATCTATGGGTTTGTCTAACTGGACACCTTGGGGTTTGACTATGTTCAGCACATACCCTAAATTACATTACACAATGAGGCCGAAGCAACAACAAGCGCAGCATGTCTCCTTTAAATAACGGTTCAATTGAGGGAAGGAAGACGGATGAGCAGAGACATGACAAGGCTCCACACAGAACCCAAGACTAAACAGATAAGGCACTCAGAATTATAAACGACAAAGACATCAAAAAAGAACAACTTGACAAATTGAACTACTACTACTGCAACTATAACTTAAATGAGCGCCTTGTTATGTATAGATCAATTACAGAGAATAACATTTGAATTAGATTAGAAATAAAGATTTAATTAGCATGTAATGAGGCCCACAAAAGCAGAGAAGTAGTGCAACCCATTACACTTGCCTGCAGCAGCAATCCTGGGAAGCATTTTCCCGTCTGACTCTGAACTACATGACACTTGTCTTTGATGTATTACGCACAAGGATTAGTGCTGAAAAAAAGCATCTGCAAACTGTGGCAACTGTCCTGAGTCAACTCCAGGGAGCAACTAAATGAGTACAAAACCGAGTTGTCTGGAACTAAATGGATGAGTCAACTTCCAGCAGTGCAGACAATGATACTGATGTAAGTGACAAAGTTTGATTAAGCAGAGCCATGGGTATAAACAGATGCTGTGGTTTACCGCACTATGATTTATGGCTCGAGTCAGAAAGTTGCAGAACAAAGTGTGGAGTGGAAACAGAAGAAATGTTTAGAGAAGAGGATGCAACTCTGAATAGCTTGTGAAGTAAGCAATATACATTAACTGTTGCAGTGAGTTTAGAGTTTAACAATATAAAAACTGAAAAGGAATCTGAGTTTTAGTAGCACTTCCAGCATACAATACAACACTAAAATCCTAGGAAATACCAGATTATCATGCAGGTTTTGCAACATATATTGCTTGTCTCGGACAGGATTTAAGTATCAGAGGTACCATTTAGGCTCACAGGTTCTAACGGATGACCGTAAAGAATGACTGAGATAAAACATTCAGGACATGAATAAACATGAAACACACCGAATATCTTTGGGACATAAACAGCAACAGAGGAAATGATCGCACAAACAGAAAACAGTCACTTTTATAGATATCTCCAATGAGTCCTCGCGTCGCTTCCGCATAAATGTCAATGACACACAGTGACTGGGTGCCCCGGCGGCACCAATATGTGCATTATATGTCCTAATTATAACAAAGAATTACGTCCTAACTCTGAGGCCCCTTCTGAGATTGTCCCCTCCAGGTTGGGATTGGGTTCCTGCCCCAAGTGGAGGAGATCCAATATCTGGAGGTCTTGTTCAGGACTGTGTGTAAGTTGGAGGGTGGGACTGAGAGGCATATTGATTCAGGGACGGGCATGGTAAAGGGAGAGACCTATTCCTATATTCTATCCTCCCTGTGTTGAATTGAGTCGTTTTTGAATGAAATCATGACCACAAGAATGAGCAACAAAATCAAATAACCACTAAGATTCTCAACCATAATCACAGCCATGATTTGCTTTTACTGATTTGTGTTATGAATTATACACATGAAAATCACCAACACAGATTTGAGAATATATCTGCCCGCTTCCGCAGACCAAAGTGAAAATAGCTTTGCGTACACTAGCAGTCTGTACAGTCCACAGCACAAAGGCTAAAGGATGAAAAGACCCAGCAGGTAAAAAAGCAACAATAATTTGACAGTGGTCACGAGTCAGGACGAAAACGTTGTCAGGACTAAGACCTTGTCAGTCAAACGTGAGCATTTTTTGAGCACCTTACAACTACGGACAAAGTGATGTCTGAAATTGCTGGACGGCCTGCTGTTATGTGCTCATTGCCAAAGGCTTACAATGATTCAGGTTTCCAACACTTCTCCCTCATCCCGGTGGCCCAGTCGGGGCTGATCAAGCACCTACTTGTGCATGCTGCCATTTATCACTGACATTTTGAGGTGCTCTGAGCTGCTGTTCTTGATTGCTTTCCTATTCTGGGCTCCTGTGGTGACGGAAGGCTGTGCAGCTGCACTGACCAGGAGACTCACCACAGCGTGTACGCCGCCTCTACCCTCACAAAGTCAGACAGAAACAGCTCACTTTTGCACGATGACAAATTTGGCAACTTTGCATGTTAAATGATAAATAGTTAAGTACTTGTACCAACAGCTGTAGTATGAGAATGTGACCAAAGCTTGTGCAGAATATTATAATATAATAATATTATTATAAGTGGTATCAGGAGGATGTTTGCTTTTGCTTCCATTTGCAATAAATTATTACTGTGGGAATACTTTGTAAAATATACTACTAATTTGAATCTTGCCGACGGTAAGGCTGTTAATTTGCATAGATGTTTAAGATTCCAGTTGGTTTTCTGAAAACAGGCTAAACCAAAAGGAAAAACCAAATACCAACTACTTATCTTGATTATACGTCAAGAAACTAAAACATAACCGACGGCATAAGTCACTCTGAAACATGACACTAACAGATTCACACATCAGTTCTGCAGGTTGTGAGATAACAGTGATCTTATCTGACTTCACTGCATGTCTCGCTGTGTGAGATGGGTTTGATATGCAAATGATGTCTAGTGAATCACAGCACCAAGACAAGCAGGAATACAAATAAATGTTGTCATCAACTTGTGGTCCATGCAGTTGTTTTTAACAGGTGGATTATTGCAGCCGTCAGATAGAGATTTTGGTTCCTACGTTTCTGTTAATGTGATAGGCCTAAGAAGTGTATTAAGTCAAGTAAAAATGTATGCTCCCCTAGGGGCAATTTACAGACAGCCGTTGAAATAATTGAACAAAGACAAATTGGCTGTCAGTGGGTGGCTGCCCTGTTATATTGGGATGTAGGATCAGCACTTTGGATTGTCACCAGGACTCCCTCATGACTGTTCACTTTAATCTTCACCCAAAGTCACAGTCTGTAGATGGCTTAATGAGGGGAAATAATGGGCCATCACCTGCAGGAAGCCTGAAACACCAACCTTTTTGTAAATTTGGTTCTGATAGCTAGGATGCGCCCTGATTTAGCACAGGTCAGCTGTGATATGTAATTTGCAACATTGATAATGGGACACTTCTTTGTAGTGCACAAGCTTCCTTTGTGCTCTGCAGAATCGGCAGAGCACAAAGTAAGCTTGATCCCTCTCTGTGATTCAGATTGAGGTAACAATAGAACAGGCATGGTGGCCATTTTTACCAGGTTAGAAACCAACTATTGTTGAGGATGTGAGGCAAAAGAGAGCAAGACTGAGTGATACAAAAAAAAATATATATATATAGACGACATCATTTCGCTTGACACCCTACCTCCAGCCTATCCGCAGCTGGTTCAAGCTTTGTTGGCTGTGATACGAAAGTGCAGTCTGATTAGCAATGCAATTTCATCACTGTCACTTTTTGCTCACTCGCAGTGCTCACTTTATTCTACACATCAATACCATTGAGGAACAGACACAGTTCACCCACATTATGACTGCAACATAACACAAACCATATTTGTTCATGCAGCACATTGGGGATAACGGACAATATGTTTGAGCAAGCAAAAATCATAAGTAAATCAACTGATAATCATGTTTGTAAATTAAGGCTTTTGTCCTATGAGATGCAATTAAGATGCTCAAAACGACAAATGTCGTTAAATTTATCTCCTGACAAAAGGATAAAGAAAGTAGTATAGATAGTAAAGAGAAAAATGTATCCCAGGTATGCACAGCTGTGATTTCCTCTTAATTCTGCAGAAAATGAAGAGAGATGGCTTTATGTAATTGTTTCAGTGCTGTAGTGTTCAATTTCATCTGACAACATGAGAACAAATGGAAGTTTATGGAGACACACCTGAGATAAACCAGTAATAACCAGAAGGCTGTGGATTGGGCTGAGGCTGGTACCCAGTAGGCAACCTGACCTTCAGGGAATGGAGACGATTAGGCAGTTGGTTTGGCAGATGTACATGAAAGCATTCATCTTTCGAGGGGAAATCATATTAAAAATGGGTGTAAGCACTGCCTCAGTGGGTAAATTGCCAATTTATGGGTATGTAATTAATTTTTGGGTTGCGAAAAAGGTAATTACCATCCAGGCATGAAAGTGATACTGTATGTAGGAGGTGTTCATTAAAAGTGTCAGCTTCAAAGCGACTCTGCAACTCTGTGAGATAAAGAGAGGTGTTACCCTCAAGAGCTGAACAGCTCTCTTTTTTAAATTTCATACTGAACTTCATTGCACGTAGTGACAGAACTTATTTACTGACATGCAATGGGGAGTAATATTTATAGTGTATTGGTGTTTTATTTTAAGCTTTACTTGGGTTTGATTTGTACTCCAACAGAAACTCGATCAAATCAGATCACATTTACAAAACAAAATCACACTGTGGTATTTGGTTTAATATTTATCACATCATTTCAAAAAACATATTCCACATTTAAGTGTCTACTGCTTAATTAGTGTGTTTTTCCTATCATACAGGTTTTCAGATTAGGCAGGTGCTTGTTTTAGAGGGAGAGACAGGACTTTTGCAGTCACAGTTAATGAGCTAATGAGTTAATAAGTCTAATTCAGGCCAAGGTCAAGAGTTCAGATATTACAATGATGCTCCTTTGTGGTTTAGGTGTCTTATAGGGATACCTCCTAGATGTCTCCCCAGGAGGTAATCCACCAAATTGGAAATGGGTGGCACAAGGCGCACCCAGGATACATTAGGAGAATTTTATGTTCTATTTGAAGTGGGAATATTTTGGCTGCTTTGCTTATCTTGATGCCTCTACAACTCGGACCCAAATCGGATTTGGATGCATTGCCCAAAACAGAACAACCATGAACACTTAAGTTCATGTTCAAGTTCAGAGAATGTTTACATTTCACATATTTGCATGTTCAAATCAGTGTGTATATTCAATTAATCCAGTGGTTTCTGCATTATAAGTAAACTCACTACTCAAAATAGGTCTTCAGTCATGCCATAGTAGTTTCACACAGGACAAGGCCGTCTTTACAAAGCATCACAGCCAAGTAGGGCCATAGTGGAAATATAAGGCTATTTGCCCAGCGACTGATAGCAGATGACCCAGTGGCCTCTGTCTGATGGCCACTCAGTGAGAAATCAGCCTCGCTCAGGAAAAACACAGGGATCATGAACTAGCGTGACCTAAAGGAAGTGTATGATCTGACGCAAGGAACAGCTGTCATGTCCTTTGAGATAACAGAAGACAGTTGGTCATAATGATGCGATATCGTGTAAAAGACCTTTATTGCTTTTGTTTTAAAGAAAATATACTCCTACTGAGCTGGTTGTCAATAAAAGGCAGTTATAGAAAAAAAAAAGCCACGGTCACAAGTAAAAATAATAAGAGCATAATTGAAAAATGTAAATCCAAATCCATGAAATATGACCAGTGTGATGATGACCCTTGTGAAGAACTGGTGGCATTTCCTCTAGATCCACCGCAAAATCACACTTAGGTCTGAATGAGCACAAATGCAATGCTGGTTATTTGAATGTATGGAATGTTTGTAATGTATGGAAAGCGTCTGTCCATGGCTGTCTCCTTGACAGAGAAAATATTTGTTCAATACTGCTCGAACCAGATCAACAAAATAATCAGTACATAAAGATTTCCTGGAGTTATGAAACATCAATACGGGAGACAGCTTTGGTCACTCTGACAGCATCTAAACTCGGGATATGAAATAAGCAAATCAATATGTCATTATTGTATGGATGAATGCTTCCATGTAATGCAGAGATGCATTGGACTGTAAAATACCTGAAAACTAATTAATGAATATATATTTCAAAATAGTGCGATATTGCCACTTCACTGTGAACTATTGCAAAAAAAAGCATCAGTTATCTGATCTCTGCACCCGCCCCGCCCCTGCCCTCTCTCTCTCTCTCTCTCTCTCTCTCGCTCTCTCTCTCTCTCTCTCTCGCTCTCTCTCTGCATGATCAATCTGTCCTCAATGAGCACTGCACCTGCTTCTCCCAGGTGTTACGAAAAGGCTGCAATTTTAAAATTATTGATAAATCAGTTCTATTGTGTATCCTAACTAACCTCAATTCCATCCTCCCATATCTTTCCGGTCACACACCAGAAAACACCCAAAATACTTAAAGCATTAATGCAAATAGACAATTTTCAGCATATTGCAGGCACAACACCTCACTGGAGCCCCTGATTACGGAGAAATCCAATTTCGCTCATTTACACCAGACAAATACCTGTTCAAAAAGGCCCCTTGTGTCAGTATAGATTACTTTTTTCACTCAATAGATATGGCCTTTTGCAAAACTATATTCCTCTCCCATCTGTGGCCATCCTTGGCTTCCCTAAAGCTACTTTTCTGCAACACTAAGAAAACTGAGGCCACACAACTCTTCTTTCCCCCCAACTTGCTAAATTTACTTAACATGTGAAATATTTAACACTAACTGTGTTTCTGAATCCACCTTTGTCTTCACACAGCAGTAAAAATTGATGCTTTAAATAGTTTGTCTTAATAAGAGCTACAACTTTCCTGCTGTACTAACACAGCTGCAGTGTTCTGTGAAGCCCTGATTAGAGGCAAGTGGAATGAGGCAATCCAACAATCTATATACCCTCTACAAAATGTAAATTTCCAGTATCTCTTCACTTCCATAGTGAGAATCAGCACCCGGAAACAAGCTTTCTTCTGTACAGCAATTATTGCTGATTGCCGATGAACTCTTGTGTATAATTAGAAAAGCATCGAGCACCACTTATTGCTGTGAATATTTACAGAAAGTTGGTACTTGAATTAAGTCCAAATGTGTTAATATCTGCCAAAGATTTGACAGTTTAATTGAAAGTTGTGCTAAAAACATTCAGCTGTTAAGATTTGAATACTAGTATATTGTAAATATTACACGTCAATGTATTAGTCGTCCAAGATCGTACAATTTGTAAACCATTACATGTGTGGCACCCATCGTTTAAATGTTGTTTCATTTATTTGCAGCTCTTAATAAGGAAAGCACCTCAAAAAGGTCAGAAAAACATACAAACCAATGGCAAACTTTAATTATCCATAAATATACATTAACATTGTCTTAACACCTCAAATTCTTAAATTTGTAATGGGAGAGACATGTGAATGTACCACTCATATCAACATTTTAAACCTTTCCCCATTGATAACACCCAATTTGATAGGGAGCTGTGTGTCCCTCAGTCAAATGATGAACCATTACATCATTCATGACACCAACACAGAGCAGGAAAGGTCAGTGGCAAGAGGAAAGAGAACTAACCTGAAAGGAGAAGTGCGAAAAGTTTAAAGAGATTATCTGATAAGTCCTTAAAGAAGAGCCCATCTGAGGATCATTTATGGAGATTAACTCTAACGAAACATTGATTCCATTGTTTATCCCACCATCACCATTAGATGAAAATAAAAGTGAATTAGATGGGCTGACAACTCAAAGCTTCTTGGGCAAAGTCTCTCTACAACGGCTTCTGCATAAGCACTTGCACAATGACGTATTCACACACCGGCACACACACAGCACAAACCACCGCTTAAACCAACAACTCTTATAACACTTTGCATTGTACTCATGTCGTTCCATACCCGAGGCTCACCTAAGAAAAGAAATCCATTTCCATTTCCATCCAGCCCCCTGCATGTCTGTGGAGTAACAGCTCATCTTCTTCCTCTTCCTCAATCAATTAGCCTCAATTAGTAATTAGTATGACTGGTACATGCTGATATGAATTATGAGTTTTAATTTTGTGCGTGCGAGTTATTGTCATTTCAGTTCAGATTCATCAGTTCAGGCATGCATGTTCAAATTGTTTCGATTTTAATTGTTGTTTCAGATTTGATAACTTTTGTAGTACATTTCCCCTTATCAGAGGCTCATGGAGACATTTTGACATTATCTTATTTGATGTGTGCAGCTCGCCCACTGCATCTTCACATCAGAGGCACTTATTGACTGTGATCTGCTTTTTGTCAAAATCATGGCACAATAGCTTACAGGCTCCATACATCTTATTCAACAAATTATGATTATTTTACATCTAAGTCCTCATCCTTTCTTCTTATGTTTTTTTTCATGGTCAGAGTCACTGGAACCAATCAATCACAGTAGATTAGAGTAGAGGTCTGTTCTCAGTAGACCACAAGACACCCAGAGCAGAGCAGACGCCAGTGACGTTTCTCAGAGCTCCAGATGGATTTAGTCACGTAAGCACTGCAGCTCAACATGCATGCAGCAAATTACAAAAACCAGGCCTATACCAATCCGGTTATATATGATGTAAATGAGGGTATGAATAACATGAAAGATGAATTGTTCTCATCTTTCATGTCCCTGCAGCTCAAACATGGAGCACAAGTTGCCTTTGATACTGTTGGAAAAACAGTGGGACACTGTCCTCTGCAGCACTACAGAGGGGATGTTTCTGAAGCAGCACCAGTGTTTTTCTGCTCTGATCCAGTTGTACATGGCATGCACACGTCTAACAGACTGATGTCTTGTTTGAGCAAGAAATCGTGCAGTATCTTTTAAACATATGGCAGGGCATTAGCACTGTCAGTTATCAGGAAGCTGACACGGTGTCTGTATCAGACCGAGTTGGATACAATCAGATAATATTTTACTTCACATTTCTCCAAGGATGAATATTTGAACTCCAGCTGGAATATATTCCATATCAGACCTCTGAAAGATACTGTAGAGGAAATGAGTCAATGGACTGGAGCGTTTATAGGTCCGCAGACACGCTGGGTAGAGTTCGAGAGAGGATATTGGTAGCTTTAGGAGGCTATCTGCGACTCTCCTGGCAGGATGATTAGAGGGGAGTTCATGTAAGGATTGTCTTTGAAAGGGCAATGTTCCAGCTGTGTGGACCTGCCTATCAATGTGATCAACGGCACCAGAGGGAAAGATAAGAAGACAAATCCTGGATTCTTGAAACAAGTCTGAAGGTAGATCCATCTTTGATACTGTTAACCCCACAGAGTGACCTATGGATGTCTTACTGCTCCGTGAAAGACAAGAGGATACAAAACACTGAGCACAGCACAGCCCAGAGTGCCACCTGCCAGCTTCACAATATTACTGTAGCAGAGCATTATTTCAAAGCCTGCATCACACTTCATGGTGCACAATAAGAGATTCACTTTAATGTAGGATTTTAGTGATAGGTTGTCAATGTTTAATTCCATGTTTTATATACTTCATATACAGAATTTTCAATCCCATAGTATAATCCTATAGCACAAGAAGGGATTGGACTGATGTTTGGATAATTCAACTTAACATATTTCACAGTGTTTGTGGTTGTAATTGTGGGTTAAAGATATTACTGCATGTCATGTTGGATTGGATTTCATCGAGAGCCCAACCTGTGTGAACACAATATACACGTTTAATGAAGAAACACTGAGTGGCATTAAATGAAGAGGTTTCAGATTAGTATTTTAATATAACTTGCATAAAAATGACAGAGAACCTGCAGTAGCTTCATACGTAGACCCCACAAGACTCTGGAGCTGCTGCATCATCATCTACCTCACAGGTGTCAAACTCAAGGCCCGTGGGCCAAATCCGGCCAGCCATGTCATTTTATGTGGCCCGCGAGAGCAAAGTATCACATGGGGGATTCTATATTGTCTTCACTCTAAAAGGGACTAGAAACTCAGTAATTTCTTATTTATTAGTCCCTTTTTGTAAGCTCATGTTGTTTTGCTCAGAGTAAGTCCTAGGTTATGTATTCAGTCATAACAAAAGAGTAGGCCTTGATTTGTTTTTCTTTCAATTCCCCCCTCCTCAGTATCAATAGTGTCAATGTTTATCACTTTCAAAAGCTGAGCTGTGCTATTCACTCTGTATCGCCAAGATGTTTTGCTTGAGTGTGTTTATGGAACGTTTTTGTCATTCAATGCTCAAAAGACGAGCAGGGGCCATTGTATACAACTTAATCTGTTTAGTTTAAATCCTCCTCTTAGACTGTGTTGTGACATTTAGAAAATTGAAAATGAAATATAAGTTAGCAAAAGGGTGAAAACAACTGCAAATTAGAAAACTGACACACTGAGTTTTCACTTTGTCACCGATTGTCCTGTTAACATTTAGGCGTATTTTCCCCCAAATATCTTATTTCATGTTATTCCTTCCACCTTCCATGAAAACCTTACTTTCCAGAATTCTTAAGAAAAGAAGAATCACATCTACTGTTGCACCGTATTCAAGCTGAGGGATTAGTACTCCCAGTAAGTGAACTCATGGTCAAGGGCTGTCACCTGCAAATTCCTTGCACAATTGACATCCCATTTCTTCTCAGGGAGCGAGAAGGCACTTTAGCGGGGCCCGCTGAACTGTAAAGGAATATAAATGAATGTACAGCCTCAATTCAAGCTTGCTGCAATGTGCTCTGTCTCTCCATCTTGTGTTTAGGGGTTTACTTGTGTGAATTAATATTACAACAAATAGACCATTTTCAATTACAGAGGGGCTTCTTCTGCAGCTGAGGTCAGCGGATTTTAATAAACAAAATGCCTGAAGTCTACAGCGAAGCAGATTGAATATTTTGCTCACAGAGCTGCTACTGATGCCATGAAGCTGTGTAATATAGTAAGAGAAACAAATCCTTCTGCTCAGTTTGACTTTACGGTGAAAGCTAATAAGCATGGCTCTTCAAAACAATAAGCAATCATTCTGAGCTCTTCTTGAGGAGTGCTGAATAACTTTGTCCTTATCACTGTTGACTGGAACATTTCTAAGATTTAATATAAAGTCTAACACTTGTCTAACATTACTGTTAAAGACTAAATAGAAATGATCATCTTTATTTATTCTTTTTGTGATTTGATCTTGCGTGCTAAGTTCATTTTGTTCATTTTATTCTTGTTTACATCAGTACTCCCATCTTTGCAATGCCTTTCTGGTTTAAGAGGAGAGTTTAGCAAAGCGCTAGCATGGCAATTTGATTTGATTAGACAAGTATTTTGGGATATTATATTGTATATCTAACACAAAGAGCATTAGGCCTTACACATAAAATAATAAATAACATTTTTCCAGTAGAGGCATAGACACTCTAGGAGCAGTTATGCACTCAGAGAGATGCTACACTGCGCTGCAAGTTTTGTGAATTCATTGTGGTAGAATTCATGAATATTCTGAGTGCTTTTATGAGTTGAGTTAAACAAATGCACAGGTACAGAGGTGGGGAGAACTGTACACCTTTAAGGATGAATTCCCCATACCCACACCAACGCCACTCATACTCAAACCACAAACACACACTCACTAATGTCTGTGGAGGAACAATATCATCCATATTCACATACACACATATAATACAGCCACTGAAATATACCAACTATGGAAACCTACTCACGTCTACTATCGCTTGGTAGTGTTTGTTTGTCATGTTCCAGGGTCATGATGTTGTGTTAAAGAGATACAGTTTTACAAGTTGTAACAAACATTCTGCATGCAAAATGTATAATAACTGGACTGTTGCAAAATTCAAAATGGCTAAAAATCTGCTTGTTTGCATATGGATAGATGATCATATTTATGTTTTGCCAGTAACAGTAAATGGAAAGAGTAATATGGACTGGACAAAACTTTAGTTGAACTGAAGACTGCTCAGGAACCCAGGGACCCAGTTACAACGATTTCATTCAAATGGAGAAGTGAACATTGTGTGTGATTGATAATTAGTCATTGTCTCCCTTTTCAGGTGGATGTAACACTTGGAGTTCAAGAGTTTTAAAGTTACAAATGTTAAAAATGGTTATTACAGCACCACCTCAGGCTGAACAGGGAAACAAATGATAGGGAAGGTTCTGACCCTAACACCTATCAATCTGCCAAATTGGATTACAACTGTCCAGGTTATGGCAGACAGACAGCTATAAAGAAGCTGGTGATGTATGACAATCTCTCTCTCATAACTTTCACAGTTACAGTATGTTAACAGAGTTTGGATAGTAGTATAATGAAAAACACTCACAGTTCAAGTGAACATAAGGTTATAGAACAAATTCATAAAAGACACAAACATTTTACAGTATAGCTTCCCAAATCCAATTAACACTGCAGTGCAACATTTTCATTCAAGCACAAACAAACTAAGGCAAAGACTGGAGTGTAGACAGGAACCTGACAAATGCTTTGTATATTGGCGTCAATAACTGCTCTGTTCAGTTTGCTTTCTTTGTTGAAGTTTTTGTCTTATTTCACGTGGCTCTGGACAAGCTTTTTATGGTTGGCTGTGTTTGTATTTGCTGGGGTTCAATCCTAAACTATGAAGAAGACAAGATTTTGCCATTATTGTGATACAGGAAGCGTGACGAGACTCATCTGCACGTAGCCTTGTTTAGGTGTTACACATTTTGAGGCAGTGGCTCAGTTCATAGGTGACTCGGCTTGGTAACCGGAGGATAGCCGGTTCGAGTCCCCTGTGGACCAAAAAGAGTGGACTGGCAGCTGGCAGCTGAAGAGTTGCCTGTTTGCCTCCAGGGCACTGCTGAGGTGCCCTTGAGCAGGGCACCGAACCCCCAACCTGCTCCACAGGCACTGGCTGCTGGCTGCCTGCGATGCCCCCTCCAGTGTGTGTGTGTGTGTGTGTGTAGGAGGGGAAGAAAATGCATGTATGTAGGAACTGCATAGATCTGAATTCTGAATTTCTCAATTGCTGGGATAAAATAAAGAGGTGTTCTTCTTCTTTTTCTATTCATTAGGCTAAAACAGGTTAATTTCTTAAATTTTGCTTACTACCACTATTTTGGGCATTACTCACAATCCGCTGTCATACATGCAATCACCCTATACCCCATACCGCCATTTTACCAGGTTATTGGTACAGTTAAATCCAGCATGAAACAACAAAATCGGCATTCCAATTGCACTGCACTTTCAACCTGTCAACCTAACAAATTTAAGTCCAACATTCACTTCAGCTTGTTTCTGTACTTGTCTCCACGGACTTCTTACAGTGGATTTATCAGAGCTTGTATGCTGAAAATTGGAGTCGTTTTAGAAAGGTGGTTGATGATAACGATTTACAGGCAACCAGTTAAGTTTGTTGGCAAATGTTGCATTTCGCTTCTAAACTTTAAAAGCTCTGTAGAGGTGCAGAGTTGCAGCCATTTATTTTAGTTTTTAAACATAATAAAGCATCAATCCCACTGAATAAAAATTGATAAGGACAAGATTCTAAGTGAGTGATATTCTAGTGAATAACATAAATACTTTTAAAAGATAATATGTGTGTGTTTGGTTCATTGTTTATGGCAATGGTCTATAAGTTGCTCCTGTACATGAATGTATTGTTGTTTGTGTCTGGATACACTCAGTATGTTTACAGATATCTGGGGTTTTCCTCGTTAGCAAGACAAGCCATTGGCTACTCTTTTGCATATGACCTTTCAGTATAAAAGCTAATGTGGTATAAAAGCTTTTTTTCACAAAGCTGAATATTGCATGAGCTACAAAAATATAACTGGTCCATAAATTGATGAAGTCGAAGGTTTCGTGTAGTTTTTGTTTTGTTTTGCTGTGCACCGGTGGAATGTTTTCATGTTAGTTCATTACATTGCAAGCTGTTTACTGTCAATCATTTGACTGGCACACTTAAAAATAGAAATATTCACCAGAAATTAATCTGTCAAAACATGTTCGATAGAATGAACCAAACCTGCACCCTGCACTTTATGAGAGGCTTCTGCTTCATCCTCCACCCTAGCAGTAGATCTGTCTACTGAATTTGATACAGTCTACCACCTTACTCTCCTCCTCCTCCTCCTCAACCTCCTTTGGCCATATGCAGAACGGTGTTTCTTTGAATAAGTCGAGATAAGAAAGGTATGGTTCTCATTCTGCTTAACCTGATTTTACCTGTAGCTTTCATATTGGAGTTCTTAATCATGTCCCATATTCTTGGCTTCTCACGATACACCAGAACTTGTACAAAAAAAGATGCAATTAACACACGCAGCATATACACAGCACCCTAAAAACCTCCATTCAGTGCATATTTGCCTCATCTCAATAGGAGAGATGCGTCCATGGCCGGTGTGAGACTTATTTTCAGCCCAGAGTTTCACTTCTCAGAGTAGCCCACGTTGGCAGAAGTGGGGGATCCACAATGAAAAATAGATAGTTAAGCTCTTTGGATACATTTTTTAATCTCCATTTTTTATGACAAGTATCTCCCTTATAATGAGGGAGGACACTGAATAAGACCGCAGTGCTGAGGTTTTTGAAAATGGTTTTGTTCTGACCCTCAAACCTAAAATTAACAATAAATGAGTATTGCACAATTGAGTTATGCAGTTTTCTTCATTTTTTTTTTTAAATCTTCACCTTATCCACTTCACCCTTTCTGTCTTTCCCATCTATCCCAAAATGTCACTCATTTGTTTTTCTGCAGTCTGTCTTGCCCTGTAACACAAAGCAAATTATATTGTGGTGCGTTTGCCTGTAAGAGTAACTCGAAGGGGCAAAGATCTCATATTGTCTCATACTTCACACAACCCCAGGAGGGCTGTCTTTAATTTAACATGTGTTCAATACACACAGATTGAACAACAAACACTAGCCAGTGTCTGGCCCGATCTCATTAATTGCTATGGACATTTCAGTTATGGTGTTTACATTTGACCAATCAATATAACTTCACTTTTCTAAACAAACACTGACAATCACATGCAACACCTATATTAATTAACATGACACAAAATCACTCAATCAGCAAGTTAAACTGAATTAACAATACTCTGATGAGCCTTTAAACTTCACTCACTACAATATGTCAGGGAAGGTCAAAAGATCAATCGATTCGACAGCAAATCAGGGCTTAACTAATTTTGCGAATTGTGAGGGGAGCTGTTCTTTTCTCCCTATCTGCATCCTTGTATTGGTATGGGCCGGAGTGGCTTTTGTGACGCATGTGTGAGTGAGGCGCTAAGAGAGAGGGGGTGGCCTGTAGGAAGTCAAGTGGTCCACTGCTGCAAAATGATCTATTTATAAAGTGATTTTATATCGCAGCAAAAAACTGCAGCCCACCGGGATTCCTCCCGCCTCCTCCGATTAGCTACACCAGCACTGGATGTGTCTCACCCCTCTTCTGAGTTGGCGGAGTTGTCGAACACTCAGACCCTCTCCTCGAACAAATCTCTGGAAATTAGCGATTCCCTAATCACCCCTTTTGTGGAGACAACTTTATGTCTGACAGATGGAGACAGGAGTTTTGAGATGGGCCCTTGATTCTTTGTGTTTCTTACATTTAAGCATCATCTGTTCCAGTTTTGTGAACAACAAGGTGGCAGAAACACAGCATTAGCTTTACTGCATCCAGCTCCAACTGTGGCACAAACAATCAAAAGTGTGAGCACATTCGCTTCCTCTTACAAATATCAAGGTCAGGCTGGTTGGGTTACAGATTGGGATTCTTCTTCTCTTCCATTCCTCTTAACATTCGTCATGCTGGAGATGTAGATTTAGCAGCACACACACACAGACGTCCTGACACATACCGTGACCAAGCTCACAAACAACGACTTGTATTAACTTTGGGTTTAATTCACCATTTTTTGATTGATGCAGTATGATTTCTATATTTATATTAGTTGGCAGAGACAAGACGAGACCCTGTTGCTTTAGTAGAGCTCCCAGATTCAAGCACGCATCCTTTCAACATAGCTGCAGTGATGATTCACTATTTCAGTATGTAATATAAAAATATCATAATATGTCATGGTATGTGAGGAATGTTGACGAACAGTCGGCATAATCCCTGTGAAGCGGAGCTGTTAATGTTGACTTTAGCCTATTCAAGTTTACAACCACGTTTCCGTAGCTTAACCAAAAATTGTTCTTTTACTTACACACTGCTTTAGGCTTTTCTTGTAACTATAATGAAATTAAATGAGAAAGTCTGAAACGTGTTTAAAATTATCCATCTACATTACACATATGCAAGAGTAAAAATTGATAAATAAAACCATCAATTAAGCTTGTGACATCAGCATAATGAACTTTTGTTAGGTATTATACACCACACCCCACAGTGATGGAAGTTTTAGTTCAAGTTGTATGTTGTCTGACTCAGGTTGTTTGTGTGTGCTTGTGTTTTGTGTCTGTGTTCCCTGAATGCACAGGAGCTTGGCACAGGAGTTTGCTTGCACTATGGCCCACTGACTAATTAGTGGCTGTAACCTGCAGGTTCACTCTAGGTTCTTGGCTCCAAGGGCAGCAGGGGCCCCCAGCATTGGTTCCCACCTGCCTGGCCGTCTGCCTCCCCACCGACATGCAGATGGTCTGGAGCAGATCACGCTCATCATTAACTGCTCCTTCGGGCCCTTTCCCAAAGCTTCCCAAAGAGTGGAAACACCACTCCATCATGGAGATAAAGATCCTAGAGACACCTGACATTTTAAGGTAAATTACAGTTTACTTGTGATATTCCATTGACTTTGGGAACTAAGTGCTGATCAGATATCACTCGTTTATTGAGTTTCTCCACCGATCCACTGTTACTGAATCAGTTAGGTTTTCAGTCCAGTGCTCGATGTAGGAATGTAGGACTCCTACATACGTGTAGAACTATAAACAGGTTAAGTACTGTATACATGATTTTACTGGATGAACACTGGAAACAAGTTTGTTCTCAAGTGTATGTTTGCTACATACAGGGTTTCTAAATCAGCAGTCCATGCAGAGTTTCCACTAGCTGTTTTTAGCTCCTCGGAAGTACATTACATTACACTATATAATAAAAAATATATCTTTAAAATAAACCGAAATCACAACAAAACATTTTATTGAACTAAATGAAGGTGTATGAATTATTTACAGTATAATTTAACAAATTATTGTTAAAAAACAATTACATTTTTACAAATAAAAATGTAAATTTCCCTACAAAGATAATGAATAAATGTATAACCTTCTCAGAAAAGAACATGAATGAATTGGACGTCTGGGGCGAAACCAGAAGAAGAACAGAAGTAATTGCACCTCTGAGTAACTGGACTCAGCAGCAGTTGTTTTATTTGCGTGCGTGCGTGCGTGCGTGCGTGCGTGCGTGCGTGCGTGCGTGCGTGCGTGCGTGCGTGCGTGCGTGCGTGCGTGCGTGCGTGCGTGCGTGCGTGCGTGCGTGCGTGCAGTTTTGGGCTTTATCGGTATTTACAAATACTTACCTGTTTTTAGTAAAAATGGCAACACATCAAAGATTAAAGCTATTTTCTATATAGTAATATTGTTCATTGTAAGGACATTTACAGTGATTGATTTTGTCATTTTCCGGTGAAGATTTCTTCCAAAATGCACAGTAGGCAATAGCGTCACCTATCCCATTAAGTTAGAGGCATAAATGCATACATTTGAAGTCTAAAGATTGATTGCGGAATCAAACCAGCTCTGAAGGTGATTACAAATCTGATGAGTAATAAAGAAATACAAGCTCATATACTGTATGTATAGTTAAGATTGGATTGTTTCATGAGTGGTTACTGATGATCTGCTTCAGCATGTTTTGTGAGCAGCTGTAGGCTCCATGCGAAACTGATTAAATTGAACATTGCTTATCTAATCAATCCATTCAAAGTACTAGCTTGACTTATATCTAACATTTTATTTGATTCCTTGAATTTTGGTCAGATCTGTTGGTATACAATGGTTCTTCCAAATGTGGTAGCCTTCATCGTAGACATGCTTTAGCAGTAGAGTAACAACCAAGCCGTCTCAGACACTTTTCAAACTATTCTTGCAGCATTGTCAATGTGTCAGCAATTGAGCTTTAAGATAGAAGCAGGATACAAATAAGAAAGGAGAAATCCCTCTGCTGTAGTTGACAAACTGGAAACACATGTGTGGGTGGTTGTTTTCAGTGTACAACCTTCACACGTCTGTCTTTTCCTCGGAAAAGAAGGAGTAAATCTAGGGGAGGGTTAACACATCCCAGGTGCCGCATGTCTTTTCCTCAGGCAGCTCATAGTCTGTCTTCCTCTCAAGCATCACTCAATCGCACCCTGACATCCTCTCATAAATGAATTATTGCTTAAGCTAAAATGTATTTATTTATTTGTGGCCCTTTGTCTTTTCCTTACAAAATAATTAAGTTAACAGTTTCATTATTTTTGGATCATTGTTGGATTATTTATTTTCCATAAGCATTTGATTGACAGACACATATAAGGAAAATACTAAATTGACATCAGAGTAATATTTTGGTCATCATTTGCACATTTTCCAATTTGTTGCAAGATGAACATTTACAGTATCTTAGGAGCTGAAGTATCAGCCATATGTACTTGTGTGTACATGTGTGGGAGGCAGTGGCTCAGTGGGTAGTGCTTCCACTTGGGAACCGGAGGGATGCCGGCTCGAGCCCCTGCCGAGGTGCCCCTGAGCAAGGCACCGAACCTTCAATTGCTCCCCCCTCTGCGAAGGGTGGTAATGTAATGTAAGTCGCTTTGGATAGATAGATAAAAGTAGCAACTAATGGGTAATTTAAGGCACATTAATAAGCAAACAGCCACAATGTATTCAATTTGCTGTTTGTATATATACAGATTAGCCCTGTCCACCAAATGGCGGTTCACACCCACGTCTGTTGCTTGCAGTAATACTTACATTTTGACAACTTGGTGAAAGGTTGGGCTTTGATAGAGCATGCATTAATGGAATTGCAATACAGTCAAAGGTCTAGCAACATAACAACCACTAATGCTGACTCAGTGGCAATTTTAGGTCATTCTCAAACTGGATGCATTTCTATAGGAGTGAAACTCAAGTTTTGTAACATTGAATATGATCAAAACATGCTCCCTACTATATTACACAATGAGAATGAGGGAAAAGGCACGACACAGTATAAATTTGAACATACAGCTCCTCGTACAATTGATGTAGTTTCAGGTGAGACATTTTGTCTAATGTGTCAAAACTTACCGAACATATGATTCCAGTGCAGTCTCAAATTGCAAAAGCAAAACAAGCTCTTTGGTTGTGTTTAGTCATTCTTTACAACATGTGTGTATTCAAAGCTGGAGGATGCTTCAGATGTTCAAAAAATGACAGATCTGATTTGAAACTTCAACCAAATGTTTTTTGTGTCCTACAAGAAGGAAATTAGAGAATCCTTTTTCCCGCAATGTTATCACGGCAAGATTTTACACAATATTTCCAGACAAAAACTAGCTCGGAGAGACTGAAGGTCACTTTGAACAGATTTTGAAAGGTGTCCCTCAGCAGGCCATGGAGGCATTGAAGCTTCTGGGTAGGAGGGTTGAAAATATTCATTATGTAACAATGTCAGAAATTTTGGCTGTCATCTCCCCGTGGCTAGGCTGCAAGGTTAGAATCGGTGGTCCCACTAAGAATTGTGGGCCACCCCGGAAAGAACAAAAATGACTTCTAAACCACAAAATATCTTATTATTCAAGCCCCCCCCCCCCCCCCCCCCCGCTCTATGGGCTTATGTTAGTGAACAACTGAAAAAACAAACAAAGGATTTGGTGAAGATTGACACTTCCAACCACATGTCTGCTGAATACATTGTCAATGATATTTATTATTTCCCCAGCAAGTAAAAGACCAAAACACCTGTCCCCTTAGTCCAATATGAGGTTTTTTTTACTCGAAACGTAAAGTTATTGCAGCTGTAACCACTTGCTCTAACTATTCACACTTCTCAAGTCTTCAGAGAGCAATACACTACAAGATATTTATTGGATTGGGACACAGGCTTTCCATTTACAGCTCGATGTTTACTTTTTTTATTTTATTTTCTACAAAAATCCCCAGACACCACTGCCGATGCCAAACCTCTCATAAATTGGCATGTACTGTATGCTGCTTCTGCATTATTTCTTTCTCCCACTTTTGCAAATGTATCCAGCATGAAATCTTTTCCATAAACACTCTGTGACAGCGTTGATTTCCCCTGAGTCATATTACATAATATGGAATTGGTTCAAAGTCCCTTGAGTAACACACTACCAGTCTTACACTGCCACTGCTCTTGAGTGGGTTCGCACACACACACACACACACACACACACACACACACACACACACACACACACACATACACACACACAAATGCACACACAAAATAAACTTTTCCCAAATACACACTGTGTCGGCCCGTGTCCTGTATTCTCTTTGGTTCATGTCAAGTCTGCCTTCCCACTCCTAAATAGCCTAATGTACAGGAAAACAAACTGACCCCATCAGTTCTGACATCTTATTCTAATCTTACTCTGAAAATGTGCTAAACCTAAAAATTCATAATTGATTCTCAAATGTGTCAGAGCTATAAAAGTATTTTGAATACGTCTATTGACACTTTTTTGATAAATAAAGTTTGTAGGATTTGACTTCATTTTAAGATAAATAGAAAGATGATATGTACATCATCCATAGTCAATGAGTACAAGAAGGTTATTAATTGAACTGTTATTATGGACGGTGGTCACCGGAAATGCACTTCTATTTGGAAATGATGAGGAAGGCACCTGCTGTGTGAGTAGCAGTGTGTACAAGTAACATGAGTCTTTGGCTGTGTCTCAATACAGGGACAGTGCACTTGTACCACGTTTGTGGGGACTTGTAGACTTACACCCTGCAGAGGGCAGAAGACTCGATCTAAACAAATCAATTGGGACACCTTGTAAAGGGTGCTCAGTGTAATGTTCTGTGTTCTCATGTTTCGGATACGATTGAGTCTTCAGAAATGCCCTGACACGTCCCTCTAGGAATCACTGAAACACAGCACAACAACATTACTTTGTGTAGCCATGGGGATAAGTGCTTCCTGTTTCCGCTGGAGAGTTTGCAATGACCCTCTCCCTTGATGAGGAATGTTCGCTACACTTCGTACAGTGACACTCTGTTGTGTAGGATGAAGGTGTAGGGAGTTATTTGGAAATTGGTGGTGTGTTTGCCTGTTTTTCTCTTTGCTGAACAGAGTTCAGTAAAGTTTACTTTAAACTCAATTGCCTTGGTTCCAAACCATTGATTTAAAAACTGGAAAAGTTTTTACTGGACTCTTTTGTGAAGTTGGAAGCAAACTGCCAAAATGACAGTGTGCTGAACAGATGAAACAGAAGTGGAGAACTATCTACTGCACATGGCAACAATGAAGCTGCTGACTCACATGGATGAAGAGGAGGTTATCAAAGATGAACCAGAATGTGATAATCTGCATGAAGTGCTGCCAATACTGTCGGGCAAGGAAGAAAGTTAAATGGATTTAGACAAAGGTACTGAGGATGAAATTCTGACAGATGAATTGGATATGGAGATTTCAAGCAGGCAGGATTATCAGGAGGGCATTCTTATCTGGAGGACTGGCAGACACATTTAGAAGGAACGTGACTCTGTGAGTGTATGTTTGAGCAAGGCAAGTGTGAATTCAGAGAGACTTGCAGGTGAACACATTGTTACACTAGCCAAACTAGTGATAGAGAAGATAAATGGACAAATAAGCCAGTGGCAAGAAATTTGGCTCTGGTGTACAGTCATTCATGATAATGATGCACTGTGTAAAAATGGGGTGTCTCTGTCACTGCTTAGTTAAAAGCAGTGATAGAGATGCTACCAATTTGGCAGAAAAGACATTGAACAAAGAAATGTTAACTCTGACTTTCATGAGAAAATCATTGGAAATTGCTACACTCAGACACCAGTATGATGAAGACAAAATACATATCAGCAGTTTAGAGTCTTTTGGTGTGAGACGTATGGCTTTCTTTTATGTCCAGTACAACTACAGCTGATACCAGACATGACATAGCATATGCCTGCACATAAAAGTCTGGTGAATGGAAATTTTTTTCAATTGAATTCCTGCAAGATAAAGTGAAAAAAAAAGGATGAGAGCACCTCAACTGTCTAGACCAGGAATTGCACAGATGGACAGTGAACTGAATAACAAACCATCAACTGAGCCAGCATCCTGATGAAAAAAACTGATAGGATGGTGTATGCTTTCAGCAGCTGCATTGCAGAACATTGGTCACACAATTCATTTACTGCCCATAAAGAGAAGTTGAGGAAACTGTGCCGATGCTTTATATCTCTCTGACCTAGGCACATTGCAAAATTGTTCCGGATTTAAGGTGTCAAGTGTGCATCATGTGGTCACAATCATCACCAGTCAGTTTGTGACCGAAGTGGAGTGCAGGCAGATGGTGACAGTGATAATACAGTCCAATCCAACAGATCATGTGATGTCTTCTCTGTCTGGCACAGTGAAACTAAAGGGGAGTGGCCCCAATACAGCACTGCTTCAGACAGTTAAAGCATTGTCAGAAGGAAGGGAAGGAAATTGTATGCGTCTTTGATGGGGAAGGCCAGAGAATCTTTCTTCCAAATAGTATACTAAAAGCACTAAAATGATCACTTGTAAGGCAAGAGACATTGCACCTCCATACTTTTGGTCAGGTGAACAAAACGTTAAAAGGAAGTATAGAATACAAAATAAAAGATTTGAAATTGAAGCTGTCGAAATGCTTCAAGTATGCAATTCTGTTATAAGGTTGCCGAGTGGGCCCATTCAAGAGGAACCCAAAAGGAAAGGTCTGAAGGTTGCTAATTTTCCACTAGAAGGCACTGGTGATCCAGAACTGTTGGTGCTGATCGGAGCAGACTTCTAGGCCCAGTCACAACTTCCAGTGTGTCCAACACTACTTGCATATCTCAAAACCGCTACATTCTTTCCAGGATGTGGAATCGCTGGGGATTGTCAATGAGAAAAGAGAAAAGTGAAGGCCCAGAAGAAACAGAGGTTCAACCAAATGCATAGTACACCTGAAGCGCCACCTCTATAATTTAATAGTAAGGATTATAAATAAAGATTGTGAAAAGGAGCTATGAATTTTGAGATAGAATTGAAGAGTGTTTCGAGTTTTACCCAGTCAATTTCTATTCGCTGCAACTATCAGCAAGTATATCTAGCAGTATGATATAGACCAGCATAAAGCCTTCGAGGTATTGAAAGAGTCCAGCTCATGTGATGCAGCTCATGTGATGCAGATGAGTCTTATTCACCACAACGACAAGGGAGATTCTGTCCCAAACCAGCCACATATCAGATCTAAGAGCCAAGTGGGCGGAATGTGCAATGGAGCTCACAACATATGTGGAAACATCCCAAAGGTGCTGGGGCTAGTATGGAGGCCAAAGTAGGATCAAGTTCATATTTGATTTGAAGAGCCTATTGGACATCTTGAATAGCAAAAACAACACAGACGTGTCTGTTCCTGTTTCAAAAACTGTGGGAGAGGAGAATTGGTTGGGAGGAGGCGTCATTACTTGACTGAAAATGTGGTGTTTGAGCTGCCACAGCCTCACATTGATGCCATTCTAAAATGAAACTGAAATCAAGACGATACACAATGACTCAAACTACATACAAGTAGCATACAGAACATGAAAAACTGTAGTTCCTATCTGCTAGGAGAGCGCAAGAATGCAGGATTGTGACACGTTTTTTAGCATCCAGTATTGTGTATATGGATGTGCTTTATTTTGAAAGACAATTTACTTACTGCAAACCTATATCACATACTGTATTGAAGGACAGCAACGTTTGGGTGAAAGGAGAAGAGCCAGCCTGCCGAGTGTGAAAAAGCTAGCCAAGGGGGACTTGACTTGGTGCAGGATAAAAACAGGGCAACAGTTGTCACAATTGTGTTATAGGTTTAAAGACATGGGGGCTGCTGCATAGCTTGTTAACCCCTGAAAAGACCACTGACAAAACATTCAAGCAGATTGACCCAAACCACACATCATTGCTCACAGAAAACAAAATCAAAACAAAGATGAAAGTATCTCTGAATGTGTTGCAGAACTACAGTACTTGTCAGAGCGCTGTCAGTTTGCAGCAGGCCTATCTGACACATTGAGGGAAAGATTAGTGTGTGGGATGTACACTGAAAGAACACAAAAGAAGCTGCTATCCGGAAAAAGATTTGACACTGGAAACGGCCGTCAACATTGCAATATTAATGCAAGCAGCTGCAAGAGGAGCTTCAGAGATGCAACACAAATCTGAAATCTGAAAAATGTGTCTGAAAGGGAGAATTTTGCCTGAAAACATCACACAGCCAGGATGAGTTTTGATTTAAAGACAATGCAGATGCAAATGCTGCAAACAAGGGCACATTGGAAGAATGAACAGAGCCTGCACAAAAAGACAAGATGACAAAAGAAGAAGCATCACAGAAATGTACATAAAGTGACTTAAAAGTACAAAACGGAAGTATAAAAACGGAAGTATAAAAACGGAAGTGACGCAGACATTGAGGAAAGTTATGGAGTTGGATGCAGGCTCAACCTTAACAGTGATGTCTGTCGATGATTATAAAAGACAATTTTTTCACATTTACCCTTCAAACCAGCCAAAGTGCAACTACAAATATATGCCGGATGAAAATGTGAGGTCTAAAGGAAGAATAAAAGTTAGAGTGAAATACCAAGATAAGGAATACAGATTGGAGCTCTATGTACTGAAAAATGGTGGACCTCCAACGAGTGCAGGAAGTGTGTTCCAATGAAAAGGAGCGCGGCACGAGATTGCTCTATTTCTGAAAGTCTTTGTCTTGACCTTTGGGATAACAAGAAGGCCTGCTGAGATCTTAAGGTTTTCGTGGGAATCTAAGTGGCAAAAAGGTCAGAAAGATATACTGGAGCCAGACCATGTAGTATTTCTTAGATGGACTCAAATCCACGAGTTTTAGTGAGGAGTCCTACTAGAGTGTTTTGAACAAGCTGCAGTTTTTGTCAGAGCAGAGGAGCTCAAGCCAGAGAAGGGGACATTACAGCTGTTCGGTCTGGTAGTAACAAAAGCATGGTTTCAGCAAGGGTTTCGGCATCTGCCTTGCTAAGGAACAATTTGATTCTGGCAATATTTTGGATATGGAAATATGCAACCCTTGCAATATTGTTAATGTGGCTGCTGAAAATGTTACACACAGGTCCCCACCGTTGTGGAGCATCAGAAGGGACCCAAAATTCACTGAATCACAAAAATTGTTTTGGCTCAAGACTATCTCCAAATGGAAATTGATGATGCATCCAAAAAGCACTTGACCATTTATACTCACAAACAACTAAACCATTATAACCGACTAATGCCTGGACTTGTATCAGCTCCTGCAATTTGGCAATGGACAATGGTAATGGACTAAGTGCTGCAGGGAAATACAGGGACTCTATGGGGATGGCATTATAGTCCCTGGTAAGGACAATAATGGTCATCTTCCAAACCTCGACCAAGTACTTGGTAGGCTGCAGGAATATGGGCTTTGTGCAAACACAGACAAATTTGAGTTTGGATGCCTCACTCACATCCAGTTGTGGTGGAAAGAGCTGAATTCTCCGGTGTCAGCTGATAAAGCAGAGAAAATGAATGAGAACTATATAACATATGAGGTAAATATACAAGTTTCAAACTGCAGCACATTTTACCAGTGTAACTAGTGAATAAACTAGTCACTCAAAAGAAGAGTAGGTTGAAAACAGAGGTAAGGGTAACTGTATGGGCAGAGAAGTCTAGGGTGAGTGCCCACTCAAGTCAAACGATGCAGAGAGGGTTCACTGAAAAAGGTTCAGCTCAGTGCAGCAGATGTAAGGTAAGACGAAGATACATTCAGCAAGGAAATTAGACGTCTGAAATCCAGGCAGGAGCGAGGAGATTCAAAAATCAAAGTTTGAAACCTTTCATAGATTAGAATAAGCTCATTTCTTAGGTGAGTTACACGAGCAGACTTTCCATGGCCCTTGTATGTCAAGTCTAATGGACAGTTGCATTTGGAAATAGTTTTGGATCAGTCTGATGCGAATTAGATTTTTGCCTGGAAGACATATATTGCAAGACAGGGGTTGGTTAGGTTATTTATTCTGACAAGGCCAAACATTCAAGAGAGCAGACCAAGATCTGAAAGTACTGTGGAAATCAGAGCTTACAGTTCTTGACTGAAAGTCACTTCAACTGGCAGCTTGGTGGGAGTGGCTTCTGGGAGAGACTTGTGGGATCTGTAAAGATAAGCCTAAAAAGAGTCCTAGGAGGGGGCTTCACTTAACTTCGAAGAACTGACAAATATGTCGGCAGAGATACAGGCTGTTCTGAATTCCACTATTAACTATCTGATGGATCTGAAATCAGGAACTGCTGTTCCAATTGCTGTTCTGGTGTTTTGCAATATAGAGGCTTTTATTTTGATATGATGAAGTAACCTGTCCACAAGTGTTTGTTTTCTCCAACTTACTTGTGAGTAGTGGTGGCTAACATAAGGCACACAAGTTTATGCTTGCTTGTTTTTTCCCTTTTCTAACCAGATTTCACTAAAGTTTAGTTAAAACTACAATAGCCTTGGTTATTCATTTCATCTTTTACTACAAAACACTCTCAACTTGGCTCATACTGAACATTAGCATGACCTTTGTTCTCGGTTATATAGCGCCTTTATTTAATTTTGTTGAACAGCAATGCATTTAGTTTTTTGATCCACAAACGCACATCCATCTCTGGCACACACAGTAACACTCTCACTGCTTTAATGTACAAAAGACTGATTATTTTTCTGTAGCACTGCTTGGCACATTGAGGGAAATACCATCATTTTTCTTCTAAATGTTTGGATATTGCAAGAAATCAGGATAGGACAAGAAATCAGAAAATGTATTAACAATGATGCACAATATTAGCAGCAGGTTTAATTCATTTCAAGATTGCCAAATTTTAAGTCAACAAATATTGAATGTGAACAACAACCCTACCTACAAATGAAATGAATCTAGTAAACCTCTTTTAAATGTGTATCTCATTTGCAGGCTGATTTATATTGACTCTTACTTATACTTCAGTTGTAGTCACACTTCAGAATAAAGTTGTTTGAAAGTGCACAGCTCCTGCTCGTCCAGCTGTGCCATTAACACAGCCAAGCCTTTCTTTTATCGGTTTTTTGTCATGCACATTTTCACATGTCGGCTTAATGTGTCATACAGCTGAGAAATATAATAGTACACACTTATTGTCTTTTTTTTACATTGTCAAAGACAATCACCACTTCCACAAACCTTTTGCACACCTCTAACTTTCACTCCCCCCCCCCCCCCCCCCCCCTCAAAAAGAAAGAAAACCTGCAAACCATAAAGGATTTCTGCATTATAAGTGACAAAATTATCTGTGAATGCTATTGTGCTCAGGAAATCAAAGCAGTTCTGTGCAACACTGTAGTTGAGTTTTTTTCCCTTGCCGACAAACTGAATGATCAAATGATTAAACCTGTAAACCTGCTGTGATCTCGCACTTACTGCCAGGCACCAGATATCCCACCTTTCACAGCACTTCCGTGGCACAAATTCAAACTCTACAGTGGCTTCTCTGTGTGTTTGACCCTGAATTTCCTTCAGGCACTGGCTCATAAACTAAGCGCCCTCACTTCTTCCTGGCATCGGAAATATCAGGAACACTCATGCTGCGCGGCAGGATTGCATGCATGAGTGTGTTATGGTAGGCATTCCACTTCACTTTTTTTTTTCATCAACCAGTTTTTAATTCTGCATTTGTTGTTGTTGGAACCTTCCTCACAGCCGCACAAGTGTGCATTACAACCTATTACCATTATGCATAAATTAGTCGTGGCAGTATCTATCACCAAGCAGAGAACATTTACACTTACACTTCTGAGATCACCTCTTCGCAATTCTCACACCACAAACAGCATCTTGATCCAGGTGTTGTTTCTCTTGACTAACAACTCCCTTGACTCACACATGATAACCATGTGACTGGTACAACCCTCACATCATTTCCACGCAACCCAAGGAGTCATCTGTCCTTGCGTGTCAACAGATCTCATGGGATACATTATTTTTTTTATAAAACGATGCATAGAGTTCTTACTAAAACATTACATTCATTGAAAACAAAGAAATGGCCTACAAACAGAAACAGTGTGTACTGTGCACCTGTGCACGAGTCCTCCTTAATAAATCGGAACCGACGTGAAAAGATTTGCGTGCCAAAATACCTCATATCCTGCCTGTGTGTATGTACGTCATAAAACGAGCACCACTCCTCAAATAGCCTCCAAATTTTCCAGAAACATTGCATTTGGTCCAGTATTTCCATACGAGAGCAGGAATAGAAGGATAAATTGATTAGTGATTTTTTGCAGGTGTTTTTCAGTGAATTATGTCTACTGTATCCTTGCATCGACAAAGATATGACCCCGGCCAAGCTTCGAAAAATAATCCATTCTGTTGGCAGTGTAATATTGAGTGTTATCCGGCAGCTGCAGAGGTTTCTTATTGCTGGTCAACAAAAATCTGCCCATCTGCAGGAAGTGCCTGAAGGAGGAAAGTAACCATTTCAAGGTTTAAGTGAAAGCTTTGCAGCCAGAAATGGAGGAGATCTTTTATTAATGGTCTGTATCTAACAAGATAATACCATGGAACATTGTAACTATTGGATATAAGGTGTAACCATCGAAATGCAAAGCAGTAAAAATTGGCTCGAGCGAACAAATCTCTACAAAAGTAAGGTAACTGGTATGAGAGTTACTTAGAGGTAATGGGGCATATTGAAATGAGTCAATGTGGTACTGTAGTTCAGAGTGGCAATTGAACCCAAGACCAAAAGAAGAACTTTATGAACACACACATTTATGCGCTTGAGCATTTTGTGAAAAATGTTTTTCTTTGGAGGCCAAGGGATAACTAAATGTCAAAACATTAAGAGGGACATTAGAAATGAATTGAGTGGGAGAATGTTGTTGCTGCTGTATTATCAAATAATGAAGTCTATTTGTTACCTTTAAAGACACAGCATGACTTCTTCCTGGATTTGTGTTCCATGTGGATGATCTGGAAGATGGTGCAGATATCTTTAGAGTTTAGAGAGTTTGTGTTTTCTCTCATAACACAGCAGCATTTCAGCAGCTCTGTGTGTTCACACTGTGTTCTAAGGGTTTGGCAGCGGAGTGAGACAAGCATGATGGGAGCGGCTGTCACTACAGGATTTAAGGTTTAAATGTTGTGATGACATATTTGAACCATATATTTGTCATCTATGGAAATGTACTTGTTAGGAGGAAGTGTTGTGTTAAACTACAGAAATTCTGACAGAAACTCATGTGTATTTACACTGTCAGTGTGGATGTTTGTTCTGTCATAGAGGCTTTGAGTTAAAATGTTGACACTGTGTAATGATTTTGAGAATAATCATTATGAGACCTGGCTTCATATCTCTGCTTGGCCTTCGGTCTCACCAGATCCTCCTGTCTCCAAAATGGGTCAGAAGTTTTGTAACCGTGTGTACATTGTTACGTAAAGTTTGTTTTATGAATCCTAATGATTGCATAGAAAGTGACATACGCCAGATTCAAGTCCCGCTTTGCAATGGTTATAAATAGGGTACCTGGTCACAAACTACCATCAGATCGGTAACAAAACAGCCTTAAGACTTAAATGTCAAATTGCCACAAACTAGTATAACCAGATAGCAATTATCAGACTAATTTCACAAGATGTTAAAAGAAAACTTCAGTCCTGCTATAGTACATCTGGTCAATATACCAGTTGGTCAGCATACAATTCTACCCATTATGACATGAGCATGGTTATAGTTTCCAATCGAATCCAAGAGAAAGAAGAAAATGTCCCAAATTCATTTTCGCCACAACAACTGCATATGAATATCACCAGAGCGGATAGTTTGTAACCATCCAGAGCTGAAGGGTGGTTGTTGACTGCAGTAAAGCAAAAACGTATGCCGTTAGTGGCACAGGTAGCCAGTCAGAGTCCATTACTGTGACATATGGATATCTTATTCAGTCATTTTCGCGTTGTGAGCACAAATCTCCTAAACACCCTTCTCCAATCTCGCAATGCTCTAGACTGATAAAAACCTTTTTAGCCCAGCATACAGAACACGTTTTTTCTTTTCAGGTTTCGTCTCATCAAACCTCTGAGGAAGATGACAGACATCAATCCCATGTCATCAAAGCAAGTTCTTGACATATAGCACTTCCAGATGTGATTGCAACGTCTGGGAGCTTGGCCCTGTGCCACAGGTGTTTTAGACCTAAGCCAAATGGAGGCTGCTCTCCCCTATGGAGTCAAACATGATTAATGAATCAACTTCCTGACAAGTGTGACAGGCAAGGTTGACAGCTGATGTCTCCCTCATGATACATCAATCGCTTAAGAGTTCTGCACACTAGACAGGGGCATTATACATCAACTTCCTAGGGTGAGGCTATAAAGCACGTGAACTAAATAAAGTCTAATCTGGCTTCATCTATTCATCATCACGTTTTTTTTGTGTAGCTTAGAGGTAGCTACAAACTTGAATATTGAGTATTCAATAGTTTTCTAAATGAAAATTATACCTACAGGACAATTGCCATATTGTAGATGATCAAGTCGGTCTTCAAATCACTGCTGCATGTTGAGAGAACCACAGAACCCAGATTTGGCTGGAGTGCTTTAATTGACTTTTGGCAAATAATTTCCGTTGAAATTTAGTAAATATTTTTCACATTTTGGAAAATGATGTAATAGTAATGTAAGAGCTCGTCTGTATATATATCTGCTTTATAATCACATCACAAAACACATCAACGCTCAGAATTGCTGCTGCTGTTGGCTGTTGATGTTGTTGCGCCTGGTCAGCCTCTGTGGGATTGTCTGACGCTAAACGCTACTTAGCGTGCTCGGCAAGGTTGCTAAGTAGGTTGCTGTTGTGAAATATCATGTTCAAACTCTCTTATGGCTGTTGTCTGTTGTTGGTGTGTGTGTGTTGGGTTATGGTGTGACAGGTGGTGTTCAAGAGTTAGTTCTTAACATGTTCTTTACAACAGAAGCAGAGCATGAATAAGCTTGAAACCTCTTCCATGTGTTTGGATTGTTCTGCTCATTTTGAAAGTGTTGTTTCCATGTGAGAGTGGGACAGTTGCGTTATTGATCCGATTGTCTGGAGGGGCCAGGTGGGACACTACTGAGACACTACTGTCCCACCTGGTCACGGCGCTGCTATAAGTTTGGGTAAATCTTTTAATCGATTGGTGAATGATTTTCTATGAAAGAATACCAGGTACAACCAATGTTACATAATACGGTAATATAACTTTTCATAATTGTTCAGCTCTTAGTTGCCAATGAATGAAAACTGGGAAAGATCTTTGTCTTTGTCTAAAAATAAAAAAAGACAAAATATAAAGGACTCACAACCAAGGTCTCCTTTCACTGCAAATTTTGAAGGTGGCAAAAAAGCCAAATTAAAAAGTAAGCCAAAGTAAAACTCAAAAAACAACTTTTGACTTCACAGGGTTAAACTCGTTATTATTCGCTGTATAACTAATAATATGTCTAAGTCAGTCTGCAGACCTGAGTGTTCTTTAACTGGGTAACAGCTAAATTTCAATGTGTACGGTTACACAACCATTACCAACATTTAAAATGAATTAATAATTAATAATAACATTTAACATTAATTAATTGGATTTAGTATATTTGCTCTTTCTATCCAAACTATGTAGTTCTAATCCTGTTGACATAATTACAAAAGAATGCATTTAAGAAAATAATGACACAGTTAAGGAAAATGGCGAGCTGACTATTCACAAGTTATTGCTTTTGAAGAATGACACCATAAAGCCATATTCTGGAAGTACTCATTAGTGTTCTGTTGTTGTGTGTGTGACAGTGGGTGTGTGTGAGCGTGTCCATTTCCTCCTCCATCAGATATTTTTCCCCCCGCACTGGATCATTACCGCTTCAGAACTCCTGATGTCTCTGCAGCTCTCCTACATTTCCTCCACTTGACAAGTGTGAAATTGAGAATTTTGTAAATCATCGAACTATCAATAAACTGCAGGGAGAAGATTTACTGTAATACAATGCTTCAATACAATAAACCCAACCTGAGGGGCGATGTAACACTTAACAATTGTCCTTTTCCTCACAGATTTCCTCACCTTTAATCGATCAATCTATCTCTCTATCTTGTTTGTATTCTCTTTTTGCTAACTGAAAGCTTAACGAGACTAAGTCAACATTTCAAACTTTTAAGAAATTAATATTTTCATGGACTCCCTAACATTTGTTGGACAGAAAACATTAATTTAGCTTACATGTAAATTTAACCTTCAATTCTAATTAAAGTAATAAGCCCTTTTCTTCAAATGAAAATCAGACTGAAATGAATGCTGGTGTGCTGTTAGTAGGAGATGTAAATTTATGCAGTTGCAAGTTTGATTTACTCCATCAGCTTACCAAGGGTGTAAGCATTATTTGCATGCGCTTCCTCGCCTGTGCTCCCTTCCTCTCATAAGCCGATTAATTGCCAATTTATGCTACATTTTGTTGTCTGCCGGTCAGCTTTGTGCTCCATACAGCCCCAACTATCCAGTTGCAGGTCACATAAGCTCGCATGTACTTTTCCCTGCTACAGCATCGCTGTGCACTCAGTGTGTGAAAAGGCTGTTTTAGTTTTATTGGCCAACCTCGTCAGGCTAGACTATGAAACAATTGTAGACAGCAACTAACTTGCTTATCTTTTGGGAGATGAACCAGGTGTTATGTGTTAATGTTACCATGTTGTTGTAAAGGAATATTCAAAAATGGGCAGTTAAGTAACTTTGAGTTTGTCTTACTGCATTTCATTAGGCGTTAACCTCAAGTTAGGGAACTTTGACAACACATTCCAAAAGGGGGGAGAAAAGAAAAACAATGTTTGTTTGTGTGTGTGCCGTGTGTTTGTCTGTGTGTGCTTGGCATAATTTTTCTTATCCTAAAAAATATTCATGCAGAGTAAAAAGGTCATTACTTTCAGTAAGCTCAGGTCCTATGTTTCAGTATTCACACATCACAGTTAGGAACATACAGTTCTTTAGTTTGCCCTTGGTGTGAATGTTAATTTTCATCAGCAGCACTCTATACCAAGCTTCAGCAGGTGTATTATTATGCTTGTGCATTATCACATTTTAAACATTTCTAGTAGATATAAACATGAGACAATTCACAGTTTAAGTAACGCTATTGAAGTACAAAAGAGAGTTTACAACCCTATCTTCATAAAGTGGGTATTAACAGAGAATATTACACGGAATGGAAAAGTTCTAGACATCCCCATGGCTGTATATCAAAAAAATAGATGATTATTTTCCCGTAGAACACAACTATTAACAGATAATACTCAACTACAAGCATACATACTAAAGCTACACAACTGACAAGACTTTCCTGCTCAACATGCAATATCCAATGCATGTAAAAAAAGAAAAACCCACTCATACACATGTTTCATTTCAGAAGCCCGATTGCAGCCGTCGGCAGGTTGTAAATGCAACATGATTAGAAGGCTTCACACGACTTTTTTTAATGGAAAATATTCAAATATCTACATTATCATACCACCCATATAACATCACCATAACATACTGATTAGTTCCCCCTAAAGGATACTACAAAGTACCAAGCAGTCTGCATTTTGTAGTATATAGTAATATAGTAAAAGCAAAATCTCCTTTAATACCATTGAGACTCTTATTTGTTATATTGCCACTCATTGCATCACTTTATGTTGCATTCTTCATTATGATGTAACCATGCTATTGATGGTGTGTTGTAGAGGCACTAAAACATGTGCATTAAGTTCTTCACAGTGAACCATTGACAGTAATTCAGATGAATTCAAACGGGCCGTGTGTGCTTTAAGTGATTTCTTGCTGACATTAAGACATGAAAATCGTTAAACTCGTAAACTGTGACATTTTAATTTATTATCATTATTATTAAATGTTAATTTTCACCTCTGTATAGCTGGCTGATAACAGTGAAGTGTAATTTAGCCTCTCCCTACTTAATGAAAGCATTTACAATTGCTGTTCTAGTCTGCCCCAACAGCAAGTATGTTTCAGCCGTCCCCAGCATCAACATTGTGATGTCAAATAACTTTCTCAAGCTTAATGTCAATAAAAGGAAATTTTACCTCATTGGTCCAAAATCCTCACTCTCCAGAATACCTTCCTTCACTTTTCCTATTGATGTCTGTCCTGTCCACATTCCCTCACAAATACAAACTCTTGCTTTCATATTCAATAGTACACTTTCCCTCTGTCTTCACATCAACAATATCCCACATATTGCCCTTTTTCAATATTGCTAAACTCCAGACACCCCTGTCTCAGCACAGCACTGAAGGCCTTATTCATACCCTGGTCACATCTGGTAAACTACTGTGATGGCATCCTCTCTTACTGAAAAACTTCTCCTTCTCAGCTCAAAATCATCCAAAACTCGGCTGCAGGGATCATCACCTGCACCTAGTCCTCCAAGGACCAGGTCACACCCATCCTCATTCAGCTCCATGGGCTTCCTGCTCAGCAAAGATTCCACCACAAAACTCTCCTGCTTGTGTTCCAAACTCTCCCCTCCATCCCTGCACCCCCTCCTGTTCTCTGCGATCTTCCTCAGCTGCTCTTCTGTCTGTCCCAGCCTTCGCACTCAGCAGCAGCATGGGTGCCAGAGATTTTAGCTGCTCTGCACCTCATCATCTCATTCTCCCCATTAACTCCACTTTTACCTTAAGGTGTCTGCATATTTAAATCTTAATTCCGACTTGCTGCTGTTTTAATTAGATCTTTCATTGTAAGGTGTTCTATGTACTTTAACGTCATGCTGTTTTTTAACTTCATGCTGTTTTAATTCCTTTCCTGTTTTGAAAGAACAAAATAAATAAAATGTATTACTATTAATGCAACAGTGACAGTTCCGTCAGAACAACCAACAGAACTAAATACTGCAAAAAATGTTTTTTTTTATTAAAACATTGTGATAACTTTAATCACAGTCCACTAACCACACTGACCTCAGGGAACTGAACACTTCCATGTTCACTATCTCCCATGTTCTTAGTCTAATGTAGGGGTCTATTTGGACACATATAAAAAAACCAATCTACTTCTAACCTCCCTTGCTGTCGCATCACTGCATACTGACAATACGAGGTAACCTTGCTTTATGCCTTGACTACATACTATGGTGAATACAATGTTTTTCCCACTCTAAAAAGATGGAGCATTTTCCAAATTAATTAATTGGTACATTGAAATTGGTGCCTTTATTTCTTCCTCCATATTTGTAAATGCTACACAGCTACATATCAGAATATTGCAAACTCCAATAGATTGCTGTACGTCAACAAGCTTGCACTACGACGAGCGCACTGGCCAGTGACCAAGCTTTCTAATACGCTCCAGGTCATCCTTTCTGACTTTGCCCAGTGAAAGTTGTTTCTCTTTTACGAATATGACCTCATCATTGCCTTGCAGAAGTCCGAGAGCCACAAACAGCGGTGACACACTGTTGAGGGGCCGCTGCCTGGATGGCTAAAGGCGAGACAACAACAAATGAGATGTGACAGCTGAAAGAAAAACACAGGACCAGCTGATGGGCTAAAATGGGGACTTGTGTCCTGTCCTGAAACAGAAGGTCCTTTGTATGTTTTGGTTTAGTATTGCAGCATATAAAAATGATGGATGGACAATTTGATATACAGAGTTTTTGGAGTGTAATATTCTTCTTTCACCAGAATAATTGTGCAATTTTTCATTTTCTACATCCAATCAGTTATGCATTTGTTTCTTAAGGGATTATTTTATTCCAAAATCAAACAATTATCTTAAAACAGCTACTACAAAATAAGGTTATCCACTAAACATCATATATTACACCCTTTAAATAGTCTTGAAACCATTCATATTCATTTTATTAAGATAGAATAAGAAAAGAGAGTACACTTAATTTGCAAGTTCTTACATTTCTACAAACATCCATCAACTATAATATTTTTTTTTTCCTGTGGCACATTCTGGATTCCATTAACTATATTTTACATTAACATTTTGTCAGTTTTAACATAAATTTTACATTCAAATTACGGTCAAAACTCTCTCTCTGTGTTGATACAAACAACACTCTCTGGCGTCGTAGCTCAGTAGACTGGTTATATCTCTCCAGCGTTGGGCTGTCTGTGCCCCTCAGTGACCTTGTTTTTCTTGAAGAACGAGAAACAAGCAGCTTTCACATTCAGCTCAGGGATCGTCTGTTAGCAACAGATCTGAGCTGTCCTGCTGATGTAAAGGGTGGCTCACTGAAATTGTTGTTTCATCAATAAGTAATGGCAGACA
The DNA here is from genome assembly GCF_046128005.1 of Genypterus blacodes. Lineage (NCBI taxonomy): Eukaryota > Metazoa > Chordata > Actinopteri > Ophidiiformes > Ophidiidae > Genypterus > Genypterus blacodes. The sequence continues at coordinate 3,201,998 of NW_027466915.1, forward strand.
GAGCTGTGATGGCCACGTACTGTCTCTGATCTATGATCAAACAGAAAGCACTGTCCTGCTTTCAGACTACAAATACAACCGCATGCCATGCATCAAACACACAAACAGGCGAAGACTCATACAGGAATACACAGGGCTAACTTCTGACTCTTTTAGCACTGGAGCCAGTTAGAAATCTTAACAAAGGCTTTAGAAGTGGGAAGCATTCGTGTCCATTATACAGTACTTCTCCCATGAGCCTTTGCTTTCCATTCCTGCTCTCTCGGTTAGTGCACTTGCTACTTTCTATTAATCTTTCCTGCACACGAATATTTAAGGTGGGCAGCATGGTGAAACGGTGATGGATGCTATGGCTTCATAGCAAGAAGGTCCTGAATTTGAATCTGTCTGAAGTTTGCATGTTTTCCCTTTGTCTCCATGAGTTTCCACTAGGTTCTCCAATTACCTCCCTCAGGGCAAGATATGGAGGTTACATGAATTGCAAATTGCCTGATGGTGTGAATGTGAATGAGTTTGTCTGTCTTACTACATTTATACCTCCAGTGACCACAGTCTTATCTGTTGCTGACACGCACCACATATAAAATATACCCTGTGAACATGTGAATGCTAATACAGCATATTCTCAGGTTTGGACCACAGATATATGTATCACAACTCTACAATGTGACTGTAACACACTTATCCAAATGTACTTGCCATTCAGAATCGCACATTATAACATGCAACACTCTATTTTGTCTGCATATGAATGATGTAGCAGTGATCATTACCCAAGTGCTTTTATCCTTCTTCTCCAATTAAAACATAATTAAGTTTTTTCCGACCTTTTAACATTCTTTTGAAAGGTGGCAAAAGTTGAAATTTTAGCTATCTCTGTCATGGAAATTAAACCCTCACTTGCTCACTTTGTGATACCTTTCAAACAAAGGTGTTTGCTTTGAGCCAATTAATATTTATAAAAAGAAATGAGATGTTAACACAAATTTGAAGTTGGGAAAGACCAGCTGTTTGAATGTCAGTATGTTTACATACACATTGAAACTTCAATTATACTGCAATTAAGGCAATAAACCAGCTTTTTGAAACATCATATTTACACCGAATGCAACTGAAATTGTCACAAATGGAAGTATGAGCACTCTGAGAAAGACCTCCATGACATGACTGTAAATTGGTTTATTAATTTCCTCAATGGACTTGCCTTGACTTGTCTCATACGTACATACATGATGCAATATTTTCCCAGAGAACGGTGGACTCCTTTTGATTCCCTGCATGTGTACAGATTAAATGCATTTTGCCTTTTATCACAGTGAGCATGAATACTTGCAGTGTTGAGTGCAGGCAAATGTAATGTATGTGTCAGCCCTGTGATAAGACTGCTGACCTATCCAGGGGTACACACTTACACTCACCCAATGAAAGCTAGACTGGGCTCCAACCCCAAGTGACCTGCCACAGGCTAAGCAGGTATAGAGAATGGATAAGTGGAGATGTAATAAGTTTCTCACAAAGCCTCTTATTTCCCCTGGGCAGATTTTAAGGTTTGTGCTAGTTTTCCTGCACTTAGAAGTGAGTACTTGAACTTTTCTTATATGGAGGAATGGTTGTGGTTTCTCAGAGACGCAGAACTTGTTTGGCTTCCCTTGACCAGGATGTTCCATGTTCATTTCTGTTTTTTACTCTTTTGCTGCCAAGCTTACTTTAGTCTCAGCTTTTGTCACCATCTGTATAAGTCTCATACTTGCTAAATATTAGTATATCGTGCTACTGGGTCTACAGCTTCCAAAACATGATGCAGATAACAAGAGATTGAAATTCACTAATAAAATTCAAACAAATGCATTCTGAGCTTGACACATTCAGACATGATCAAGGACTTTATTTTTGCTGAAGTGAGGTTGGTATAAAATGTATCACCTAAAAATGTTTCATTTCAGTCAACATAAATGATTATTTTTAATTTCCCATTTTTAATGATTATCAAGAGAAAAAATGTTGCACTTAACACCTTTATTTTATGAATCACTTTACTTTGCATGAAAAACTTCATTCATCAAGGCACATTATTATTATTATTTCAATGTCAACACAACAATGAAAAACGCACACAAATACATAAATGTACACCTTCATATTAGTGGCAGTGCACCAGCATGTGCATAAGTCCAGCCCAGTGCAATCAATTCCCCTGTGTGGTCCACTGGAAAATATGTTGCATCCAAGCATTTGCTCTTCAGACACCATTTGCCGTCTTTGAAAAGAACAGTCAGGCTAATACACTGCTAATGTGTGCGACTGGAGCAGATGTTGGAGGTTGTGGCAACACCTCTTTTTCTACAAATCTCCTACACTCTGAGAAAAGTTGAGGAAGCACTGTCTCTGAAAACTGCTTGTGGTCCGGAACAACATAGTGTGGGTCAACCACGCTGACAAGCTTTCTTAAGCCAGACTTTTCAACCACACTGATTGGTAGCAAATCCTTCACAATATAGTACGCTATTGCCTGGCTTGTCCTTGTACCGTTTGGATGTTTTGTCATACAATATTGTTGCCTCAGTATTGAGTACCTCTCCATCATAGACTTTCTGTGGGTTTTTTCTTGAGATCTTGCAGACGTTGGTCCTGACTGACAACATATTGCAAACTCCAAAGGGTGGAAGCGGCTAAGATAAAGGCTGATGATAAAGTGTATATTATTTCCGCTCTTGGTCTGCACAGGTTACACAGTGTTCTGATCCCAAACACCCCCAAAACTGCCATACTGGCGAGCTGAACTGTCCTTTAGAATTAATAATTTCCAAACTATCTGCAATTCAGTACCCATATCAACCATTTTACAGCCACTTTATGTTCGACTACCAAAATATAGATTTTGTGTCAACTATCACTGTGAGTAGCCTTGTTTCAGAGCTCTTGAAGTATCTGGGGAAGATACTTAGATGAGAACATTTGAGCAGCTGTCTGAACTACCAGGTCCCTCCTTCCTTTTATTTGGTTATTTTGGCAAGGTTTGATCCCGCCCAAGGTCTCTTCACCCTGTTTGCGTATAGACAGCATCCTGCTGATGGATTCTGTTTTCATTTCTCAGCCTCTTTCTTTTGTCATACGCCTGTAAACATGAATTATTTTCGGATTCATGAAACCCTTGTTGCTGGGCACCTGCAGCCCTTAGTGTTCTTGGTTTAAACCACATACTGGTATCTGTTTTAGAACCAGTGCCAGACTCACTATTGTACAAGGGATCAGTATTATGACTGATGTAGTTTTTATTATTTGGCTTAGTGTCTCAGTTTCGTCTGCAATCAAACAAATGTAAATCTTTGAACGTGGCATAATGTGCTCGTAGCTAACATATTCATTATTTTTCCATTTCCATTTGTCTTTAATGTGGTGAAATCCTGTAGCATAGTTATTTTCTTTTACATTTGTCTGAACTCAGAAAACTGATGTTCTTAACCTTTTGGATTCTAACATACCCAGGGAGAAATGTACAGCCGCTGCTGTGTTGATTAATCATCGCAGTGCACTGCCATATATTCAGCTGTTCTTTCTTCTAACAAATTAACTAAAAGTGAAGGGAAGGCTGTATCTATGGCTGTTATCTTACTTTAATCCATCAGTGAAGAACACTGAAAGGAGCAGAACTTATACCAAAATTACACCTTCAAGCACAATCTATTAGCTTTTTTGTGAAAAAAGGTTAGTTTCTATTTCTATAATATACTTGTACAAAATAAAACTATATAGTACAAACAATCAACTCCAGAACCCATTAACCCACTTCACATACACCCATTATCTATTATAACCCATTATTTTGTGTGTTTGTGTGTGTGTGTGTGTGTGTGTGTGCGCACGTGCGTGTGTGTGTGCACACATGAAACTATGTTGATTTTCCTTGGTTTCCCCCCTCCACTTCATTTTGCTCACTGAAATAACATAGAATTAGACAGATACAGACACAAATAAGTTGTGATCATCAGCAAAAGCAACACGAAAACTTTTGTTTTACTGACTACTAAGTACTGAACTGTAGCTTCCAGTACTGCTTATCAGGGGAAAAAGTGACCTGGCCATGAATGACCACTGAATTCCCTTCTGATGTGAAGTCCTTTTCATAGTTCATTTTGCAAAATGTGGCTTTTAAGTGTGTAGTACTGAGCTGGTACACACCTCTATCTCCTACTAGAGTTAGACCATGGCTGGATTACAGTAATAAATATATAAACTGTATATACTGTACTGTATACTGATTCAACCAAGCTGATTGGAATGTAGTGCAGCGCAGACAGGCATACATATAGCGTTTATATATAGTGTATTGTATCCATACTACAAAGAATAATGCAATTCATAGATTCATAATTATAGAGGTCTAAATCAAGCTACAATGAAATGTAAGTGGTAATATTTAGAATTGTAAAAGTAAAATTACAAAAGCAGATTAAAAGGATTTAAGTAGGACATCTCTCTCACACATTAAATTTAGTTTATTGGGCTTGGGGGCAATATTCTTTCACAATGTGACAGGTGTAAAGAGGTTTTTATGGTTGATTATGTGCTGTGTAAAGCCTGGAAAGATAGCTCCCATGACATCAAGAGTACAAGTGAAAAGTAAGCATTGTGTGCAAGGGGAGGCATTCTTTTTCTTTTGTACCCTGTTTTTTCTCTTCTTTTCACAATTGTAGGTTTTAGTGCCAGTGCAGAGAGACCTAAAGTATGTAATGGAGGTCATTTTTTCCATCCTGAACAGTGCTCCTCTTGACCTATAAATGAACAACAATTGGTGGAGTCCCTGTTATCAACAGTTCCATGCCATACATTAAGCCATGCTGGACAACACACTAGTTAGTAATTGAACAAGAGGGTGCTGTGGGTACTGTTTTTGAATCTGTCTGTACTTGTTTGGACAGATCTCCATCTCCGCACTGCTGGATAGAGTTCATATAAATAGTTTTGGGGTTTAGCAAGGCATACTGGAGTAAGAAAGGAGACATGATTGGAAGGCAGTTCACAACCACGTGTCCTTGCAGAAATGTTCTCTAGATATTTCTAGTACTGAACCGATGTCCTACTTTTCTAGTGATTTAGAATATTGGCGTTCTCTCAACAAATGCCTGACAAAAAAAGCAATATTGTGCTTTATTACAAACATATATGCCTTTCACACATTGCTCAGGACAGAATACATACACACTGTTGTACTGTAGATGCATGAGTGATTCTCTCCTCAAACATGAGAGGGTATGTGATTGTAGAGATACATGTACGGTTGTACATCAGATCTCGTTCATAGTGTGTGTGATGCACTTCCACAATAAGTCAAGAATGTGTCCAATACCATTAAAAGAAAATGTCTGTGCTTATACCTGTCTTTAAACAACAATATTATGCTGCAGAGATGGCAATACAAAAAAGCTATATTCCTAAAGGCCCTTATTCTTTGGAAAACACCAGCTCCACTACCTACTTTAATTTAGAATATTTTATAAAAGGTGATGGTGAGTCTATTCTAAAAGGCTATTCAGGAGGGATATTGTAGTTTCTGCCATGTAGACAACAACTTAGAGAAGAAGAACTATTCCAAGAATTCTAGAATATGTTTACTGGTAGAGGGACAAACAATTGTTTTCCATCTCTCAGCCGACAACCTAAATTTGGTTACAAACAGATTGTTGTTTTACTTCCCAGCATCTTTATATTGGTTTTGAATATGTAGAAACCTTTACAGATATCCAAAATCAACATACAATTACTGGTACACTGAGGGCAACATGGGATTTCCTTTTCCTACTGGAATGTTGTCTGAGCATTCTTGTCAACCTCAACCAACAAACCATCAAATAAATAAGGTTTTCTCACATCCTCCTGGTCTGTAAAGGTCTCCAGGTGCTAAACCCTCTTGGCATATATATTTGACCACACAATGCTCTGATATTGGCCTACTTTTGAACATTAGTCCAAAAAAGACATGAACATGTAAACACAGCTTATGATCTGACCACGACCTTAAATCAGTCTTAGCTTAGCCTGAGGCAAACAGGTAAGCCAGACCTAAGTTCGCCATATAATTGGAGCTGTAAATGGATAAATGCATAAATCATACATACATACATCTTTTACTATTTTGCGATGTCATTTGAATTTTTCTCCAAACCTTTTTAAGTATATCTCCACCAAAGTTGAAACCTAAACTTTTTCTCCATTAAAACCGTGCAGCATGTATGAAGGTTCTACATTATGGATATCACACAGACCTTTGATCCTCTTTACTATTTGGCTGTGAGCATGTCTGCACTGCCTACACGATCTTTGTACATTTATTTTTATTTTTTTCCCACTTGGATAGGTTTGGCTATGATGCACATAAAAAGGAACAGATGAATAATTCCTTAACACCTACACATTTGAGTAAGCAAAGAAGGGCTTAAAAGAGTGTCAGACTTTATATAAGTCCAGCTTTACCTCAAACACCATTTACTTACAGATGCAGGACTTTAAATTAAATATTCTTTTTTCCAAGGTGCAGGACCTAAATCGATCCTGACTTCCTATGTTCCAAACCAACACACTAACTTGTTTGTTAGTAAGGTGACTCATCTGTAGCTGGATCTAGGTCAGTGTAAACATAATTCTGTAACATTGGGCTTTTTTCCCTCCAACAATTTTGTTTTCATCCGTGCCGATCCATTGGTTGTTTAGCAGTATTACTTCAACATTTTTGACAAATCCTCAGCAATGTCCTCCATGTGAAATCCCATGCTGGCCCTCCTTTCTGCGTAAAGTTTCCATATTTTCCCTGTTTGTCTAGGCGTCTTACCATTTGCCACAGTGCTGAGCCTAAGAGTTGAATCAGTCAAAAGCAGGGGGACTACTATAAAGTTGTAAACTCATTGCTGATGTGACAGATACTTTCTCACTCACAAGCTGGAGGGTGACATTTTGGTGAAGAGGAGAGAATGGCACTTGGTTGATGGAGCTGAACACATTACACAGAAAGTTCCGACTACTTTTCCAGCTCTGTTGTGGTGCCTATATTTCTTAAGCTGCTTGCTCCAATATTTAAGGATACTGAGCAGACATTCTCCTTTGAGTTTAAAGTGCTTTTGGCTTCAGCATGGTACACCCTCTTGTGTATCTATCCCTTTCTTTAATGTTGACAGGATGAGTTTATAAAATCTCATTAGAGCTTGATGCATGTTACACTAATAATTTCATTCTAACCTAATGAAAACACCATTCACAGACCACAGAACTGAAATTGCTGTGTAATTAGGCTATATTTATTAAATTTTCATAAATGAGTTAATACAGCTAGAATTCTCATTTCATACTGGATTGTATAGGATTTCCTCTGGCGTTATCAAAGCTTGTTTCAGTCATCAGAAGCACTCACTTGGATGTTGTTTCCAAAGCAAAATCCATGTCACATGGAACGTCTACACTCACGTGTATAGTTCTCAATGTATTATTATAACTATGGTATCAATAGGTCTATTCAGATCCTGCATTATATTTCTCCCAGTTGAGTACAATTTAAACCAGCAAAAGCAAACACAGTGCGAAATCAATGCAACCGCTCCCCACCCCTACACCCCACACCCATGGGGGAGCCTTGAAGCAGCAGAGCCCGCAGGTGGATGCTAGGCCGTTTGGTTGGGCGTGACTTGCATAGGTAGCAGCAGCAGCAGAAGCAGCAGAAATGAGCAGTGAGTTTGACACCTTAAATAGAACGACCAGCTGGTGATGCTGATAAATCAGCGAGTGCACAAGTTGATATGAGATACAGTGTGTCCCTGATCTAAGGAGTACAGAGGCACATTCACATTTTTATTTGTTGCAGTAATTTAAACTCGCTAACTTAACTACCACCTTGACCAGTTTACCACAACATTATTATTTTTTGCAAGAGAACATACTCTCTAGTCACATCACAGGTGCACCAAGTCTATCTCCTTTAATTTCACTAACAGCTCCAAAGGCACAACCACTCATTTATGGCTGTGAACCTATAAACCTTTGATAAAGAAGGTTTATTGGATAAAAAAGGACAAGGAGGGATGTTTAGGTCTCATTTACACCTTGTGTTAAAATGTATCAGGAACTCATTTTCAGAAGGTAATACAGGCAGACCACATATCTACATGGCCTCACCCGTGATCACAATGCGAGCAGGTATAAATGCAATTTGTACAGCCGAGACTCATTTGTGATATAAAATCCACCCACATGTTGAAAATGTCAACCTGCCTCATCCTCCCACCTCTGCTTGTTATTTTAAATATAAGCTGTGACCTGCACCTGGAACACAAACAGCAAAAGTCCAGGCAAAAAAAAAGATTAGCAAGGCTGCGCATATTGCACATTTTGCATATTTTAATGGAAGGCGTTGTTAGAGGGTTCTTCGGAGGAGTCATTCCCAAGAGAAGAATGGGACAGTCTACAAATGACTTCATCTATCATTATCACATAATAATGAATCTCTCCAGCCTGAACTCTTCTAATGATTGAGAATGGGTTTTGTAAAAGGGAAGTTTTTCTACATCCCTTGTCTGAAGTTTGTATGAAGGTATTAGACCTATTCAAATCTTGCCATAATCCAGATTTGCATTGGCATTTATGACTTTGCCCCCAACCCAAATCAAGCTTTTTGATTGTCTGCTTTGAAAAGTTTACTGAGAAACATTTTCAAAGCCATAAACCTCAATGTAAGAACATCTGAGCAGAGTAGAAATAACTATACTGCAAAGAAACTTGAGAAGGCTCCTGCCTTTTTTAAATTGTTTATGTTGATTTATTTATGGGTGAGTTGTTTGTTACTCTCTATTCAGCATTTAAGGATAGAGGATGGTCTTCTTGAGAAGAAGACGACAATTCCTCTAATTCTAGATTTTTACAAGGAACAAGGGGAAGAAATCAAAGACAATATGGTCGTAACAGTGTAAACACATGGTAATATACATGAAAGAAACAAAAAAAGCAATAGGTATCAGTAACAAGTTAAAATGTGATGTGTTAATATGATGAGCTTAGAGACAATCCAACTATCAATGTTATAGTAAGAATTTTAATCACAAACCTGTCATTTCCATCACGTGCATCAAATGTTTGAAGTTTGTTGTGTGAGTTCTTTAACATTTCCTTCAAATTCTCCAACAACCCAAGTGAAACTCGGAGATGTATTGAGAATACATTAGGCACTTCCTGCCATCACTTCTAATTTCTTCCATTATAACTTGCTGACGCTTGTCAAAGAAGTTGGCTTCACTATGTGCTCTCATGGTAATCTGCAAAAAGAAGCATTAGCACAGGGGTTTGGATAGTGAAGATAGAACTAAAAGCTGCTTTGTGTTACAGTCAGGAATCATACCAAGCCACTCAGAGCTGAGTGCCTACTTCTGAGCCAAGACAAGCATACCGAGCTGAACCCTTGAGCTTTTCTGGCCATGTATCAAAGTAGGGTGAATCGATGCTGCCCTCAACATAGCATGGTACATTGATTTGCACAAAACATGTGGCACAGTTGTTACCAGGTATTCTGTGAGCCGCTTCAGCCTTCTTGGAAACATGGATAAGACTGGTTTGACTTACATCTTATAGAAATCAACAATTAGCGACACAAGGGGTTTAGTAGAGTATTAAGAGCTGTAATATTTGCACTTTTCAACCTGATAATATCCACAGATCATTAGGGTGTTGAAGCTCATATGCCTCATAATGAGGATGAATATGAAAACATGTTGAACAGATTTAAAGTTCTGCAGTGTGTGGTGTAGACTTTGGTTATATAGAAGCCCTCAATGGATGATTTGGCTTTTCTTCCTTATATACCACTACAGGCAAAGACTTTGTGATTGGTTGGGAAACCCATGTGATCAGTCCCAAAAACATTTGTTGTGTCAGCAACATGCAACTGGCCAACTTACCATTGCAGATTTGAGAAAATGCTACCCACTACACTGAGACCATTCCAATGACATGGGTGTTAAATAAGCAGCCATAAATACAAGTTACCAGACAACCATGAGAAAAAGTTTATCACACAATTTCCTTTTTTTCTCCATGTGATGTGCCAAAAATATGACACAAGAAAGGTCAACAGGAGTTTTTTCCGATATAGAGGAAATTCCTCTGGAAAACCTGTTTATCTGAACAGCTCAGATATCATTATTGACAGAACACATAAAGGGACCAGCAGGCTTGAGTGTGCTTTATCTATAAGGAGAAAGCTAGCTGAACACTGTCCCTAGTCATCGAATCAACCATAACTTTTAGAAAATATAGTTCTTCAACAAAATCATAGAGAACACTTGTTAGGTAACCAAAAACTACACTAAATTCATTTAGTGTAGTTAACATCTTGACTCAAAGGTTGATCGAATATCTCATGCTATCAGATAAGTTTTTTGTTTTTATGTTTTTTCTATTTCTTTTGAAAGAAGAGCTGGTGAATCTACTCCTTCTCCTATTTCCCCTGGTACAAGATGTACTATTTGTTTTACAAGTAATCCACCTGAAAAAAGAAACCAAAAATAGTTGGAAATATGGAACATTATTCCTGACATTATTCCATGCTATTCTTGTTAAATTAACATACTACAATACTACAATACTACAATGCATACTACAATAATACTTCAAAACACTCAATATATAAAGATCAATATGTGATCAGCAAAAGTATGATCATATACCACCTTATATTCACTTATGGGTAGATATACATTGGAAAGATGCCATCTAGCCGATGAGATTGATGGACAACCAAATGACCAAACCTGTTAACTTGTCTGTTCCAGCAATTAATCTCTTTCATGGGCACTGAGCAAATCAAGGAATCCATAAGGGCGTGAGGGAGTCTGTTGCACAGATCACAGCTATAAGGATTTCAAGGCAAGCTACCTGCTTTGACATCTACAATTTGATTGTGACCATGAGTGCACCACAACTTAAGTCTGCCGTGCAGAGCAACAATGATTTTCTGCTCAATATGATTAAATGTTAATAACTACTAAAATGGGTTTCCTCTCTAATGCGTTGGGAGACACCTTGTGGGCCGAGGGTAGAATCTGTGCACCGTAAAAATTGAAAGAACAATGCCTCCTTGCGGAGATATTCCATGCATGTCTAACTAGGAGGGGACCATGGGCAAACAGATAGATTACAGATATCCCATCTGGCCTGGACAACTTGAGTTCCACCAGGAAGAGCCGGAGGACACAAAGTGACATCTGGGCTACTTTGCTGAAGCTGTTGGCTCGATTACCCACAACCAGATAAGTGGTGGAATGGATGAACAGGATCAAATGTTAATCTACTCTTTAAAGATGGACCATTTTCTACAAACGCTAACCTCTGATTTTGCCTAAGACCCCCACCAGAACACTGTGTTCTAATTGGCTAGCTAGATGCGGCCATGACTGGGAACACCTACTCACTGTTCAAAATAGATACTGGCTTATCATGCACTCGCTGGCCTTTGTATTGCAAGGGTGTCGAGCCTGGTATGTACCGTAGGTGGGTTATTCAAATGCATTTTATGTTGATGTAAACACTTTGGTAATGTTCAATATACATCATGCTCCCAACTATATTACATTAAAAAGTGAGAGAAAATAACAGAGCATGAATCTAAAATCAAAAAAGCAATATTTAAAACAAAAATTGCAATTGACAATTTGTAACAGATTACGTTTGTTTCGTTGGAGCTACCAGACTATCACTCAGCAAACCCGTAGAGGCTGTGCAGTAGAAATGAAGCCCTGGCACAGTAGATTCTCTGTGCTGTGACCCATTTTGATTCAGTTTATTATTTAGACCTCAGCAGAGGAAAGGAAGATAAATGGATGAATGAGTCAATGAAAGCTTGTTCAGAATGAAAACAGTAACAGATGAAACTGAGGGTGTTTGTATGCAAGGGGAACACTGCCATACTGTCGTACTAATATCTTTTGAACTAAATGGATTCTTGTTTTGCAATCTCGTCCAATATTACAGCCATGCACCCTCAAGACAGTTGAATGCTTTTCTTACACGTGCCATCCGCTGCCCATTCAGTGGAAATCTATTACTGAATGATGCTTTCATTCAGCCACCAACGTTTGCTGTATGCTCACTAGGGATTGTTCTCTGCCAAGAGAGAGAATTCTCACCAATGGATCTGTAGCAATAAATGTTTGTCTGTGTTGTAACAATGCCATGACTGTGTGTAAAGAACGACTGACTGTCAATGATTGTTCCATTGTGGAGCTTCCCAGACAATACCACAGTGTCCATATTTCCTAGTCCACTATTGGAATGTCAGTATGTTATTTTTTATTTTAATGATTTGTTCAATTAATTAGAGGTACATTTGAACAAACAGTCCTTTCATTTTTATTTGCGAGACAAACTTGTTAAATTATTTTTAACGATTAGGAAATTGTTTTAAAATGCACAAGGGGTTTATGGTTCACTTCCCATGGTGTGAGGAATGATGTGGTCACATGTTTGGTGCTTTATAGTGATTCAGTATATTCATGTTTGATCAACTTAGTTGACTGGGAATGGGAGTGACAAACCACAGCTGGAATTGGGGATGAGTTTCCTAACACATCCTATGTATCTCTGAACACAGATTGTTGGACTGACTCTGACTGCATGTTACGATTGGGACTGGAAAAGGAAAAGCAATGTGTACTTTACACTCAGAGGCCACTTTAATAGATAAACCTATACAATCCACCTGTACAATCACCCTTTGCAAACCACTGTTAAGCTGATAATGTGGTAGTTAGTGGCAGTTGTCGTGGCTGTGGTTGGTGGTACTGTTGTATAAGGCTGTTTGCATTGAAAGTTGTTTCCAATACTTTCACATACTGTACATGATAAGTTAAATCAACACCTCCTGACACATTCCTCCAACCTGTCAGCTTGGCCTGTTTTGAGCTCGCTGGCTAAGCAATAATTTGTAAGTTGTAGTATAGATTAAACCACAGCAACACACATTTTGGACAAGGGAAGCAGCCAATTTTGATTGACTGACTTCTTTGTGAGCACTCAAGTCAGTTCTAGTTCCATAATTACACAAGTATGCCTCAGGCACTCTACCACTATCATAATCTCCTCAAAATCACAGGTTCACATTGCAATTTTAATGACATTAATTAGGCAATGTTAATTTCAAAGAAAGTGGCATGTCTTTTTTAAAGACATTTTTTTGAGAGGTACTTAAGTGCATCAATATTGTTCTGCTCTAAACCAAATCCACAATATATGAGTGTGGGATTTCTGAACCATGCCAACTCTGAAATCTACCTCCCATGTGCAAAGTTCTTTAATGGAAATGTCTACATATTCTTTTCAAACAATTGAACGTATTCTTTACTGCTTCACCAGAACACTTGCATATAAAACAGTGCTGGAACCTTTGAATTACCCCCTTTTACAAGAGTTAAGACTTCACATGTTCATCACCCTTGATATATTTCTCAGGTTTTTACTTCACTCTTACATCACTTACACTGACAAGCGATGAATGTGTCAGGGAGCTGTGTGAGTAATGTGATCCACAGTAAAGCTGACAAGGTGATAAATTGTCACATTTTCTAACTACTTTACAGACATAAGTTGTGTCAACTGTGAGTAATAGGGGGCCATGAAATGTAGTGTATCATGTATTTCATGGAAAAGAACAACAACAACAAAAATATTTTTTACTGTGATTTCTTTATAACTTTTATCAGAGCTACTGCCTTTGTGTGTGCTGAAGGGCACTTTGGTTAACATGATTTACAATCACAATTTAGGCTAAGTGACATTTGATGGAATAAATTTTAAGAAGAAACGGATGCATGCTGATCACCAACAGCTAATAAACTGAAGCTTCATTTTCACAACCAATTTGACTCACTGATAATTGTAATCCATCATTTTGAGTCTTCGAGATCAATGGGCAGAACCAAGCAGTGATATTGTCTATAGTACTCTGTAGGCATGTCATTATGATAAATGGCTCAATCAGCTGAAGCTTAGGAGGATACACTGTATGTGGCATGCATAGATAAAAATGTTGAAGGAGTTTGTGCCAGAACTTTATCTTCTGTCATGAGGTTGATAAATATACATCCTCCAGGGACGCACTGACTACTGAGGAGAAATTAGTGTGTAGAAGAGAGTTTGCAGATTGGAGGATAACAACAAGGAGTCTTTCCCAACCATTATTAAGGCCTGAAGAGTCAATAACACTGACGTACTTGAGAGTGGAGCTATATGGACATATGCCAGGTATAAATGACCCAACTCTGCTGATTATGTAACATATTGAATAAGCATGATAGACATTGAATTACCAGTAAAAAAGCTCTTGCCAATGGTCTTGTCATCTTAATACATTGATCAGAATTCCGTTGCATTACATTACATTACATTACGATCATTTGGCAGACGCTTTTATCCAAAGCGACTTACATTACATTACCACCCTTCGCAGAGGGGGGAGCAATTGAGGGTTAGGTGCCTTGCTCAGGGGCACCTCGGCAGGGGCTCAAAGCGACCTTCCGGTTCCCAAGCGGAAGCACTACCCACTGAGCCACTGCCTCCCTGCAGTTGCCATCTGCAAATTGCACATCATAGAATGTGACTGTCTTTTACTGCGCCCTTCAATATATTATGTAGGGGCAATACACCCAAGCTGTGACAATCACTACAATCCTGCTCTGCCTTGAAATACAATTAAGTCATTGTGGATTTTTAATGATTTAGGTTGAATTATTATGAAAATGTGTTTTGCTCACCTCTGTCTCGCTGGTTGTTCCTCTAAACATATGTAAATACTGTTCACTAATATGGGCCAAAATATAAAGGTCACTTACAATAATCAAATAAAAAATAACAGAGTTGGGCATCAAGAATTGTGATGTAAATGTAACCTTTCTGTCCTTGATTACCTTGAGTCACCTTGTTACTGCAGTATGCACTCACAGCTTCAAGAGTGCTTCAGGGACTCTTTGTGAGCTGACTTTGGCTCTCAGGTAACGTGTGCAGGCTGTAGTTGTGCAAGCTATAGGCAGACCAAAACCTATAACTTTGAATGTATATAATTCAATTATACATGGCCTTTTAATATTGTATCTAAATACCAACAAGCCCAAAGTCAAAACTATCCGCAATACTAATGATGCCAATAATGCAATACATAAAATACATACATATATATATATATATATATATATATATATATTTACTTAATATGTAAGGAGTGTAAATATGAAAATGATTGTGATGAAAACATTGTATCTACAGTATTTTCCCCAAATTCACATGAAACCACACAATCAGATGAGTGATGAAGTCATGTTAGGAAAAGCTGTAAGACATTATGTTCTTTCTCATGATGCATTGTTCCCTCAATGTGACATACAGGTTGTGTGAATTAATTTATTACAGCAGAAACCTTTAAGGATCATTCTTCATTGTGAAAGTCCCTGTGTGATACTGTACATATTTCTCTCATTTCAGCTATGATGCAGCAAAAAACACTGTTTGCAAAATGTACTTCAACATTTAGTGATAGCTGTAATACCATAACTTTATTTTTTTCATCTATGTATTGAACAAGCAGTACAAGTCGGAACAAGGTTTTAAAAAAGTTAATAAACACTGAAATTAAAGACAAAAAGCCCAAATTTCCCATTATTGTATTTAACTTGTATTGAATTTATTGATCTTGAAATTGATAGTGAATGTGACAATGTAATGCTGCAATTTTACCTTACCTCTGATTGGACAATCTTTATTAAGTAATTATATAATTCATGGCTGAAAATTGTGAACAAAGTGTTGGTTAATCATCTCATAGGAAGAAAATCAAACAGTAGTAACCATGCATTGGTGAAGGACAAATTATGTCATCATCACTGTATTAAAATGAACAGAACTAAAAATGAAAGTCTCTCCCCTAAAATTGAGAGATTTGCTGTTCTTGCATGTCTAATTGGTTTTTGATGCTATCAGAAGGTCATATAAAACATCAATCACTATATAAAAGCTCAGAATCAGTTGTGTGTGTGTGTGTGGAGAGGGGGGGGGAAGGGCGGGGGCAATGATGGTAACTCTTATAGGCCATGACCAATAAGTTATAAATAAATCCAAACTCATAAGACACATGCTTCTTTCCACAGCTAATGTAAACATGCCCTTGAGCAAGGTGTGTAGGGCAGGCAACCAGCTGCTCGGTCAATCGATCTGTGAGAAACTGCAGTGGTTGGGGGCAGCTCCCAGGTGTGAAGGTATGTACAGTGGATGTATGAATGTGAAACAGAGCAGCCTTGAAAAAGAACATGCATGCTCAGCAAAACTCTTCCATGCATGAATAAAGGCAAAACCGTAACAGAATGTAAATCTGCAGGTTTCCCATAGGTTTTATTTTGTACCAAACCAAATTGATCAGTAGCCTTTATTGGCAAATTTAAGATGTAAATACATATATAATATCAAAGATTGTGAATCCATTGAAAGTTTAACCTTACAGGCTCAACTATTGGCTCATATAATTTTTTCATTGGATAAAACTAATTCTGTAATGAAGCTACATAGAAACACTTACAAACACTTACAATTCTGGCAATATCCCGCGAGGATGATGTGTACATATAATATTGTAAACAGCTATAGTGGGTTTAGACTTTCATGAAGGTGGATGATAATTAATGATTTCCTATATGTTCAGAGTTTAACACCCCCCATTAAACAAGTGTATTTATGCATGTTTAACAAGGAAGTGATGACATTTGTGTCTACTGAAAGTGTTTTCCTCTTGTTATATTCTGAGCTTAGAGGTGTTAATGATCTGCACAGCCTCTGTTGTGGTTGATGACAGCTTAAACCAGAGTGTAAACTAAGTATTACAACTTTAGCTAGATTGTTTGAATAGAATTTATTTCGCCGTGTCGTAGCCTCTATATCCAACAATGAGTGAATATATTTGAAGCCCAGGAGCTAATTGCACATACGAAGATACTTATATATGCAGTTTGATGTCCTCATATAGAAGATCAAATTTGGATTTGCATTTAGTATATGACCTTTGTTCATCAGACTGTGTACTGTTGTGGATTTGGTGAGGGTTTAACCATGAAATGAGAGCATGTTTGATCTGTTTATTGATCTGAACATGTAATTGAAGGACAATAATGCATGTGATGAATGCATGCCAGTGAACATAAATGTAAAAAGTAATTAAGAAGGGTCACTTAAATCATCTATAGACATCTGTCAATACTTATTCACTCATCCATGTTTGCATATAGTGATTAACTAGGCATGCACAATGTGCATTGTCAACATCGACATTGGATTTAATACCCACAATTTTCACATTGCCATGGTCAACCATAGTCTGGTTTCATATTCCGACGCTGGTCTGGTGTGCTGTTGGAATCTCTCCTGTGCCAGCATTTATGTGTGTGAAGCTGCTGTAGGATGAATTAGTGAAGAGCATATTGCCCCCCACCAAAAAAAAACTGATCAGATATGTAAATACACTGCTCCAAAATAACTTCATCATCACAGTATGACACCAATTCTGTTAAACTTCAGGGATATCAATCTGTCCTTTTTAGGAAGCAGCAAGTGCTTGTGAATCAATTTCACCTGCTTTGGTGCAAATGAAAGTGACAGCAGGTGCAATGGAGAGGCAAAAGCCAGACAACCATCAAAAAGGGAATGGTTTTACATGTGGTGGTCACAGACAATTGCTTTCTCCTTATCCTTCCCGACTGATTCTGCTCTTGTTTTGTGTTCTGCTAGTGTCCTTGTCACTACTGGTAGCATGAGGCGATTATCCCAATCAGGTTGCACAGGTCATCCAGCTTCTCCTGGATGGCACATCCATTTGTGCGGTCAGTCGCAGGGTCTCCTGCTGGCTCTCCCTGCACAAGAGCATTGGGGGAGATATCAGGAGATCGCACGTGACACAAGGAGAGCTGGACATGGCTGTAGAAGGGCATCAACCCAGCAGCAAGACCGGTATCTGCTCCTTTGTGCGAGGATGAACAGGAGGAGCCTTGCCAGAGCCCCTGTGAATGTTATGCTGCCTGTAATATCATCCAGCATGACCGGTTTGGCGGTTGGTCAGTGATGGTCTGGGGAGACAATATCAGACCATACTGGTCTGACTGGGCTCCTCCTGCTGCAGGACAGTTCCTGGCCTCATGTGGCCAGAGTATGTATGTAGTTCCTGGATGATGCATTGATGCCATTGACTGGCCCTCACGTTCCCCTGACCTAAATCCAATTGAGCACCTATGGGCATTATGTATCGGTGCATCCGATGCCGCCAAGTACCGGCCACAGATTGTCCAGGAGCTCACTTATGCCTTGATCCAGGTCTGGCCGGAGATTCCCAGGGACATCATCCGCCAACTCATCAGCAGCATCATGCCCAGACGTTGTTCGGAGTGTATACAGGCACGCGGGGGCCATACACACTACTAAGTCCCATTATGCCATGATGAAATGCATGCAAGTTGGCTCAGCCTGTGATTTAAAGTCTTCACTTTCTTTTTCAGTGTGATTTTAAATTGTAACGATGTTTCAGTGTATTTTGCATTCACGAGGATGATGTTGACCAATACAAATGGTTAAATTAGTTCTTTTTTTAATATATGATGTGTGTTTATGTTTGTAATTACTTTATTTGTATGTTTGTTGAGTCTAAGTAATTAGTAAACGTCAACATTTTAAATCTAATAATAATAAAGAAAGGTGTGGTATCAATATACTAGAAGGAAATTGAAATTTATACGTTAATCTCTTAACCCCTTCACCTGGACAAAATCATATAAAACACAATTATGAAGCATCAGCAGTACGTATCTATTGCCGAGTGGATTTACCAACATTCAGTATATCAACAACACATTCAACTTGAGTAAGCATCAAGGCTACGTCTCAAAGACAGACATCTGTGTGGGAGGAGATACGCTCTAATGGATGCATACAACATCTTCACCCAACAATTTCTCTTCCGAAGAGGCATCAGATAAGCTTGGTCAGATATTTATAATCTTATACTAACATAGTTGCAGAGTGCATGTGTGTGTGTGTACGCATGTGTTGGTTTGAAGTTGCAATGAGCACCATTCCACCAATCGCCTACAAACTTGGCAAAAACATTATTTAGGGGTCTGGCATGACCATAGGGTGTTTTTCACTTCACGTCATACGTCACGTTAAATACAGTTGTTATTCACAATGATGATGATGATGATGATGATGATGATGATGATGTTATTGACAGTTGTTAATGATGGCATTGACACACACACTACTTTATGAATAATGAATGATATCCTAGAGTGTGCTTTAGTTAGGGCAAGGAGAAAAAAATTGATTCTTAGATGCATCGCAATGCGGGAGGTGAACGATTCTGAATCATGTTAACAATCGATTTCCTAAAGGGTAATTACGTAGTGATGAACCAAAAAGTCGGAAGTCCAGATGTGCAACGCCCAGTGATCAGGCAATGGGGAGCACAAATGAGAAACATGCCTAATAAGACTCCTTATTAAAGCTAGCGTATGAAGCACTTGAGCTTCTATGAATGTTGAAGGGAGATGCTGCTGGTGACAACCAGAACTATGGAGCAAGTTCTAAACAATCTTCTGCACACTTCGAGCCGAGATACAACGTTCCATTACAATGGGATATTTCTGACACAGCGATTCCCATCTACTTAAGTCATGGACTCGCTGCAGAAAGATGATAGGATACCTGACATGTAATGAACGGACATGCATTGCTACATTATCTGATGTACCTGAAACCGTGTGTGGTGTGCTCCAACAAGAGCAATGACAGAGAACCACAGTGCCAATGTGGCTGAGCTGCCAATTAAGTGTGTATAAATGTATTACTTAAGTATTTGATTACACGGGTGACGGAGTCGAAACGCCGGGGCAGTAAGATAGATGGGGATCCGTCCAGGGATTGAAAAGTTCCCCCACCTAGGGAGCATGTCAAAATGTTGTCGAGCAAGACCCCAAACCCCTTACTGCATCTGATATACATGTCGGCACTTTGCATGGTATGACCCTGCCCTCAGTGCAAAAACCAAGTCTAGCAATCAAAACAATTGAAGTCTAGTAACTAATTTCTTTTCAGGAGGATAATACTCAAATAATTCATTAGTTTGGAGAATATGTAATGTTTTCTGGTAACAGCTCTAACAGTGATAATGTGTGCATGCCCTCCAGTTTCACTTGAGTGAAAGGACCTCCCACATTCTGTCAGCCCCCCTGATGCTCTGATAAGTATGCTCCACAGGCTCAGTAATGCCGCCGTTTCCTGCTGGAGGCCGGTACTTACGTTAGATTGATAGACAAGGTGAAGAAAGCCATTGATCTCGGACAAGTTTAATGATAATGCAACCCTCCGAATTCATCAGTGGAGCACACTACCAAGGACCAGGGCCAATCTGTTATACGGCAGCCCAGTATGTGACTCACTCAGTCTCACTCTGTCATACAACCACAGCTATGGATAGAGAAACATCCAGTCCTATGTAAACATACTTATTTTGTATTTAAAGCACGCTCTAAAATACATGTAGTAGACATGCAAGGAGAATTCCATGTTCCTCCAGATCATATGATTACGATGAAATGTACTATTGGTCACAAATTATATTTTAGTTAGTATCTGTTTATAGCGATGATGTTGTGGTTACCTTTGTTTTACCACAGATGGTTTGAGTGTTGCATGTACAGTATATTGGCATGTTAAGACATCAGAGGGTTTTGCATTTGTTAAGATCTGAGAACCATCTGCCCTGCTCTTGTTTGAGTCTACTCTGTATCAGAGCCAATCAGAGTGTGGGTCTTCAAAGGGTGCCATGTTATTCATCCTAAGACCCATTATTACCCATTATTATTCAAAAATGTTCCATTGGAAAGAAAGCCCATAAGTCTGAAAGCAGGGTATCCCAAAAACAAATGTGGAATGCTCTGAAAATACAGACTTTGAGTTGTTTGAGTTCAAGGACTGCCGGTTTTAACACCGATAAGCACACAGACAATTATTTCTCATTTTGCTGTTTTATTTATGAACCGCCATTAAAATTATGTTTGTAATGAGTGGGGGCGCATTTAAATCATGTTTAAAACCGTCGCTGCAATTTATCAGAGTGGGGTTATTTAAATAATATTATGTAATCCAAGTAATTTAACAATGTGTGTGAACATCTGGAAAAGCTCTTACAATTGTTTTCCTGGTTGCCTCATCACATGGGAAACAGGATGCGACACAGCTTCCTTCTTGCTTTTGCAGTTTTAATGTTTTAATGTTGCAGTCCGCATTTGGAAAACATTTCACTTATGCAAGTCCAAGGGTCTGCGCAGTGCCAAGATAATATTTATGGATTTTTTTAGTGGTTAGATGCTATCTATTAATTAACATATGCATTAAAAAAATCTGTGAAGTGGCCCGTTAAACATATGTTTAAACCATAGCTTTAAAACAATGACAAGGTGATGATTAAATATGCTGATTAATCTTTTTTCTGTCTTTTGGGTTTTTAACCTTGTCTTTTGCTCATCCATGTATGCATCATCATTTTCACATCTTTGCACATTTTCTGCTTCAATGATATACAGTTAACTTTTGCTCACGTCACCAGTGCGCCTCACTAATCACTGTGGAGGTCCAATCCACGAGGCAGTGGCAGGAGCTTTGATTGGCCAGCTGGCAAGCTAGGGGCTTTGCTGTAAGCACTGACAACCAATCAAATCTCCAGTTAATGTTGTTTCTGTTAGAGCTCCTTACTTTGAATGAAAGTGATCAAATTTACAACACATAAAAGCATAAGAAAAAAAAACACCTCAATGTGACTCTGAATTATTGATTAATAAAATAAAAAAATGTCTAACTTCTGAGCAGCACTAAAATGTGCATTGCCTTATTGTTTCACTACAGGGCTTCCTCATGACATCTGTTTATAATTACATTTTATTTTTCGATTAAAAAGTCTGTAATATTCTCCATGGGGCTTCTCTGTCTGTGAGTTTGTCTACAACCAGACCCCTCACCCACTCTGTGATTTACAGTAAAAAGGCAATGCTTGCATTATACAAACATCGATACACTATACAAACTCCTGTGAAAAAGCACTTCTGTGCACCACTAATGAAACAGTCGAGTCCGCCGCTTCACTGATCAACACATCTCGGTTGCTTACACACACTCTCTTCACCTCACCGTGGACAAAAACATTCAATAATATTGGCATCCAAATACATGGCTGGGCTTAATTAATCGATATTTCTTTCAAATGACTGCAAATAAAAAAAGATTTTCCCATAAACAAGTGACAAATGGTGATTCCATCGATGACCCTGAGCCTTAGCAGACAAGAGGTTGTAGCTGTCTCTGCATTTTTATCCAGTTCACAGAAAGGTTCACTCAGTGACTATTTCCCTGTAGGAATTCTTGACACAAAAGCAAAATCATGAAGGATAACAAGTTGATGTGTGAGAATGAGGGACCTTCATGCTTCACTTCATGCTTGAATACTTGAAATCAACTTCTTTGTCTGTCTCAAACAAATCACAAATGTTTTCTTGACAGAGGGTAAGAAACAGTGACAGCATCTACGTCTGCACAGTGCAGCACTCTGTTAACACTAGCTGAAGAAGATTGACAAATGTAAACACAGCATTTAGAGAACAGAGAGAGAGAAAAAGAAGTCTTACCTGGGAACACAAGCGTTGCAAACACCCATGACAGGATGATGAAACATACCGAATAATACATGCTTCCCAAACACTGCTGATTCTGATCTGCTCGTTTGGTTTATAGAATCTCTTTTGTGTCTTCCCACAGCAAGGTTTCAGAGAGCTGTCCACTTTGCTGCTGCTTTTAATGTTATCCTGCTTTTTCTCAGTGTCAGTTTGGAAAGCTGTTCATCCCCACTTGTACTGAAGATGCTTTAAATCCAGTGCAAGTAGTTGGCGGCACACAGAGAGGCTGGCTGCTCACGCAGTGTTCGAGCTCCCTCTCCTCCACGTACTCCAGCACACACAGGGACCAGCACTCTGCAAGATTGGGGGGAGAAGGAGGAGGGAGGGCAGCTCACATTGGCTGAGGTTTCTGTCAGTCACCCGTGAACAGTCCGGGCTCTGTTTTTTTCCCACTTTTTTTGGCTGCTTTGAATCTTAAACCCTGCTTTCCCTCCTCTGACAGAACTAGGACAAAATTAAATACACGATGAAGGATTGATATTCAATAAAGCCTGGAGAATGAGCAGCCTTGAAATTAATGCAAATGGTGATCGGGCATTTGAGCAATTTTCCTAAAGATCATCTCTTGATGTGAATTTTAGTGTTGCTTGACATTTCCCGAATGTGCTTTAATGGGGGATTTTAATGCTCTAGGCATTTCACAGCACAGAGGTGTTATGACAGCTCTGACATACTGAAGAACACTGTGTTTACATTCGCAGAAAATAGAAATTCTGCCGGACAGAAGGAATATAGTGAAAATAAGACTCGTTTCACTATATCCCTTCTGTCCGGCAGTGTTTACTATTTTGGGTTAACTCAACAGATGACGGATGATTCACCTTAAAATCTGGCTGGTGGCCTCGTTTTTTAAGCTATGCTTGACATCCATGTGAACGTATTGGAATACCCAAGCTCTTTACAGTATGTAATGCTCAGAAATTATGTATTTTATTATTTATGATTCACTTTTAACTTATAGTGAAAAGGAGACAAATGGATATCCATGTTCTTACTTTCATATTGGGGGGTCTATTTTATATACCAAATATATTGATCACTGTATACACTGACGGAAAATCATATTGAATAAGCCCTCAATGTGGGCCAAATGTGTTACAGATGTAAAGGTCTAATCAGTAACAAAGCTTTCCGGGCAGCTAAGGACCTATGGGAATGTTCGACCGTTGCCAATCCCAAGCTTTGTGATGTTGACAGCTTTCAACAACACACACTACCAATTATGTTACACTATACAAATGACTGAAGAACAGCACAATATGTCCCATAGAGTATTCACAACAATAGCTTCTAACATTAGTCACATTAAGTAACTCTTCCCTCCCTTTTTCACAGAATTACAGAGGTTCTTAGGCTTACCTTTAATATGAAAATCAATAACTAATATCTAACAAAGGAATTCTGTGAATTGTTTACTTTATGTAGGTTTTGTGTAACAATGATATTACTTTATTTGTGCAGCCTATGACACCTACGTGCTCATGAAGATATTGTTAAAATTGTGTATTAAGTATTTAACAGTTCTTGGAATCTACATTTTGACAAAAATCTTGCAACTACATACCCTACTGCTAAATCTGCTTTGTCAGCTTATCTCTAAACCGCATTTAAGCGCAAAACAAATAGCACAGTTGTTATTTTTGCAGCAGACTCTGATGCATCTAAGAGAGGAATTCACTTTGAATAGATGATGTTTTTACGTTTGTGGACAGAATAGCAATCCGAGGGAAATATAACCGTTTGAGATAAGAGAATGTCTTCAATTTGTAAGAATTGCGCCAAATGGCTGAAATTAGGTTGAAGTTTCTAAGTGCAGCTATTTTGAAGTGACAGCAATATGCATGATTTCATTTCTATAGAAACAAAAGGGATGTAAGACAATTCTTCCTTTCAAAGAAACCCCCTAAAATCCAGACGTTTCCCTCATAACAGTCAACAGTGATTCATGTTAATTGTCGAAATTGCTATGATTATATTTTGGTGACAAAGCATATTCTCATCTTGGGAAACTATTATGAGTAGTGTAATGAATGTAATCAAGAGGCTCACATCTAAAACACTGATTCAGTCTTCATAAAATCCAAGTATCCATTTCATTGCAACAAATAAAATGGAGGATTAAATATTACTGCAAGAGCAAAACATATCCCTCATTTCAGGCTACTGACTGTCTGAAATGTGTTCAAGAGCCAGGCTGTGCTTGAAATGTTGTAAATTGTATTTCATACATTGGTTCTTCTTCCAGCTGGTACCCAATCCAAATGAATGAGTATTCATTTGGGTAACTATTGTGAATATAGGCTCAGGTACACAAGCTGGTCTGTCTGAGTCTCTGCACTAGTGATTCAGTGAATCAGCAACTTAGCTTATCACTGATTCAGCAGTTTCAACTTTGTCAAGTTCCATTTCTTCAGTCGCACTCACAAAACCAACTGCAATCTTTCAGTTTCAGCAACTTCCTCTGGGATTAATACTATAGTCTATACTAAACTCTCCAATCCACTGGCCAATCAATGAACCGAAACTGAAATGGTAGCCCATATTTCACTGTATTTTTTTTGTTCTGATCTGTTTAACCTTGAATGTAGAGTGTTGCCGGATGAGATAATTAAGAGGTTTTTAGTGCCAATTGCTGGATTCAAAAATTAGATTGAAGATGTTTTGCTGTTCACTTGAAAGCTTCTTCAGCCCTCCAGAATTGCCAGTTGCAGTATTCATTCCCACCAGGCAGACATGCCCACCGCTGCCCACTGTGAGATATGTGAGACAGATCTGAGAACTGCAATACACTTCTCTTAAACGTTCTGCCCTCTCCATCTAAAGTACAGACATTTCGATCCTCAAAGCTATGTTTCTTGGCCTGTAGGTGTGTAAAAACTGCTGGGTCCTGCCCACAAGAGGTTTTACTACAATGCAGTGTATCGGTGGAGGGGCTGTTCATATACACACATACTGTACTTACACTCTTCTCGCCACTGGAGACTTTTTTTCCGCTGAGGTTTGGTAATGGACTAAGTGCTGTGTCAGGGTGTTGCTGGATGTGAACAATACTGCTGCTTAAATCTATCTTGCTTCTGGAGAAAATCCTCCTGAACAGAGAGCACAGGTGTAAAAGAGGTCAGTCTGAAAGCATTTGTACCAAATCAACTGTCACTGCCCCACCAAAGTCTGGTGGCGACGCTGTTGTGAACTAAAGAAGCTCTTTTATCTGTTACACAACTTCAATCCAGGTTCAAAGTTCAGTGATTGCCGCTTAAACCTCCCAGACAACTGACTAGCTGGATGACTGAGTTGAACCCTCACGGATGAGTGTGCTTGCGATTGAAAATGATTCACTGAGACGCATTGCATCATTGTTCTGCAATTTTTCCAGCTTTGTAACAAATCAGATTTTTCTTTGTATCTGTAACACCTAAAAAGCAGAGACACATTTGTTTCCCCAATGGAATTTATAAGTGTTGTTTTGCAAGAGCTACATTTGACCACTTACAGACTGAAACACATTATGAAGTGCTACATCGCAAAGAACAAATCACACAGATGGCACAAAAAGTATAACAGACAAAACAAAGACCAGGATATAATAGATGAGACAAGACATCAAGAGGGATGTGATCTATCTAAATAATGAGCACATTAAAAAATATCTTTAGCATTTTGAAGTAGAAAACATTAGGAGCCTCCTTGCTGTACACCACTGAATGTTGTATGAATATTGCAGTAATGTGCTGAGTCCACAGAGAAGTATTATGGCATTATAAACAGTATAAACAGAATTTTACAGTCACTAGCCTGCTGCTGAGCTACACTGAACAGTCAGTTTATCGAAATGAAAAGTAAAATTCTTGGAAATGAATCAGCATCTTGGACAGGTCAGAGACTGCAGCTGATCTGGATACACACTTAACTGTTTATTAGGTACGCTGTACAATCTAATGCAATCCAATACATCAGCCCTAGAATACTTCTTTTGGATGCCTTCCGATATTATGTGGTCCAACCCAACTGGTTGTACACCTGTACAGTATTAGATGGTACAGGTGTACTGAATAAACTGTAACATTTCTCTATCCTATAAATCTCTTGAAATCTAAAGAGCGTTTCACAGTAGATATTAGCAAGATGCATCAAAGACTTAAAGATTTAATAGAGGAGGTGTAATAATATTCTGGCGAGTCTTTCATTGTTTGGGCCTGTTAGATGCAGTGAAGGGAAGTCTTATTGCTACAACATAAAACAATGATGTCTTGAACAATATTTTGGGCAAAGTCCTTGACTGGCCAAACAATCCATCATACAATTTTGATGAAGGGGAGGCCAGACCGGGAGTCAAGGTGTTTTATCCTGCCCAGATCTCACTAATGCTCATGTGCCTGAATGGAAGAAAATCCTGCAGCAAAGTTCTACCCATGGATGCTGCTCTCCCAGCAGGGGGGACTTACTCCATAACAATCATACCCACAATGGCCAGACACACCTATGACGTATGAGGAAAACAAGAAAAACTGTGCATTGTTGCCAAGTCACTGCAACAGCCTGTTTTCACTCAGTGAGAGTTGAAACACATAGCTTTGGGGGTTTTACAACAGGGTATATACAGCCTGTAAAAACTGTATTTACCCTATGAGAGCAATGCAATTTCAATCTACTCGAATTCTACCTCAGGATCTACGTATAAAGTTTAACAACAACAATAGTAATAATAATACAACCTTTCCTCTTTCTCTCTCTCTCTCCCTTTCCCCCTCTTCCTGTAAAAACAAATATCCCATAATTGTATGCGCAATGTCATGTAAAATGTTTGCTTCATTAAAAACAAATAGCAAAAAAACTAATAAAAGCATTGAACATGTTCAAAATAGACCCCTAAATGAGAATAAGATCAATGATGATGATGTTTGCCATCATTGCAGATAAAACTTTGTTTACTTCAGACTCGTAATCAGTTTCATTCAGCATCACAAATTACTGCACAACTGATCTGTAGGAGTCAAGCTTAGACACCTGCCTCGCATCTCTCGCATCTAATTTGCCAATGATAGACTCATTACTAATGCAAAGGAAAACTATTCCCATTTGTTGGCGAGCTAACACTAATGGAGCTTCTTGCAACTGCCAGGTAAGATGAAAGGCTATCGTATACAAACACATAAATGACATACAGATATTTTGATATGGATTTCATTACAGGCAGACATTGATTGAAATGGTACGTTAAATCATTATGACAAACATAATCTCAATAAATATGTATCATCATCAAAAATATATCAGCACAAGCAAAATTCTGATGGACCATAACGACCTCACAGCGACAAATGGATATCTTATTTGCATTCATGAATGATAAAGAAGCAAACGGTTGGATACTCAATCAAATTACCAAGTCATTGCATCTGTGAGCCTTTGTATGCCAGAAAAGTATTTAATTTTGAAGAAGCAGCAGTTCTGGGACTCTAAAATAAGCTGCATTTGGTACAAAAGTGTGTGATGATGACATGGCTGGAGAATCACTGCTGATTCTTTGTTTTTAACGCACAGTGATTTGTGTATGTTGATGAATGCTGCGACATGCCAGATTACAGTCTTAATTGGATCCTCATCGAGAAACGTGTTTCTGTGTGTGACATGACCAAAGTGTTGTTTATTAAAAATAAATAGATGAGCATATGAAATAATACTGAACTTCATGCTGAGTGGTGACAGCTTGTTATGACCGCGGCTTGTCAGCAAAAAACAGACTTGACAAAACACAAGCCAATATGTCAAATAACAATTCCCGCTAACTTAGTTGAGGAAGTAACACACTAATTGATGCATGTGTTTGAGGAATGAGATTTGCTCCTTTCGAAAAAAAATGTGATCGTGTCAGATCATCTTGGTGTTACAAAGGCAGGGTAATTATCATTCTTGCTGCTTTTGTTGCAGGCCGTATTGTTTCTGACCTTATTTTGTTTCTCCCTTCAATGATGAAATAACTCATCCTGCAGAGAATACACATACATTTCTCAAGGTGCCTCACTTCCTCTTCATGCCCTTGGCATAAACCAAGTCGAAAGGTATCTGAAAAACAATGTTTGTTTACAGCATGTTATTAGGGATGCTTTGCATTCTAGTGCACGTGTTCTCCTCCCGATGGTTAAACTTGGGCAGAATTCAGGAATGTTTCAGAATAGCCTAGTCCAGTATTTCCTGAACTCTATCTACAAATACATGTTTTGCTACTTCGATTTAAGCAGCTTCATCCATTGGATTTTATATATCGGGATCATATCCTGTTTTGTGTTATTTTTACCAAATCTTTGCAGTGTAATTCTGTAAATAGTATGAGTTGAACATTGTCAAAGTTGCAAAACATGTTGAGACTTTATCTACATAAATGGATCTGGTACTACATAACACACAAGTGGTTAGTTAATGGCATTGTATCAATGGAAAAGCCTGAAAAGTAAATTAACAAACCAGCTGCCTGCATGACTACAGCTTTTACATCCTTTCTAAATAAGTGTGTGACATCTGCATCATTTCTAATGAACAGCTCAACTTGTTCATGTTTTGCATGCATATGCATGACAATTATATATTGTAAATGTGAACAATTACATGCATAGACATCCATACAAAGACACACACATGCAACACTCTATATATACACACTCTGATGACTATATGGACAATAAAAACAGCAACTCCTGAAGGATTAGATTAGATTAGATTACTCCTGCACCAAATGTATGAATTCTTCTATGGGCCACATGTCCTGACCTTCTACCAAGTTTTATATAAACGTTATTAATCAAACAGACATGAAAACTGTCAATTGGGTAGAGATCACAACTGGACTGAAACAAAGTGGACAAAGAGAATAAAACCACACAAAGAGATATAGTACTACCACAGACTTTAAAGAATGTAATGAACATACTGACTAACTACCGGCGAAGCAATAGGAAATCCTGAAAAAAGGAAGATTTGGCAGATAACCACAATAAACCAGCTGGATTTTGAAAATACTGAATGACTGATTTGACTTCAACTCCCCTATATAATCTCTTTTTTAACATCATGAGTCAATGCTGTCTATTTTCAAACTTTTTCACATTTTGTACCTGAATTCAGCCCCACATAAGTATTATATACTGGAAATAGGAACACACAGATGTACACACACATGCACAATGTAATGCAATAGTTTGGTTACAACACGGCCTAGAAAAAACTTCTGAAGAATGAAAGTTTATATATTGATCAGAAAAGTTGAAGTTCACAAATTAAGTAAAAAATCGGACGTGTCAATAGTCTCACTGTTACTGGCACTGTTAGTTTGCAGCAGGAAGATGTGACAGTTTATCACAATTAAATTTAAATCATGTTGACAATACTTCAAATTACAGAGGTGTTAATTAAGAGGAAGATGTTTTTAATTTAACACTGGCATCTCATCCCACCGCTAATGAGCAAAATTTCAAAATAACTGTTGAAGTAAAATGCTTTGTTTAGTTCCACTACACACATTTGTTAGTTGGCAACAATCCTCTTCGTTCTTTTATTTCAATCAATCAAATGCTGTTCATATAGCACTTCTCATCCAATGGCTGCCTACTTTAAGTGCTTTAAAAGTGCTTTACAGTAGTGTTTGAATCAAGTTCAATCAAGTTATAAAATAAAATTGATGAATATTCCTTTAAAATAAGTAAAACGTAGAATAATGAAAATGGAATAACAAACGTTAAAACCAGAATGAAATATTTTAATCAAGTAATAGTATTAAATAAGTTTGTGTACTCATAAAAATAGTTTTAAAAGACATTTAAAATTTGTTGTTACTTTATGTATGTCATTTTTCTTTCTTTTTTTTTAGCCATCAATCCATAAAGGATGTCATACTTAGACCATTTCTGGCCACTTATCAGGTAGATGAAGGCAAATGAAGAAAGAGCACGTTACATGTAAGAGAAACACCAATTCAACCTTTTTTACTAAGGCTAGGATGATATGAAAAATGTATACCTTATTACCATAATATACAAGGAAGAACTGCAGTAAGGCTTCACATCAATCCAGGCCGACATCACAGGTAGCAAAACATGGTGTGGTTCAGGTGAATGCGGGAACAAGAAGCAGCCAATCCCCCCTGTAGAGATCACATAGAATCGTTAGAAACATTTTAAATCAAATGCCATATTAAAGTCATGTGGGGCTTCTAGGGGTTTTAAATATGAATGTAGAAGTTTTCCCTCTTTGAAAGTAGATCATCTATGGACTTTGGTTTAAAAAGTTTGTTATGATTCTGTGTGATCTCTACAGGGGATTGTTGTCTCGTATATCCCCCTGATGGACTGTGTTTGTCTATATGATGTCCTCCTGGATTGATGTTAAGTCCTACTATGGTGTATATACGTAAATACACTTAAGGGCAGATCTCTGTGTTGTTTAATTAAATCCTCCGATGTCCTGAGGATGTTCACCTAGTGGTTCCCTCTTTAATGAGTGTGTCTCCAGTTGCTTCTGGGATTAGTGTGCGGTTTCTATTTTTACTTGATATTATTTCCCTCTACCAGAACCTCACTAGAACCCCACTTGCTGCGTTTTCTTGTCTTTACTTCCCTACACTACGCTGCCTTGGTGTAACAGAGCAGAAGAACCAGGTGAAATATTATGTTTCATCTGTGCATAAGTGCAGTTAAGGTTTTATTGTGATTATCAACAATGACCAGTGCTTTAAAAATGCAAAAGGCAATACAAATGATTAGTAACATTGGGCTTTCTATCAACAAAATAGAGAGTACAGAACTTGTTGTTGTACTGTGTGTTCCTGCTGTGAAGTTAGTGTCAAAATACTTCATTGAAATTCCCTCTTACTTTATAAATCTCCACTAGTTTTCCAGTTTTTTTCTTCTTCTTCTCTTTCTCTGTTCCTTTGAGGGTGCCCAGAGAGCACTCCCAACCTCACTGCAGCAACACAGATTTCAGCATTCGTAAATAGAAAGCTACATGCCCATCAACATCATAATGTTTCTGTAGATAGCTGAATGCCTTTCATAAAGTTGCTTAGAGACTGTTAATCTTAAAGGCACCAGGAAATCAACAAAAGGTCCCAGAGCTTTACAATAACTGAAGAGATGTGGAAAACCTTTGTATATTAACAGTGACCTAGTTTGAATTGTGAATTGTGTGCTTGTGAATGCACACACACTCACACACACGCAAACATGCACACGGCAATATTTCTCTGGTGATTTTATGCAATAATTCCACTTGGATTTCTCTATTTGTGATGCACACAAGCTGATGTAAAAACTAACTAGCCGCAAAAGAAACGATTTCCGGAGAGGATTTCTTAAAATTGTGATATTTTTCAATATTTTTGATTTGGTTAAGTAATACACCATGCTCAATGAAAATAAAAATCTGGCATTTTTATTATGAGTAGCAACATGGCAACAACAAACATGGTACAACAACAAACATGGTTAGAAACAAGCAACGACCTGTGATGTGCATACTGATGCTGATTTAGTAGCCTGATAATAGTTCCATGTATCTATAATAGCTACAGAACTCGAGTCAGTCAAATATTCTGTTAATCCGACTCATATTTTCTCTTTAGGCTTGTTCAGCCTTGGTGGAGGTGTGGTGTGTAATGAGTCCCCTTCTAGTTTCAGTGATTGATGCTGACATGATGTTTGTGTAATACAGCTCTTGCACTTTGAGTAAAAAGTGTCTTTAACATGAATCATTAATCACTAATTGGTATGTTATCAAGTTTATTTATTTAAATTGTGAGATTTTGCTGAACAATATTTTTTCCAGTAGCTTTCTCTGTTGGGGACATTGTTGTTCAGTCTAATTATTTTAGTATAATGAGAGAAAGCCTCTTATGGATAGTTAGATGGATAGATAGATAGATCACACATAAATCCCATGTCTGGCTTCTGTGTAGTTATACCTTCATATGGAAAACCTTAGAAAATTCAATCTGCTCTGGAGACACTCTGATTTAAATCACTAGGTACAATCTGCCTGTACCTGAAAGATGCAGGAGCGAGGAAGACGAACAGACGGCAGGTATATTTACTCTTCATACATTTGGTTGACTGTATATGGCTCAGTAATTTAATGATACGTATTGGGGCCAACCTTCATTAGCAAAACTATGATCAATTGCGCTCATGTCACAGACAGATAGTGAAGGTTACACTGCTGTTTTGGCTGCAATTTCTGTGACATTGACATCATATGAGTCAAGACAGACAGGGATTTAGAAGGGATGATGCTGCTGTAGGATTGTTAACAGCAGACTCAGACACAAACTCCCATAACAGGGAGGTGCAGGAAAGCAAAACATGGTAGACCAGTTTTTATTGCACTCCGGAGCATATTTGTTATTATCTTCTCTCAACAAAACAACAAACACGAAAGCCATCAAGGCTTCTAACTGCACAGACTGGAGACAGATCTCCCCGGGCAAAAATAATAAACAAACTAGTACACAGTGAAAATAGCTCAGGGGCTGCTGATGTGGAGTAGGTCGACTCAGCTCTGCTCAGCCTCAGCAGTCTGCGAGTAGGAAGCAGAACAGTTGTATAGGCAGGTAAAAGAAACTTTGCGTAAATTAGTACAGATTGGTGTGTATTCGATGTTATCTTCTGTCCACCAGGATTTGCTCCCCTGTGGTATTTGCTGTTTCAGACGCAGTAACTTGCAATTTGTCCTCAAGAAAGGCAGACACAATGAGGGGGAATTGGCTCAGGCAGACCGCTGAAAGCTGACATCAGCTTGAGTCGGGAAGTTTGGTACACATGTTGGATTATTCATGGTCCTCAGGAAGTGGAAATGAAGGATGGCATTCAGCATTCTTTGTACTTTATTTTAGATGTCAACTGCACTGCACTGTCACACATAGAAAACAAGTGCTTAACAAAAATATGGACAGGCAGAATAGAATACATTCAAACAAACAGAATTAAATTAGTAAAAATGAAACAATGGCCTGTACAAACATGTCTTTGTGCTGACCTGCTCCCTACAGCCAGACTCTAGGAGCCAGGGGGGGACCGATCGGCCAACCTGTATTGTTTTATATTGCCCCAGCCCCCACTGCATTAAGCCAAATACAAATATGTTCGGGTTCGGATGCTTTTCTCTCATTTTTCCAGCGCAAATGCCCGGTGCGTCAGGTTAGTAAATAGGGACAGATGGTATCTTTGTTTCATTACCCTCTGTAAAGGCCCCGTAAAACACTTTGCAAATCTGGCCCTAGGTGCCTTGATAGCAAAGACTTGATCACCTTTGTAATGCAAAATGTGCAGCATGGGTCGAACTTTCCATTGTAAAAATTGCAGGTGTGTGCAGGTTGCAGATAAAGAAAACGACTCACAGAATCCCCCAAGAATCCTGAGAATAAAATTTTGATTCCTTTTCCACAGATTGTTATTGACGCTGCCCTAAAAGTGACTTCAGCTAAAATTACTGTAGGTTTCTTGTGTGCCGAGCAACAAATATTATGGTCCAAACAGTATTAAATATGCTTCAACCAAAAGGGTCTGATCTCTGTCTTCTCCTATGTCTCTCTCCCTGTGTGTGTGAGAGAGCTTGTGTTAACTCTCTCTCAGCCTGTTCAAACCGTATTCAATAAGCGCCGTGCAGGCATGGCTGGAGGCAGCTGTGAGGTCACATAGGTCCGGACCTTGGTAATTATTTGCGTGAAAAATAAAATTCTGCTATAAAACTGAATAAATGTCTCCTTTGAATGTCTGTTTGGCAGCTGTGTGTGTGTGTGTGTGTGTGTGAGTGGTGATTGAGCCTGCAAGCATGCTGCACGCAGTCCATACAATACCACCTTCACCACCCAAACAGCAAAGCGGAACCCCAGCGAACAAGCGATTTAGTTTTCTCTCCCACAGTACAAATCAGTCCTCTGTGTATTTGAATGAATCTTTGTTCTCTCCTTCCCCTTTTTTGTGGTCATCTATATTGTACAGTGTGACTATTCTCCTGTAGCCTGCAGATCTACTATACCACAACCACATGACAGGGAAAAAAAACATTATAAACATTAAATACAATGTAGGAAGTTCTGTAAAAATAAGTATTCATGTATTAATATTAATATACTAATTCAATTACCACCTTATTATGATGTGATAAGATCTCTGTGAGCTGTTTAGGGACAAATAATACTAAATAAATAATTACAAATAATTTTGATGTGAAAGCAGCATTCAGAAGTTCTTCTCACAAAGGGCTTTTGTCAGTTTTGTGTCTAAATCTTGACCTTTGTAGAATCAGGATAAAATACAAACATAGAGCAATCTACAGTCTACACATCTAATAGTTTTTTCTTTGATGTTATTATCTATTCCCGTTTCTTTTAGAAGTGCAAAGTCTCAACATGGCAGCATCTCCTGCCGCCACTGTGTTGGGTGAGCGACTGGAGCCTCGGGCTGTGAAGAGAGAAGCATCAGAGGTCTGTGGGAAATGTTCAGCCATCGAGCACATTGCTCCAATTTAACAACAAACCATAAGTTACTCTGTGGAAAACTCCCCACGTTGTAAAAAAAATCACACATCAAATAAACAGAGCTCAAATGAATGCAGCCCAAGTTTATTCAAGTTTTGTAAGATTAAGTGAGGTCATTGCCTACATGCAGATGAGTACAATGTGTGCTTTGGTGCTACTGAAGCCAGACACCCATTTCTATTGTTCATCAGGTGTAGCAGTGTGTTTGGGAGCTGCTGGTGACTGTCCTGCACTGTGGGCACCTTTGTTTTTTATTTTAAAATGGCTCATTCCAAATGATCATGATAGATAGATAGCCACTTTGTAACACATGATCAGATGTTTCAATTATGTGGCAGGTGACGGAAATCCAATTATCTCACCACACAAAGGAAGTGGAGCTGTTGTGAATAGAGATTACACAGCATGATTCATCCCCCATTTATCATCTGAGCACACTAATTCAATTACCACCTAGCGAAACAGTGAAAATACCTGCATAGCATTTAGTTTGAAAGGGTAAACTGCAGTCACCTGCATCAATGGTCAGTCACAAAGTGAGCATCGTTCTGTCTATAGGCATGGTTACATCATTATTTTCAGTGTGTCAATGTGACACTGTTGTGTTTATAAATCTGTTACTGCTACTGTATCTCAGAGGATAGTTGTTATGGTTACACAAGTGACAGAGTTTATACATGCACTGACATCTGCTTATCTCTATTCTGCAGATACACATGCATGTTGATTCAAGAGAGGCTTGTTTTAACACTTCTATCTTACATCACATTCTAAATGTGTAACAACATCTCCAGGGAGTTCTTTAGATCAGTTCTGTTATAGCGTAGACATTTACACGCAGACTCATGGCAAAGTCTCAGCGAGTCATCTGCCACGTCGACTGCACCCACATACAGATGAGTCTCTGTCTGTTGCAAAGCGCTTCAATAGATTTACTGCAGCCATGCAGGACAAACATCAATGTGTCCTGTGAACAGGTGTTCATTTTTCACCGACCAAACGCAGTAAGCTCTGCAGGCACAACATTATGACATTTAATGATGATATTACTTTTGCCTTCAACACACACAAAGTCACACAATACCTTTGAAACTTTGACACCAAATAACGCAATCTTTGAAATGTGCAAAAGGAGGCCAGAAGCTGCTTTGAATGTAAGCAGATGAATACTTCAGAAGAAAAGAATAAGTAGAAAGCCTGTACCTTAGAGCTTCTTCAAACTGAATGTATTCAAACAGGCCCAACACATTGTGACCACACTGTAGCCTTCAACATGAACTACTCTTTCAAATGTATGAAGCTTATTCTTTGAAACCACTTTCTTTTTAAACTTGGAATAAAGCTATGGATGATATTTTATTATATTCAGTTTTCTACTGTAGTGCCCTTGGCCATGGGCCCTTTTCTTTCACAATAGATATTTCCTCAGTAACACTTTAACATACAAATCCACATTCTGTCGAAGGAACAGCAAGGACAACCCGACATGCCCATGTTGCAATAGAGGATGAACCACAATAAACCCCTGCTTTGACAAGGACATCTTTTCACTAAATTCTGTGAGGAAAACTTTTCTGCCAAATATCTAACCGAGTGCACAGCTAACCTCTTTAAGGAATGTGGAGATGGCCTTCATAAAAGTGATATCTTGGACAGAATGACAACTTGCTGCTCCAGTTGTGGTAGACCAGTGGAAGCTATCATACGATCCAAAAGTTTTCAGACCTAAATATATTCCTCTTGCAAAGAAAGGAGGAAGAAGGGAAAAAAATGATGTCAAGATCAGGAGATTTTGTTGGTTTTACAAGTCAGTAGGTCCCATCTTTACTTGCCAGTTTGTTAGAAGATTATTTTTCTCTGTAGGCTCCATCAACAGGATTATCTGCTCAGATTTGTGTCTGAATAATTATGTCTATTTTGAAAACTTTGCAATCTTAATAATACATGTTGAGTTAAATTTGGCTTCATCTCACTGCAGCATCGCTGTGCAAATTGAGTGAAAACAACTGGCAGCTGGCCCGAGCTGGCAACATTCAACACAAATGCTTGTCAAACACTTGCTCACCACTTTGCTCACCAGCCTTGGAATATTCAGCACAGGTTGATGTCAAAATGCAATGTTGGATGCATTTCCATAGGTGTCATCTGGAATTGTATGCATGCATGATCCCACACACACCACTGAGCTGGAAGTTACTGTCACTTTTGTAAAAAAAAACAAAAAAACAAATAATAATGAAAACAAATATAAATATAAACATGTATGTTAAGATGCAAACAGTAAGTCAACAAAATCATCCAGAGATAGAAGCAGCACAGACACATCACAGACAGCACAGGCAGGCTAATTTGCACTTGTCACAATGATTTATGAAATTTTGAAAAAATAAAGATTATCCCCTGTGAACATTTTAATTGTTGGAGAACTGATGTGTCTTGCATCTTGGGGAGAGCTCAGAGGACGACTGGATAGGACATGAAACATTCTTGATGTCTTCAAAATACAAAATAATGAGGCACAAGGAAGTGGGTCAAGAACAAAAACAAACTTTTCAGTTGATCCCGACAGCAGCAGTGACGAGAAGGGAAACTTGAGTCCAACGTGGCCAAAATGAGGCCAAACAAAAGTTTTCTTGGTTAGTGGCAAACCCGCACAAACACCCAGCATATATCTAATATTTTCTAAAGCAATCATTCAGCATGCGTATAATCCCTCAAGCAGAAATTTCACTTTGCACACAGAATGAAAAGTATTGAGCTTTGTCTACAGTGCATCTCACTGAAACATTTTAGGGGATAAATTGTTATATTAGTGAAAAGGGGGATTTGGGTTAGTTTGTCAGGTTGTTGGAGCATTTTTGGTTGTTAGTTTGTCTGGTTGTTGGATTCTTATCCAGCAGAATATGGAGGGCTAAGGTCCCTTTCGCATCATTTCCTAATTTGCATACAAACTCTGATGATTCCTTCAATATTAACCAGCAAGACAGACTTGGTTATTTATGTGTCACAT
Organism: Genypterus blacodes; assembly: GCF_046128005.1. Taxonomy (NCBI): domain Eukaryota; kingdom Metazoa; phylum Chordata; class Actinopteri; order Ophidiiformes; family Ophidiidae; genus Genypterus; species Genypterus blacodes. The sequence continues at coordinate 3,240,312 of NW_027466915.1, forward strand.
CTTGCATTGTGTGGGTTTAGGTGTTTGCTGTGCAAGTGGATGTGCACATTATAACATCAAAGTACATATTGTGGGTTTTAAATATAACGGTTGATTAAAATGATATGATTAAGAGAACAGGCGAGCTGTCTGTAGATGTGCTCGGGTGTTAATGAAGGTGGGAGATGCAGGAGAGGAGAAAAGTCTGTCTCTTCAAACTGCCCGTCAAGCCCACAAGATAATTACAAGCTCAGTTTCAAATTGAAGCCTTTCAACAGTCATTTCAACTGTCTGAATCGAATTTTACTTCTCTTGTCTTATCTCCTCTTCTCCTCAGTTTGAGAGTTAGATTCCAAGCTGGCACACTTTCAATAACTGACAAGTATCACAGACATCAATAGTGTATACAGTATGTATGTAAAAGACAAAGCTATTTATTGCATTTTTGAAGTGAAGTTGGCATGTATCTGTGCTGCTGAAATTATTTTGAATTTATGCTGCTGTTACTGCTTATTGATTAGTTTGATTTAGGTGTGTGTTCACGTTTTGTAAATACTTTGAGTCTAACAAAAAAAAGGGGTCGAAGGCCAGGACTGTACTTAAACTAGACAAACAGTTGGCATGTGGCAAGTGGTGTGTGGTGTTGCCCACATACGTAATAATATAATATATTATTTTTTGATATATAATCCCAGGTCTGCAAAGGAACATCTTAAAATCTATTTCCATTTTTGCAAATCAAGGAGCAGCATTTCTCGAAAGTTACAAAAGTGAAAGAAACATCCTCAGCTGTGACAACGTGAAGCCATTAGATATGTTCTATCAGGTTCTCCTTGAAACCTAAAAGCCATTGTTCTCATTGTTACTGTCGCTGTGGTGATTATGTGACAAAAGCTGGCCTTACTGCTTTCGCGATTATTGTAACTTTTTCATCTCGCAAGTTCTGGAGCGCAACCAACAGTTCAAACAAATGCATGTTTGATTTCAAGCAGTACAAAAATCTATATAGATGGATGGGTGTTAATTATTAAGTTAATTATTAGATCTCCTTCATTGGACAAGGACAAAACAGTGGTAGGTTAAGATGTATGAGATGAAATTATTAGGAAACACGTTTATGTGTTATCAGCCACATCAGTTCCTGCTTCAATGTGGGAGGTGTTACAGTTATATGGATCTGACAGCTTCAGCTGTAAAAAGGCAAAATATGTCTGAATGTGGAACATGGTTTGCTTTTTGGTGTTTGTTATCCCGCATGGATTGAACAACCAAATAAGTGTTATATAAAACTGGAAGGAATGGCCAAATCATATGTGAACACAATGCATTAGCAAACTCACAAATGATTTGTCTGCTGAATGTTTGGCACGGAACGTTTAAAATTAGCTTTTGTTCTCTGGTCTCAGACTCAACTTCACCATAACACTTCAGAACTATAATTTAACATTGTTCACTCCCTTCAATGTATTCCACATATGTGCATCATAATTATAGTGTGACATATTGACATATCTCCAAGTACACTCACAAACAATGTAATTTATAAATGTAGAAGAAAGGAGGCAGAGTAGAGCACATTTTTCTCTATGTGAAAATATGATGTTGCCATATCAAATATTCAGAATCTCAGAATGCTCACAGACTGAAAAGCTGAGGTTACAACTATAAAATTCAATACTCTAATTTCTGTAGTGCATTGGTATCTAAAGGCTATGATTGCTCACGCTGAACTGAATTATACATTAGTGAGCTGAAATGATATTGATGTCAATCATTGTTTTGATATGGATGTTCCTTGTCTAAATAATATAGGAAATGACATCTGAGGATTTTATTGGTGCTGTTTGTGTAATTTCAGGGCAATAAGCAGTATTTTCTCGCATATATATATTTAAAAAAACAATAACAAATATTTCATGGAGAAAGAAATGCCCCTAAATGTGCACATACGAGCAAATATATGCACTGACGTAAAATACCAAAGTGAAATTGCATAAATCAGCTTGGGAAGACATGGAAGGAAACTATTAAAATGTGCTCTGGCTCTACTGGATTCACAGTGTAAAAAGCATTTTAATGATATAAGAAACCAGGGAACATAAACGATAAGAGATTTGTCTGATGACAGGAGGGAGGAAACCTGGTGCTTTAGATGAGGAAATAGAGAGATTATTGCTCTGACTGTCCTGGGGGAGTTTCGAGAACGAGGTCTTTATTTTATTGTGTTTTGGTTTGGGAATTATGTCGTGAATTTTAGAAATGTGTCCTCCTGTCTCCAACAGTTATGATAATTTTTTGTGACACAAACAAAAAGAGAAACTTAGAAATGTAGAATGTAGAAATTGCAACCAGCAGGAGAGTTTTTGGTTTTGTTTAATATTTAATTACATTAATGAGCTGGTTGAGGGTGATTACACACACACACGGTCATATCTGAAACTCCAAATAGCTGATTGATCACATATCCATCATATTGATTCATTGTTAAACATCAGAGAGCAAACTGAGTCTGTTTGTGAATGGGATTTGATGCGGCAGTGTGTAATATCCCTCTGGCAGCTCAATGAGAGCCAAACCTAAAGCTTGACATTAATCTTTGTACGTTTATTTAGACAATCACTGAACTCAGCGCACATTCCCTGTCCTGTTGATGCTATGCCATGTTCTTTGCTGATATGAAGGATATTAAAATGTAGAACTAATAAGTTGATGCGAAAAGGTTTCTTATCTTAATAAATTCTCAATTGAGTAATTAGATATTTACCGTAGCAAGGCCAGTAAATTGCAAAAGCACAAGGGATATTCATTTTGCACAGACAAGGGCATCGTGTTTGGGTTGTTGTGATGTGCATGATTAATGATTATCTACACCAAGGCCATTCTATTAAATCACAATAGATTAATTACATGCAATTAAACCAAGATACATTTACCTTGCATCATTTAACAGTCCTAAGACCACTACTCATAGTCTTAACTTTATTTGATTTAATCTGAACTTAAATACAAAACCTCAATGCTGACACTTGCTCCTTGGTGCTTCTGGAATGAGCTTTTCAATGATCACAAGGAATTCCGGGTTCTGAATCACACATTTCACACTTTGGTTCCCAGAATTCAATTTGTTTTTTGTTCGTTCGTTTTTTTTCTTTTCTTTTTTTTTGATTTGTTTTTCACGTTGACAAATCTGGATTCTTCTACAGCATATAGACCTGATTTACAGAGACGATCTTCATTCTCTTATCTTAAGTCTTATACGGTATATCTATATATATATCTTTGATATGATAAGCAATTTCAAATATTTCCATCATCGTGATTTACGTTTTATCTGATATTTGCATAGTCCTTATATAAACAAGGACCTTTAATTTTAATTCCTCAACACATTTTTGAAGAGAGGATAGATGTTCTTACACATTTTATAGTAAACAGAACAGCATTGGATATGTCAGTGGTTCTCAAACTGTGGTACGTGGACCACCAGTGGCACACTGGCTCCCCCCAGTGATACTCGGAGGAATTATTTTCTAATAAAATTAATTATTAATTAATTAAAATGTGAAAATACTACTACAAATAAAAATATCTGAACCATGAGATAATTGAAATGCTACTTAAAATAAGTTAAGCCTTTCATAAATGTTTGCACACTACTAACCTTACCGATAGTAGCGCTGCGTGCAAGCGTCAACTATTAGCTTTTAGCTACACGCTAAACTTAACTGTGATGGCAAGATGGTAAGCAGATAGTAAAAAATTAAGTATGAGTGGCCCAAATACACTAAAGTCGTGGCTAACGTTAGCAGCTACATCAGTAGTGGGAGTGAAGTGTCCAAAGCCCTGGTAGCTGGCTTCAAAAAACGCAAAACATTACGTAAATATGACCAGAGTTACATCAACCTTGGATGCAACTGGACCTGTGGTTAAAGCACAGGAGGCTTCATATCGTGCCAGCCTCCGCATAGCGAAAGCTGGTAAGCTGCGCACAATTGTTGAACAGCTGTGTCTACCATTTGCCAAAGAGATGGTACATATTATGTGTGGCAAGAATGTCTCCAAACAGTTAAACTTGGTGCCACTTTCAAATGACACACTGTTGCGGAGAATAGGAGCCATGGCAGATGACGTTAGGAAGACACTGATTGAACGCATTAAAAATAGTTGCTATTATTCCATCCAACTGGACGAGACTACTGATGTTGCAGGTTTGGCCAATTTACTGGTTTTTGTCAGATATGACCATGATTGTCCAGCTCAGGAGGACTTTCTGTTCTGTCAACCACTGCAGACCAGAAACACAGCAGAGCACATATTCCAGCTCCTGAACGCGTTTGTGCAAGAAAATGTGCTCGATTGGAAAAGGTGTGTTAGAGCCTGCACAGACGGTGCCAAGGCTATGACAGGTCGCCACAGCGATGACAGGTCACCACAGCGGAGTAGCAGCTCGAATTCACGAGGTGGCACCAAAGATGCGATGGACTCACTGCGACATCCATCGTGAGGCGCTGGCGGTGAAGAAGATGCCTGACGAGTTGAAGTCTGTGCTGGACTCGACTGTGAAAACTGTGGACTTTATTAAGGCCCGGCCGCTGCATTCTCACCTGTTCAATGTGCTCTGTGAAGCGATGGGCAGCGAGCATGTCCAACTCTTGTTTCATACGGAAGTAAGGTGGCTTTAAAGAGGGATGGTGCTTTAGAGGCTCTGGAGCTGTTCTCTCGTTTAAACAAACTGAATTTGGGGCTACAGGGACTCTCCATCAATGTGTTTGATGTGCAGGCCAAAATTAACGCTCTGCTTAAAAAGATGGAGTTGTTCGAAGTCAAGGTCAAGGCAGGTGATGTTTCAGCTTTTCCCCGCTTGGAGAGCTTTTTGTCTGACAATGACCTGGCCCTTGAACATGGAGTCAGGGACAACATTGTTGCACACCTTGTCTCACTCAGACAACAGTTCCAGGAATATTTCCCAGTGATGGTCGAAGGGAACAACTGGATGAGAAATCCGTTCAACATCGAAACCTCTGAAATAACAAAAGACTTCACTGTTGGTGAGCAGGAAAGTTTAATAGACCTGTCTTGTGATGAAACTGTTGGACTTTTGGATCAAGCAACACAGTGAGTACCCTGCACTTTCAGACAAGGCCGTGCGCTTTCTGCTTCCTTTTGTGACAACATATCTGTGCGAGAAAGGCTTTTCTTCACTTGCCGTCATAAAAACAAAATACAGAAGCAGGATGGATGCTGAACCCAACCTGAGACTGAAACTTACCTTAATTGACCCAGACATCAAAGGACTGTGTGTACAAAGGCAGGCACACCCTTCTCATTAGGCCTATAAGTGTTATAGTTGCCAACATGCTGTGTGTTTAAAGTACAATTGTTTGTTTTTTTCTGAAATGCAGTTGTTATTAATGTTCTCACATGCTGTGTGTGTGTGTGTGTGTGTGTGTGTGTGTGTGTGTGTGTGTGTGTATGTGTGTGTGTATGTGTGTGTGTGTGTGTGTGCGTGTGAGTGAATGAAATGCAGTTGTTATTAATGTTCTCACATGCTGTGTGTGTTTGTGTGTGTGTGTGTGTGTGTGTGTGTGTGTGTGTGTGTGTGTGTGTGTGTGTGTGTGTATGTGTGTGTGTGTGTGTGTGAGTGAATGAAATGCAGTTGTTATAAATGTTCTCACATGCCGTGTGTGTTTGTGTGTGTGTGTGTGTGTGTGTGTGTGTGTGTGTGTGTGTGTGTGTGTGTGTGTGTGTGTGTGTGTGTGAGTGAATGAAATGCAGTTGTTATAAATGTTCTCACATGCTGTGTGTGGGTGTGTGTGTATGTGTGTGTGTGTGTGTGTGTGTGTGTGTGTGTGTGTGTGTTTGTATGTATGCGTGTTTGTGAATAAAATGCAGTTGTTATTAATGTTCTCACATGCTCTGTGTGTGTGTGTGTTTGTGTGTATGTGTGTGTGTTTAAACATGCTGTGGGTGTAAGAGGCACTGCCCCATATAGGAGAGTTGTTCATATGAGAGTCTAGTACCAATTTGTGCAATGTGGCTGTGACTGACAAAGGTCAAAATAAATAATGTTCTTATGAGAAATACATTTGCTTCCTGTGTGTATTTTGCATAGCAGTTGAATTGGGTAGACCTACGCTACTGTATTTTAACATCGGCCATAGTGGTCGTACTTGAAGAGACAAATATTTTCTGAGGTGGTACCTGATGTAAAAAGTTTGAGAACCACTAGTATATGTAGGCAGTATGAAAGTGATGTTAGTATTTTTAAATTCTAATAAATGGCTTTGTTGCAAAGACATCCACCCCAACAAATCATTTTACAAAGAAAGTTGATTAAAACAATTATGCTGCACATTTGATCGGATCGTTTTTTTTCCAATTATGGAATTTTCACAGTTATTTCATATAAATATATTTAATAATTGTATTAGTTTCATTTCATCATGTAATAAAATATATTATAATATGTCTTGTTGCAAAACTTGACAAGTATTCAAATGATTTCAAGTCCTAGTTTTCCATCAAAGCTTTGTTTTAAATGTGTTCTTTGCTTCAGTAACATTTTTATGACACTTTACATGCCTCCACACTTGATTAGACTGATCCTCAAAAAATGTTTGTCAAGCTTCTATGTGTCGTAGTTCTTGTGTATTGTCGCCTCAGCCCGATGGAGCTAGCCAATCAGAACAGAGGGGGCCTTGGGGGATGGCGCCTTAAAGAGACAGGACTGAAAACAGCCTTTTGCAGCCAGTGTGCACAGTAGTGCTGTACCCAAGGAAAGTAGAAGTGGATCAAACTTGTTTTGCACATTTAAGTTTTGCCAAGGTTAAAATAAATACAATACAAATGATTTACTCAGTGTTAAAAAAATAGCATGGCTGCATTAGGTAATAATCATGAAACATGTTTTTCTTAGCTTGAAACAGTTGCCTCTTACTCCTGTAACCTTTAAACATGGAGATTACTAGTTTCCTCTCATGCTCTCTGGAACACTGGCTCATTGGTTTGACAGTGGAGCACCTGAAGCTCTGTGCCTATTGGAGAATAGAGCTCCACAGCCTCAGCATATGAAACGTATTTGATGTTTGCTCCTGAGGGAACACACTGTCCTGGTTTCACATCACCCAGGACCACTACACAACCACACACCAGGGCTGCCCTGACATGGCCAGAATTACAATGCCAGCATATGAGCAAACACTGGGATGCATACTGTTGCATCACCACATTTGAAAGCCATAGAGGGAAACCAGGACAGGAGAAGGCACTTAGACAGAGACCAGACCTATATGGATGGATACAGATAGACCCAACAAATCAAGGGACTAAATAATCTTGGTTTTCAAAGTTTATAGAAGGTGAAAGTGGTAATTACAGTACTGGTGCTAGAATTTCAATTGTTCTTCCCTGGATCATGTTCAATCAGCCCTCCAATTTAAATTGAAATCTATCAGTAACTTTTTGAGATATCCTGCTGGGGAGAACATCATTTTTGATAAACACAAACTGATGGCAGCTTTTGAGAGACCTAGAATTCCATTCGTCCATTTTATGTTCTGTAAATTTCAATGGAAACCTTTACTAAATGTATTGGGCATCTTAAGCAATTCATCGTAAGTGTGCTGGCTTCCGTCCAGCTCGGCCTAATGTTCCTCTTAACTTGCCAGCCACATATTAGAAGAAAATGGTTTGTCCAGCTGAGAGGGTAGTTTACAACTTGGCTTCCCTCACAGGGTTAAGAGTGATGAGATTTTGATCCCTCATGTGGATCTATTAGCTCCCCTTTACCCCCTATTGCACAGATGGCAGTGCACACTTCACTCTCCATTTGGCCACAAAATGGGAGGCTGGAGGACAACAGATGAAGAGCGGAATTCGCAGGTGTAAGGAAAGGAGGCATAGAGAGCTCACTGGCCTTTCTCTGCCACCTTTGACATGGAACATTCATCCCTCCTGATGTGAAAACCTCCAAGGAAGGACTTGATTAGCAGAAACGGAAGCCAATATGGGCTGTTGTTAAGAGTCTATCTATCATGTCACGGTGCTTCTGTTTTTTTCCTTGTGAACCGCTCCATCTGTGTAACAGATATCCCACTCAAAATGGCCAAGCAGCTGGCAGGACTTTAATCAAAACCCACGTCCTGCTTGCATCACGCGTCTCAGAATCAGTGTGATGAGATGCAGTACATAGATAATATCTCTCCCTTTCTGTTATCAACAGCAAAATCAATACTGAAGATACGTAGCAATAAACCTGAGCTGTGTGATGACACGTCTGTCATGAAAGTATCATCTCAGTGTGCCTCAGAGGCGTTAAGATTCAAGTGATTTATCAGGTGAATACTCGAAAAGATACAATGAAACGAAAAAGCCTGAAAAGGAAAGAGTACAATGAGATGACTAGGTTTTCAAATAGAAGTCACTTTACAGAATATACCAAAAATATTATTACCGGGCTTCAATGTCATTTTCCACAGATGTAAGAGAGGACATGCACAGCTACAGGAGTGTTTGAGAGTGGCTTGGATCAGATTGTTTGGAGCAAGGAGGCTTATCTCTGCCTGTACTGACAGAGCAGGATCAATGACAGGGAAAGGATGCATCACCTGTGTGAGGGAGAAAAAACTCTTTCTCTCTCAACCTGTTTTTTACATCGTCGTTACCAAACGAGTTGTTGAAAGGTTTTGTGTGGCGCAGTGGGCATCGTTGAAGTGCTGCCTGTTCTCCACCCTGTATGAGCAGATGGGAGCCGACCAGCACTGTGCTGCTGCGCACGGAGGTCCGTTTGGCTCTATCGCCGCAAAGTGTCGCCCTGTGCATATGAACTGAGGGAGGTATGATGTCACTACTCAACAAATGAGTCTAAGTCTTACTGGCTCAAAGTGAAGTCACAAGTCGAGCACATTATGATCAATCTTCAAGCCAGAAGACAAGTCAGATTTGTAATTTACTGTAAGTCCAAGTTGAGGTCAAATCACATGACTCCAGTCCCCACATCTGGAAAATACTATCAAAATAAAAGCCTGTACTGGAGCGACTGTGTCAAAGTAATAAAGTAATCCTTCAAAATGCTGCATACGACAAACATTTGAGATTATATTGAATTAAGTCGCAAAGCTGTTTCTGTATAACAGCATGATTGCTTAATTGCTGCCATTATTGTCATTTATTCATATGCTAATTCATAGCGATGTGTTGTGTTTGTGAATAATGATGCTCATTCTCTCCTTGAGAAGCGATGGAAGACAATGGTATACTTGGCATAGAAACTACGTGTCTAAGGTTACGCCAAATTCCAACAACAAATTTTTTCTTTTCCCCAGAACTTTTCTTTATGCAGCTCCAAAACACGTTGACATATTTTCATTTCCTAGCTGTGCCAATGCTAATCCCTGAAAACAATATCCTATTTTTCCCCGGAGACAGAATTAAGCTCATTCACAGTCATACACTTTAAAGTCTGTAATGTTTTGTTCTTTTCTATGCGTAATGCTGTTTACTTTTGCAAATTTCATGTCACAAATAAATCCACTAAATGAAGAATTCAATGATAAAAAGGCGTTTCAGTAATGTCATGCGCTTTCGGGAATTGAAAGGGAATAAACACTGAGCTCCTTTGCACATCATTCCACAACATTTGTGTGTCTTAGAAGGAAATGATCGTGTCTGCCACATTTGTCACACAAAGTAAGATAACACCTGTGTTTGCACATGGCTTTAAGCCATCAATCTACACACCATTGTTTCAAATATTGAAGCCACATGAGTGAGTACGATAAGACTGTGTTGCTCTGGGAAAGAATCATTACTGACTCAAGCTGTATTGATTCACTTCAGAGGGCTTTCTATTAAATTCCTTATTCTTTAATCTTCTGACTGATGATGCACATAGTTTTCACTGTCACATTTTATGATCAAAGCAGCTTTGACAGACACACATCTTGATTGGTCCAAAGTCCAGTAAGATAGCAGTGTATTCTTAGTGTTTGGCGTGAAATATGTCATTTTACTCAGTTTTGCTTTCCTGAATAATAATAAGTCATTATTAATAGCTGAAGCAAAAGTAAGGGAAAGGAGAATTCAAAAGAAGAAATGTCAAATACACATCACATTTCCTTCTGAATTCAAATTCAATTTAAAATAACTTTACAAACTTGATTTTCTGTGTTAATCCATATTTTGCATGTTTATTTTGATTTGATTGGTATTTTTAAATATCAGCTAAAGAAAGTTCATGATGATTTGTGAGTCCTAAATTATCACATTAACCCACAGTCTAGTTACAGGAAATGAATACAAATATGTGAATACTATTATTCTAGATTGTAAATGTATCAGCTTCAGTGTATGGTGAATCAATATGTAAGTTCATACAAGAATGTTTCAAACAGAACAAATACTGTATATAAATGACACTTTCACTTTCATATGCTGTACATACAACCATCCATCCAGTTGCATGTTGTTTAGTTACTACCATGACGGCAAAGCATCAACACATTCACAGATAAACACAAATTCAAAGATACACACGTCAATAATAGATAAAGCTTAACATTTCCTTTTTCTGAATACTGGCACCTTTGATTTAGGTGTTGGGAGGACAAAAGTGGGAAAAGCAAATAGCTCTGGATGACGCATGAGACCGACAACCTAGACTTGCTGTTATCTGTGAAGTGCTGCAGCATTTTATACTTCAGACAGATAATGGTGTATGCTTATCTCCTGTAAGGAGTGTTATCCTGAGCTGGTTCTAGGGGTTTGATGTGCTGGTATGGTTTTACTTGGCTAAAATTGTGACGGTGGAACAGAAATGATTTCAGATTTGTAGCTACACTTCAGCAAAGAAAACTTCTTCCTGTTTTGTTTTTGTCTCTCTCATCTCAAAACAATGAGTGGCTAATGAGTAGCGTGAGTGTTCTCACAAGGCTTTTTTTAATTAGGTTTGCTGGGGAATCAAGGTCTACATTTTGACAAACTAGTCCCTGATTATTAGGCAAAGTGGCAAATACACAGATGGCACTCAACCAAGTGTTAAGCTCAGATAACTAGCACTCTTCTACACAGCGTCAGAACACAAACCGGCAAAAACACTAAACTTGTGTTGTGCGCTTTAAGCAAGACGGTAACTTTTACTCTTAATTTACGGATCTGTCGGATGTCTGGTTAGATTGGCTTGTAAGAGCTTGAAACACTTTCTATATGGTTTGGGATAAAGAGTTTTTCGACAACTTGAAGTATATTACTTGCTCATCACTTGAAGTTAGGCATCAAAAATCGAAACAGTTTCCCCTACCACGGCATTAGAGGAAGAAATGGCTGCATTTGTGCAATAGAAAGTAACATTCAATGACACTGCTGTGCTATTACTACAACATCTGAATCACTGCACCATGTAATTGACCTTGCCTGCTCAATAAAGTTTGGTAGCAGTTTGTATGCTGAAGAAAAGCCTAAATTGTGGAGTGCATTTGAGGGGATCCTTACATAATTGCATAAGGACGTCTAACCAGTGAAAGGCCCTGTGAAATCCCAAACTAGCAGTTATTAATTTGGATACTGAACAAGAGGCAGATGGAGCTGGTAATTGTAAAGAGCCACTGCGCAGACAGCAGATTGTTTAATGGAATTACAATGTGAATTTACCCTGGAGGCAATACATCTTACCTAGTTTTGACACTCTCCCCTCTTAAAGTCACTTGATGCTGAAAGCTCATGTGCATATTTTCGTCTCTGTGCTTCTATTTGCTTTGCTTTGCAGCTAAGTGCACAAGGATGTTTATTTCCTGCATATGGAAATGTGTGAATTATGAACAGATTACCTTGAGCCAAGCAATTGTCGAGTCGAGAAGTGGATTTTGCTGCCTAAGTCAAGTTTCAAACACACAAAAGTTTAGTTCTTCTGTGATTACAAAAGTATAACACAACCTAGGAATACATACCTCATTAAGGATGTAGCCAAAGGCATACACACAAGCACACACACACACACACACACACACACACACACACACACACACACACACACACACACACTCTGAAAGGGCAAATGTAAGAAACCACACTGCTTCCCCGTGAGATGTGAACCCAAATGACTATGTGTTTATTTTTATAGGACAATATCAAATAGTGACACAGCCCAAACTATCTAAGAGGACTCGTCAATACATCCCCAAAATAATCATTACATATACTGTAAAGGGGCAAATATGGACGAAACCTCAAGAGAAGTAATTTAGAGACAAAGCACATGTCCTCCAACAGCTGGGAACCATAGGTGGAGAAGCAGACAAATATAAAGAGACAAATAGAGATGTAACAACAGAGGAAGACAGAAATAAATACAGCCGAGAAATGGTCCAGTAAAAGGACCTGAACTCTACAAAGATTGTGGTCAATATGAAACCAAAGTCAGTGAGATGATGCAGTGAAGAAAGAACCGTAATCGGATTTGTCAACATCGGAAAAAAACAGCACACACAGAGGACGTCCTTCAAAAAGCAAATCAAAGTGGAGTAGAAGCCTCTCAAATAAATAAATAAATTAAGTTAATTCGATTTTTAAAAAATGGTTGACATCTGGCTAGTGGCCCCCATCCAGTGTACTTGATACTTCCCAGAAGACACCTTGTCTTCACTGTCTTCAGTAACAAAGTATCTTCGCTTGGAAAATCAAGCTGTTCAGAGGCAGAGACAACTGATTTCATATTCAAGGCCAAGTCACCTTGAACCCCTGTATGCAAAATGTGTTTCCATAGCTCTGAGGACTCTTCAGCAGTCAGTATCCAGAGGAAGAGGAGCTAAGTGTACACATATATATGCTAAACATTCACAGGTGCATCCATAGGAAATATTATCTTAATTAAGGAAGTCTCACATCAGGTTATCAAAGAGTGAACCTGCTGGACACAGTTCCAAATTAACGCTGAACCACACTGACAAAACATGATAATTAGATCTATTTGCTTTGAAGTGAGGAAATATTGGCAGTCCTGGCCCATCAGATAAATAAATGCCAACAAACCCAATTAGAGCCGGCTTTTATGATGAATGAAAAGCACTCAATGTAATGGTTTGTTAATAATATGCACAACCTCCCCTTTGCACAACAATGGTCTAATTAGGGGAGACTGTTGGGATGTGACCCATTTGTATAAAACATCTGCAGCCGCTCACAATCAGTGCAATTCACTGGTGTTTGAAGCGCCCAAATTGTGACAGATGAGAGGAAATAATAGTAGGTAGCGAATCAGCCTTGTGACTGAGTGCTTGGCATTGTGGGTAGGCAGTCATGCGCATGGGGTGGGCAGACAAAGTGCCAGCATAGCAGGGATACAATCAGGAGCATAGAAGCTCTTTGTGAAAAATGACTGAACTTTCTTGCGGAATATATTAGCTGCTTAGCGAAACTACGGGGGGAATCCATTTAAGGAAATTCACCCTAACCACAGAGTACCACGTGAAATAAGCGCTGTGATAATTGAAGCTCATTTATAAAGGTTCCTCTATGTTAATTAGCACACTGATGTACCATTACCAACATGTTGTTCTTAGGGGTGGTCCACGTCAAAGCTGGTGAAATTATGAGTGTGTTTAAAAGTGTGTTTAAGAGCGATACAGACGTGGCTAATAAACATTTAAACACTTAATTTTTTCTGGAATGAGATGAAACTGACACAACTAACTGGCATCCAACATTCTTTATTCCAGATTTTATTTTTTGGCCTGGACAAATGTATTGATGCTCCTTATTGATAGTTGAAGCGTACTATTTGCTTTAATTAGTATCACAGCTGTCTGCAATCTTATAATCAACTGGTAGGAGTCATTCAGCTTATTTAAGTGGTGGAAAGTTGTCATTGTGATGTTTGACAAACACACTCCTCAAGTGCAACATAGGAAACTGGTTAGTTTTGTTGAAACATCACTCGATGAATCAGTGGAAGACATTTGTTTTCACTGAATGGACTCAAAATACTAAAATCATACTGTTCAAAAAAAAAAGTTTTGATCTTTTTTCCAGGAATAAGTGGAAAGGGAGAGGGACATATGGACAGCCTGACTGAGCCTGTTGTTGGAACAGATGTATGGATTGAGGGACTTCCTATCGTCAATAGAGCCCAGGTGTGTGTTATGAGATCATATCAAGGTAAGACTTCAGGTTCCTCCGTCTTCCGCACCAACATGAATTAACCCCTTTGTTGTCAGGGGAGTCGCTCAGTTTCCCTGCCTTCCCTCAGCCTTTCTACTTGTTTTCACTTGCTGCATAGTGAAATATCAATCAAGTGAATATGGTGTTTTTGTGTGGACAACACAACTTGTTGTCGTTACATTATTTAGCAGTTTTTAATGAGGCGGTGTTGTTTGTGTGCTAAACGTGTGCTGAATCTCACTGCCTTGATTTTGTGTTATCTGCACCAGCTGGTGTGTATGGTGCTTGTATTTACATCTATGTGTCACTGCCGCATTATATAAGAACTGTTATTTGACTAATGGATTTATAACACTCACAGCAGTGTTGATAGCATACTTAATTTATTTATTGTTGGTTATAGCTTTTCTCTGATTAATTCTAGTGGGGCTACTGCGGAAGCAAAAGGTCGTTATTATAATAACAAGAAGTCTGTTGTATGCATAGGCTGCCAATTTATGCACATGTACAAAAATGGGATTGTGAGGATGAACAGGGTGAAGGGCTCAGCTCAGCCCTCAAAACTCGGCTTGTATTTTGGTATGAAAGGAAAGTATGATTTCCTCTATAATTGAGTTTGTTCTCTTGCTGTGCTGTTAACTGGCAAAAACATCCCCAGACTTTGAACAGACTGCAAGACTGTCAGTGTGGGTGAGTGTCCTTCGGTTATTGCTCATCTCTGTTTGGGTTCAGTTCAGTTTTAAATTTCTCAGTCCACCACCGGTTTGTCCCGATATCCGCTTGAGAGCTTTTACATGCAGAACACATTCCCTCTGAGTTTCAAATTTAATTTGCATCACACTGCAGTGCACTGTACAGTGAGATACCAACTTAAACCTGATGAACTAATTTAATCTTGTTTTTTTTTGTTAAAGAGACAGAAAAAGCTGTCTTAACAGCCAATAGGTTTGAGATTAATTTTGTTTGCAAATTTACCAGTGTCTGGGTTGAATTCAAGGCCTCTGCATTCCTAGATTTACGTTACATTGGAACAAACATAAATTAGACTCCATCGACTCTGTGAGCTGCAGTCGCTAATGGCCAGTGCTTGAAGTGAGCCAGTATCGACATTTCTATATTTTACACATTGGAGTACCAGAATTTTTTCTAACCTCCAGGCATTTCTCACAAGTCCTCGGAACAGGGTTCTTCTACATAAGACGGTTTGCACCATACAGTCTTTTCTGGGTTGTGCCTATTTCCCCAACTTCTGTCCATGGTGAACCTTGGACAATGGAGTTTAGTTACTGGTTCCCATAGGTATGAAATGCAAACAGCTAATTCAACACTTTGTTACCCATGGTGCACTGTGAGACTGGACCCAGGTCAGCTTGCGATCACGCAGAGGAAGATTTTTCCACACTCAGTTTAGTCAGGCACCTCGCTGTTATGGTTGCTTTGCTCCAGAAAGGCGTTGGCACTTTTCTGTCTTTGATGGTAGTAATATGTAAAATGTTTCATTGTTTCCCCATCAATGACAACAGATGTCAAATCAATTTCTTAATTTACCATTCACAATGTAAGAGCTGGCGTTTATGATGCATGAATTTACATGATAGCTCGATCCTCTCACATTTTGTTATGAATTCCTTTCGTTTATCTGCTGGTAAACATCCTATTCTAACAATAACAGCTTCCTTACAAAAGTGGTCAGTGCTTGCTGAATTTATGCAACCATAAAATATTGAACTAAACTGTAGTATTTCCAAAAGGAATAACAGCAAACATGCTGTGCTCAACACATAACACTTAACACAATAAGACATAAATCATTCTAATATGCTTATTTTCAGTATTGCCTTTCCTGGAAAAAGAATGTGTAACTCTACTGAATTAATTTTCAACTGCATTGTCTCGTATTCATTGTTTCTCTTCCACCCTTTTATTTTGTCTGTGTCCTCATTGAACATGAAGTGGCCCCTAAACCCACTCCCAGCAAAGAGGACTATTACTTTTGTATACATTTCAAAGTGACTTAAGCTCTTTGACATTGTCTCCTTTTTAGAATAAATACATCATAGATTTTGAACAAAGTAAATATTTCAGTGTAAAATGTGAAACGTAATGGTTTTGTGATGCACACGCCAACATACGGTATGATCAGAGGAAGTAGTAGCAATGATTACCACCTACACATGAATGTATATGTATATGTGAAGGTGCTGCTGCAGAACATCAGTTTTATATGGGCGCAACAATAGTTGAGTCAATATTTATGTGCTGGATGCAATATAGACTTGTTTGCTTACTTGAAAAACTCGAAATGTGTAACTGTATGCATTAAAAAGCTTCCACAATAGAATAAAAAATAGTTATTGTTGCTCATTATCACCTATTTGTTACATCAGGCCATGTTGTCGGAATCAATTACATTCCTGTGTACGAAGATTTTGTTCTATACATACATTGCAATAACTAACTGTAAATGGCAAATCATTGGTTATAAATAAACATTCATTGCATTATGGATCTTGGGCAGGGTTATACCATGACCACAACCATCTGTGCATCTAAACCAAGGTGTGTTTACATCTCCACCACTATGTGTAACCCTGCCCAATATCAAAGACGCAGCGAAATAGCTCTTTTGAAATATACCAAACCGACATTCTGCTTCCTTTTCAACCGCACAATAAGCTGACCCAAACTGAGGTGAGCCAAGACATCAATTTCCTGGCCCTGTTCTAATGCAGGGCCATGGTGTGCTGGTCAGCTGGTGTGGAATGGTGGCGTTTCAATAGAGTACTGACCAAATAGAGAGCAGGGTCCCAAGATTAGTGTGCAGGCTGGTGTTGAATTCTATGATAGAGGAAACCCTGTCATGGTGCAGTGGTGATATTAAACATGAATGTGTGCTGCTGGAGTTTATTCATCACAAACAGACAATAAAGGGGTATGAAACACTGCTACACACTGTGATCCAAAGATCACATAACTCATTTTCCTGTTTAAATTTGTCAGTGGGTATTGCTGTGAGGCTCACAGTGCTACTCACTGACTGAAACAGGGAAATTAATTATCACTGACGATGACTGAAAACAGTTAATGAGAGTGAACGACTCCCACAGATAGGTAATGGATAAACAGATGGATTCATAAAGAGTCATAATCAATGTTTTATTCAGCACACAAGAAAAATAAGTAATGCACTGAAGTGGATGGATGTGAGCACACACAACATACACACACACATACACAACCAATGACACTATTCAATACATATTTGCCACCTTTGAGCTGTGTTAACCAGGATCCTATTGTCAGAAATTACACACACTTTGTGCTACATTTCATAACACAAACTGGAGGCATTTGTGAGTCAGCAAGGTAAGTAAATACCTTGAGTAAGTGCCATGAGGCTAAGTTATAGTTGGACATGAGATAGGTGCCAAGAGGCAAGTGTATGGATGGAGACATATAACACAGATATTTTTTGATTATCATTATTTTGTATACATAACTGTCACTCTAGTCATTGTTAAAGACAGAGAGGGCCTTGGCAGATCGAATGGAGTTTGAACTCATTCCACCACCTAGGGGCCATTAAGGAGAAGTGTCTGGCCCGTTTGTCAGCACCAGGCACCACAAGTTGGCAGAGGAGTGTGTGAGGAAAAGCATAAATATGAAAGAGGTAGTTCAGATAAGTGGGTGCCATATTGGATTCACTTTCTAGGTGATAATTAAGGACTTAAACTTGATGCATGCACTAACTAGGAGCCTATGGAGGGTTATGAACAGCGGAGTGACGTGTGCTGTTTCGGGCTGGTTGAAGACTAGATGAGCCGCTGCATGCTGGCAGGCCTGCCAGTATGGCATTGGAGACATGAGATGAAAAGAGTCTGTACCCGGGGCTGTGCTCCATATTCAGACAGGTAGGGTGTCATTTTCCTGATGTTGTACAACATGTGTTCTTTGAAGGGTAGTTGGTTATGAATTGTGACACCCAAATTCTGGCAGACTTTGTGGGAATCGCTTTTGAGGTTGAAGTTGGATGCTGCTAGTTGTATGGAACGATTTAGTGGAATGACAAGGAGCTCAGTCTTTGATTAATTAAGCAGAAGGTGCTGTTTGTGAGGCATCTAGCTGAGCATGAGCTGGGTGTTGTCAGCATAGGAATGGTATGAGAAGCCATGTGGGCAGATGGTTGTTAAGTTGGTGTATAACGTAAAGAAGAGGGCTCCAAGCACTGAACCTTGAGGTCCCCCTGTGGACAAGCAGCGTGATATCCCTCCTCCATGACACTCAAAAGACACACTAAGAGCCGATCCTGTGAGGCCAAGCTCAGAAAGTGTGGAGAGGAGGATTTGATGGTCAAAAGCAGCTGATAGATCAGGCAGCATTAGAACAGAGGACTCACCAGCAGCTTTTTGCTGATCGCAGCCTTTCCACTACAGACAAGAGGGCAGCTTCAGTGGCGTGACTTCGCTTCAAACCAGACTGGTTGGGATCTTGCAGTCTGTGCTCCGACAGGAATTTTGACACAGGATTAAAGAGTGCATGCAAAGGAGCGACACCGGCCTGTAATTTTCAACCAGCATGGGTATGTAGGTTAACACACAGTAAAGTAACTGTATATTCTCTTCCTCTTCTCATGGAGCACAGGCTGGGTCGGACTTCTTTGGTTTCTCCTTCTTCATCTCCTGTGCCTGCCAATTGATTGGACTGAATTCTGCTTCCATTGTTCTCAATCTCAGCAAGTAACATTAGTGCCCTCTGTTGACCAGTCCTATTGCTGTTTAGTGAAACATCCTGATTTGGAAGAGCTATTGGTCCAGTTTTATAATTGTGGATTACCACAAGTGATGATATTCTGTGAGCGAAGGTGATGGGAAGCTTTATCTGTGTTGGTCTCTGTGTCATGCTCAGTCCTCCTTCTCCTGGTAAATTCCCCTTCAATGGAAAAAGCTCAGAGCCAAAGGCTGGTTTGGTGCCGCTCTGTATGACTCGGGAAGGATTCACTAGCAATGGAGAAATGCTTTAAGACCTTCTCCCCATCACACACGCACACTCTTCCCCCTGTGCATATGCTGTTGTCGTGTTCACTCATGCTGGATTTGAAACATCTGCCACAAGACATTTTACAAGGACATCTGAGTTTGTATGTCACATTGGTTGAGCTACAGGTAATGGGGCCTTTAACTTGAAGTACTGTCTCTGCACAAGGATTTGTAAAAAAAAAAAAAAAGTCACTTTATTTGTTGGTTAAACTACTTTGGGCAGTTTGCCCACACATAGAGTATCCCAAAAGGATAGTGTTTAAGGTTGTTTACCATTTCTCTAGTGGGTACTTGCATTTTGCCAGTGTCCTTCAGTTTAAAGACTAAGCAGAATAGGAAGTGTGTGTGTGTGTGTGTGTGTGTGTGTGTGTGTGTGTGTGTGTGTGTGTGTGTGTGTGTGTGTGTGTGTGTGTGTGTGTGTGTGTGTGTGTGTGTGTGTGTGTGTGTGTGTGTGTGTGTGTGTGTGTGTGTGTGTCTCAACAGTGGTTTCAAAGAATCAATACTGTGCCAGGACTTTTAAGTGCCTTTACCAGAAAAGGAAATTGGGCTGAGCGTGTTTTTGTTGAAGATTTGGAAAGTTCTTCAAATCAATGATTTCACTTGCAAGTCAGGGCTACAATTTAATCTCACAGGCTGAATGCAGAGCGATCACCCTTCTATCCCTGTTTTTGACAGGAGTTGAGCCTATTATTGCATGCCTAAAACACACATTATAACACACACATTTTAACACAATACATAGAATACAATAAATACCTAAACAGCTCAACACAGAAATCACCACATGTTGAGCCTTGACCCTAAAACATGTACTTCTTTTGAAGTAAAGTTGTGCCTCTTCAAATTCACAGACATAGCGAAACTGAATATGGCGTATTGATCATTTTTACTCTTCGTTGAATTGAGTTGCTACCACTAACTAATCTGCAGCTTGGTTGTGAGATGTGTCACAGCATCATTGTGTGTGGCCATTATATTACATCAGTGAGTTAAGCGACATCAAAGGACACTGGAGGACAACCAAGCTGCCTTTTCACATTTGGTATTTAATGAGCATCTCTCCATCAGGAGTTAATTTTGATTTCTGCTTCATTGACTCTTTAATAGCCAATTTTTATAATGAACCTCCAAATTAGATCCAAGTTGCCACGTTTTTATCTGAACAGTCAAATGGGTGTAGCAGAGAGGAAGGCCAGCCTCCCCCATAATTATTCCAAAGGATTATATTAGATATGCAACCATTGCTCATGTTGAAGGGAGGGACAACACACTACTATTGTGTGTTTATTTGTGTGTGTGCGTGGTTTGTTTGAAAACGATTTTGTAGCTATATTTTTTTGAACCATGTCAGCGTCTATGGGACATTGAGTCACTGTCACAGAGATGTCAACATAAATAAGCTTTAAGTTTTTCACGAAGGACACGCCCAACAACAAGGAGAACACTCAGAACGCTTTCCTTTCACTTTCAGCAAATAGCCATGATTCTCCTCTCCAGGCATTTTTATTTCAACATTCGGTTTTGCAATATGGAATGGCTCACATCAATGAGAGATGATGCACACAAAGACTGATTTAGCAGGTTAAGCTAAGGTTGAATGCACAAATAAATGAAAACCTTGATGGTCCTTAATGGAAGAGAATATATATGAATACAGCAATATCAATACTTCCAATTTATGACTCCAATCTGTTTTATATAAGAATGTATCTGAACATTACGGCCTTCACAGCCACAAGGTGAATATCTGGCATTACGTACGTACGTACGAACGAACGAACGAACGAACGAACGAACGAACGAACGAACGAACGAACGAACGAACGAACGAACGAACGAACGAACGAACGAACGAACGAACGAACGAACGAACGAACGAACGAACGAACGAACGAACGAACGAACGAACGAACGAACGAACGAACGAACGAACGAACGAACGAACGAACGAACGAACGAACGAACGAACAGCTTTATTGTCTCAGAAGTTGAGAAATTCCTCTTCCAACAACATGCTTTTACATTTCATGCAGTTATACATACATGCTATACACATACATGTTTCACACAAATCGCAAATCACACACATTTGAAAGTTTGCGCCCCCCTCCTACACACACATGCACCGGAGGAAGCCATCAGCTGGCGTCAGTGGAGCAGATTGGGGTTTGGTGCCTTGCTCAAGGGCACCTTCGCAGTGGCCTGGGGGCAGACTGGCAACTCTTCAGCTGCCAGCAGCCAATCCACACTTTTAGGCCCACAGGGGACTTGAACCGGCCACCTTCTGGTTCCCAAGCACCGTGGTTCCCAAGCCACTGCTGCCCCCACAATGATTGAGCAGTCAGGGATGGAACCTGTAGTTCACTGCATCAAGGTCCCTGACTTGCCCTCTACACAATGGGTAGTTGTGTTGGTAAGATGAAGAGGTTAGTAAGGTTGGTAAGATGAGAGTATCAACAGTGCAGTTATGTTTCTTTTGATGTATTTATCTATATCTAAAGACTGTAACTCATTTGTAGAGTAGGCTAACCTGCATGTGATGCCCCGGTGCAATACAGCTCATGATCATCTCGCCATAAATGCTAGAACAGAAGTGTTGGTTGGTTTTAGATAGCACTTCCTCCTCTATTTTAATAGCGCACTCAATGAGAAAATAAGATTAAACTTGAGCGTAAAGGCAAATGTTAACTACATACACACAGAGCAGGGGCAGCAAATAATTGAAATCTAATCAGGAAGTTTTATTACATAATTACATGTGCTGATATGAATACTCTGCTTGAGGATTTAATGAATGTGATAGGGACTTGCAATCATATTTTCTATCTCCAGGCTAATAAAACAGAGAATTATAGAACAAAGTACAAGATGCCACCAGTCTAATGGAACAGATATTTTCACAAACTGATGCCTTTGTGTCAGAATTCTGAAATTTCTTTTCTTTAAGGAGAATATTAATTTTTAGGGGGGAGGGCTGGTCTTGGAGAAGTTTAAGCTTTGTTGTACAAACAAGTGTACAAATCTTCTATTTAGCTATAAATTAACAAATCAAAATGAACAGTAAGTATTCTAATATTTGATGATCAGGCTCAATGGGGGAATTAATGTGTGACGTTGCACTTTAATGTTAGTAATAATGTCATCAATCAATCAATCTAACTGTATGGATCTTTCCTATTTGTTATATTTTCAACTGATAAGCAGCACTCCTTTTATAAACATATAACTAAACATGAATATATATTCAGTCAGTCTGAAATTTAACTTCAGAAATTAAAGTGAAGAGTTTGAATATATTGTTTGCAATATTACATTTGAGTTTGTGCATTAAATGAATCACTCTGTATCTTGATGACAATGTCTAATAGCTTTAAGATGATCCATGAATGAGCAGAAGGATTTGAAGTGATACTGACTATGAAAGCATATGCATATAAAAGCAGCAAACTTCTGAAAATGGGTATTATTTTTGATCTTGCTCTAATGGCTTCACTGCATCTCAGATGTGTTCATTAAAGGCCTTTATTCACAGTGTGGAAATAAATTTGGATGTTTCGTTACACACATTTCTTAAGCCCTCTAATGTGTGTTTGTGCATGATGGAGAAGCACTGATTCATGCCTGTAAGATTGGCAATCATGTCGTTCCACTGCCACACAGACATTTTGCATGGAGGCACTTTCAGAATAGAATAAGCCATCAATTATAGAGAAAAGAAGGAGCTGTGGGTGCTGTTTGTTTGGACAGGATGTTTCTGCAAATCACAGGGACCCTGCACCATTACACTGTGTACAATGTCAGGAAGACTGACAGAGAAAAGCAGTTATTTGTTCTTGTCAGAGAACTCAAATGACAAATCAGCATTGCTAAACGATTTCACGGCAACCACCCGCTGGGTCGAGCCGAATGCACTGTGGTCAATCTCTACAGTCTATCAGTCAAGTCTCGATGAAAATTATAATTTGCAACGTGTTCCACAGGAGCTCTTATTATGATTAAATTATGGTTTGATAGCTGAGTGAAACTTTCCCAATAACGCTGAACCAAACGAGTGACTTGTTTGTGAAGAGTTGCACGGAGCCAGCTGTATAATTTCCGTTTTTGATGAAACTTCACACTAACTTCAAAGGGAGATGTCAATAGTCCTAACCCCTGTCCTCAATTTATAATAGCAATCAGTTCTGCATTTATAGATGGTTTTGAAGGATTATTAAAAGGTTCTTCCAGTACAATGCAACATTGTCTGTAGTCGTAAATGCTGATATGCTCTTAAGAATTAAATTCTGTCCCTGTAACCTCTATTAAGAACCCATACAACTTTTAAATGCCTCTTTAGAAAGTACTACATTTAACATCGTTTGAATCATAAACAGTGGAATTTACACATTTGCTATACTTGAGTTAGGCATGTTTGTTTAAAATGTCAATAAATTGTTGATTTGCTCTTCTTGCTGTATGTGGGTGTAAAATACAAATGCTTTTTAATTTGATGTCAAGGCAGGATAGTTTTACTTAAACATAAACCATAAAGGAGTACAAAATGAGATTAAATTAGGAAGGGCAGGCTTGTTTAAAATAAATCTAAGATTTCAATTATCGCTATTTACACCTACCATGATAACACCGTGTAATGATCTCAGAACTGCTTTCCAAGAAATGAATATAGGAGAATAATGAAGGAAAGTCTTCATAAGCACCATGACAGAGTTTGAACTTTGTTTTAATTTGTGGTTGACTTGAACACATTCACATGCACGATGCCTCACTCTCACTCTCAGCTTGATAAATGGCGCCGTCATTTCCCTGTCAGCTGCTGCAGATTTACAGACCACACAAAGGTAAGCACAGTCAATTAGTTTTCAACTGAGTTAATATGTGCAATCATCTTGGCTTATATTGTGTTTACTTAACGTGATATGCCACTTGGTACAATATTTACCTGAAAACCTGATTGTACAGTTCTGCGCTGAGTCTCGCAGGCTGGCCAGGCTTTCACTGAGAGGGAGGAGGACAGTATTCTCTGTCTCTTGATTATTTGAGTGGGCAGTAATTTTGGAAGCAAATTATGTATTTGACAAGAGGAAGAGCTTCGAAATGACAATGCCAAGTAGTTCTAAATTCTATAATATTCACATTAGGAATAAAAAATACATTTGCTTGCCTGGAGACATAGGTGGAGAAAAAATGAGCTTTTTCTCTTGGAAAAGTCGATAAATTCTGCAAGTCATGCGCATAGACTTTTGATTGAGATTAATGTCCAGCCTTATGGGAATGAACTCTAAAACAATAACCCATTACGTTGGGTAATTGATCATTTGAAAAATCTATAGGAATGCTTTCCCTAGGCAAGAATTAATGTATCTGCACCATAATTCATTAACAGCTTGGCAAAGTAGTGATGCATTTTTTTTCAGGAGCGAAAAGTTAGAATAGATGAGGAAAGTCCCCTGTTTACTTAAAGAGTCTGAACTCAGTTTATCCCATTCGATCCTTCATGCTGATGCAGTGACAGTGTAACTACCTAGTGCCTCTGATCTGATGGAGATGTTACTGATGAGGGCTTTATAAATTAGACAATGATGTGAGGACAAAAGGTCATGTTTTAAAAGTGAAGTGAGTGTTTCCAATTACAATAACATTTGAGCATAATTATCTTGATTTACCTATTCACAAAATAAATTTTCAAAGACTGTTAACGTCTTTCAAAAGATAATGATCTCTCTGTAATCAAAGTGGAGTGCACTATTTGATAAATTCCCTGTTTTGACATTTATCAAGTCAACCTCATTTAGTTGGTGTATTGAGTGACCTCTCCACTCTCTAAAGGTTGATCTCAGACCCAAACTAATCTTCCTGTTTGTTATAAATGGAAAAAATAATAATTACATTTTGCCTTCTCAAGTTAACAATAAATTAATGAATGCAGATGAATGGCAAACATGCAATGCTTGAAACCTGAATGAAAATGCGCTTACATTGACTTAGCATGGAATGATTGGTTGGATGGTGAAGGTTCATTTACCGTCGGCCAAGCAGTAAGATGTATGAAACAAAAAAACTTGAGACTATTTCTTGGACAAACAGTGATGTGTTTCCAATTTTATTCAATTTACTTCAGAGGAGAATCACATTGTACAGTTTATTGCTTCCCATTTGCTTGTGTGGATGCATGCTTAAATCTTTCTGTTTGTATCTTTTTAATTAGACACTTCAAAACTGACAATATGCAGTCTGGCTATGCTAACTTCAATTACCATAGCCAGACTGCATGGAGATGGAGAGCTAAGTGGTCTCATTTGGCAGGGGCGGGTTGGGATTTCAAAGACTTCTGCAGGCAACAGCATTGGATATCTGGTATGTTACACACACTGCAGGCATGACGGTCTTGGTAATCTGCAAAGCAACTCAGACACTTCAGGCATCAGAGGGAGTTCAATAACAAAGCTGTCAAAGAGTGGGTGAATGAGAATCTAAATTTTTATAATCAACTTAAGTACCAATTCTACTTCTTGCTTGGCTGATGGATCTCCTGGTTTGTGATGTCTGTGTAATTGAGAAAAGTGAGACATGCAGAATCAAGCAAACTGAGCAGGAAAGAACAAATGGTCTCACCCACGGGGACTGAAAATTTCATCAGACTGCAACAAATCACAACAACCATGTGGCGCTACATCACGTAGCAATGGGAGAACTGATACCCAAACTGGCTAAGTTTGAAAGCTGAATTGTAGATCAGTTAAATTTGATCAGTTGCCATGAAGTTTGTGTTCAACCAATCATTATGCAGTTCTGCAGCTCTGTTGAGCGCTAAAGGGCTTATAAGTTATTGTGTAAGTTAGTGACATTTACCACACAGACAAGTCTTCATTGGTCTTAACTTAACTTAACTTAAGTCATCTACTGTGTTTCCAGCAGCAGAAGTCAGACAGACAGAATGCCAGACGTGCATGGACACTCTTAATGGTGAAGAACGTAGGAGAATTTAGCAAAAGATAGACGTTACATTTTTATCTGGAGATGATGAAGACTATAAAGGAGGATTTCTCAAGAGATAGAAATAGAAATTGATTTCATAATATAATTGTATGTCTCCTTAGAAGCTGTTCTCCCTCTGTCATTACGATACGATACTACTGATGTGTCGCAAACAACAAAAAGGGAACTCTTCCTTTTGGCAAGATCCCGGGGATGTAATTCTGCTTGCTGGTATGTCAGGACAATGTATCTGTGTTTGTCTGAGGGGGATTCTAATCACAATGTGGCCTAGAATTCAGTATTGGAGGTCTATGTTTGCTATTGTACAATCTAACTTAATCCTCATGTCATCATCACACCATAGCTATTATTTTCTGAAGTTCCAAATAAAGCGTAGAAGTGTTTGACAGCTTCATCACACAGCCACAGATTGGCACAGTGTTACAGATAGCAACCAATAACCTTTTCTATTTGTCATTTTTTCTTTTGCCGACAACAGTCTTGAATATTTTATCAGTTTATTTCCATATTTCTCTATTAAACTGTCTTTCAAATGTCCTTGGTTATAAAAGTGACTTTAAGTGTAATCTTACTATGTAAATATTATTCTTGCTATTAATTATTTGTGTACATCTGCATGATTTACTCACCAACATTGCTGTCCATGTAATGCATAAATAAGCATTCTGTGTCTCACGGAGGAGGGAGATTTGTCATTCTTGAGCACGTTCACTGTTTTTTAACCAAACTTATTATTTAATATTTCCTCAGTGATGGGATGTGAGTCTACATGAATTCGTAATGTTACAGAATTTTGTAACGTGCACGGGTCAACATTAGTTATAGCTTATTTAATGTACTCCTCGTACTCCTTTAAAAGATGTAATTGGCTGACTCTGATTGGCTCTAACAAAGCTGGCATATCCGGTATAACTGATTTATGGGTTAAATTAATTGTACTTGACTGGAATATACATTTTCTAAGTGGTTATTCCTTATCTTGTAGGGTCTTGAACTACTGTTGTGTGGGCCGGAAAAGCCCTTTGAGTCATTGAGATAATGGGCAGTACAATTAAATCTGACTCAACTAGAATGTGTAACAGGAATTTTACATAAGCCAAAATAACCACTGCCTTATACAGAAACGAAGTTAACACTGAAACTTGACATACACACAATGACACACACTGAGACCTGTCTGTGTGCAGAGATCTGCTTGTCTTGTTGGCAGGAATAGAACGATCCTTCAGGCCGTATGTGATGTTGTGTAGTGCAGTGTAGGTTTGAGAGCTGATGCGCAAACAAAATCCATCTTGCTCACCTTTTAACTAATGAAACATGTCTTAGTTTTATACTAAATAAACGTAACGTAAAAAAGTGAAGGGAGCCACACCATTGTTGCCTCTTAAAGAAGAATTTGGAAAGTGCTCTTGAACGTGTCGCAAACCTGCCACGCAGCAAGCCGCTGTGTTCGTTAATGGACATGCAAGGACATCAATCAGTAAAGAACACATACTTCATAGCAGCTATCTCTCTTCACATGAACACCCACACACACACAGTCCAGGCAGGCACAAACATACAGAAGGGCACACACGCTTCACCCTCGCATTATGTAGAAGCACTGCTGACAGATGAATCAGATGCGGATGGGTTAACACTCTGCACATTTATATCAGTCTTCTCTCTCCAGCTCCCTCCGTTTCTCTCTCTAAACCGAGTCATCAGTCAACATGGAGCTTTCAATCAGCCGCCTCAGGTAGAACGCCATGATACTTATTGTGGGGAGGTGATGTGCAACTTGGAGCACATCTGCCACACTTTCTAGCCCTCCGATTTCTGTAGCCCATTTCATTTAAACCACAGCAGTGTAACCTAGCGTGCCAGTAAAATGCACACCGTATTACCTGTTCCCATTGGAGAAAATGAAGAGGGCTTAGCGCTTTTGAAGCAATAGTTCCACTTGAGTGGTAAACCAAAGTGGGGAATGGCTTACATTTTCTGAAAGCAGAACCTGCCATAATTGATTTTTATGGCCAATGGGATGCAGCGCAACATTGAAGCTTGCAGAATGACAGACATTCATGCCAAATGATTGCCTCACAAAGTAATTGTTGATGTGTTAGCAAACCTTTTTATCAATCAAACAGACACAGAGCAACATTAGTTTTTCATTATTGCTCAGATAAATTTCTGTCTTTCTCAAAACTCTTTTTTTATGATTGTTTTCTTAATCTTTGGCTCACTTTTGTCCAAAACTCTTAATACAAAACCCAACACCACAAAAGGCTAAACTCCGGAAATCTCCACAAAAGCAAACACATCATTGAAGGCTGTTTTATTGCTTTCAAAAACTTGATTTGCATGAAAATGACACACTCTTACCATCATATGAATAAATCTTTCTACCAATCAACAACACACCGATGTGCTCAACACAAAACACTACTCTGAATATCTTATCAGTAGATTTATGCCTTTTGCGTTTCCGATGGTAAGCTCCACAGATTGACAGTTGACGAAGATTGTAACAGTAAGGTAATATACTCACACAGATCCAATACACTGTCAAAATCATCTTTGTTTCTTTCTAAAATGCAGCACTTGAGAACACTTGTGTTTTGTATATAATACTTCACACACTCAGCAGGGAAAAATATGTATTTTTTTCTGAACACAAACACAAAAACAAAAGCATAATGTAAGAAAAAATAAATGAGGCTGCACCCTGCCTCCTATTTTGGTTCAGACCAAAGCACCTCATCTGCATCTTAAGCTCCAGTATGTTCTCCATGGCTAAACCCTGACATCAACATCACCACATGCATCCTCCTTTGGCTGGAGAAGAGACATGCATGCGAGAGGACGGCGGTCCTACACCTTCCATCTCCATACGGAAGAAACTCTTCAGTTGGGTTAAAGAATATGGGGGATATGGTGGGAGGTATTGAACAATAAATTGTAAGTGGTCAATAATCCAGTTGACGACCAGTTGCCCCAAATGACATCATACCTGGGCTGCTCTGGTCCACCCCTCTTCTCAGCTGGAATGCCATATTGTGTGTCCAGGAGCGTGATGAGACCGGCACTGTTGTAGGGACGAAGGTTGGCATGGGGATGCAGGACATCTTGCTGGCCATCGGCTGCACACATGGTGATATTCCCTCCACGCTGTCCAGTGACATCCACAATGGTTCAGTTGCCAATAATCATATCCCCTTCTTTTGGTTGGGTTAAAGCCACCCTCATCGCTAAAAATAAGAGCCTGATGGATAGCAGTGGCATCCAGCATTAGACTCTCTGAAAAAAAAAACAAGACAACATGCGAAATAGACTTAGAGCAGTCAATATGATGGATGGATGAATGGATTTCTTGCAGTGTAATGGTGTTTGCCACCACCATGTTCACAATGTTGCTCTGGTCCGCTGTCTTCCTTTATGGCCTGGACGTCTCTCAGTTCTGCAGATGAACCAAAAATATGAAATGATTTAAGTGTTTAAAAACAATAGTGACAAACCGTGTACACAAAAACAAATCTTCAAACTACATTCACAAAACCCTTGACTCTTCTGGCATAATCAAACAACATAACATACCTTGGTCTTTCCCTCAACTTCTTCACTCCATGGCTCACTGAAAAGACAGAAACAGAAACACATAAGTTATGATGCCCAGTTAGAGCAAAAGCAACAGGGAGCACCAGATGCCAGTCTGGGCTTTGTCTTTTTCTCAGGGAACCTGGAATCCCTCTTAATCATCGTTTGTTTTGTGTTAATAGCAATTATTTATATTTGACCAAAAACCCAGGACCCCAAAGGAACACATTTGCACATTGTTTGTTGGTTCATGCTTCTGTGATGCTTTTAAAGATCAAAACACCAATAATATTAACATACATTAGCGTTGTATGACCTTGCTTTTATGACTTTTCACCTTGCCGAATGTTTTGCATGATGTTTACCTACCCGTTATAGACATTACCATGGTATCTTAATGCAAAATAAGATTTCAAGGTGTTGTCTCACAGTGGGCACTCTTCCCTATCTGGTTCTGGATCAATCAAACAATTAAATTAGTTTGTATGAAAACAAAATGTTTGAGAATCAAATCAAGACCACCTCGTCAGTGTACATTCACCACAGGAGGAAGCACCCGTGGTCTGACTGAAGCTTGTAGATGTACCAATCTACAAAACGCTTCTACAATGAGTCACAGATCTGGTAGCAAAGAAGTTTGTCACACACACAAAGCAGCCTGTTCACTGCGCGTTCTCTGATAAATGACTATACTCTTTCCTGCTGTTGCCACCGGACAGTTTAACTAATTGAATTTGCTGTTACAAGGCAGAGGTCAAACTGTTTCCAACTGTTTCACTCATGTAAATGATTTTGGGCCTTTGGAAATCATCTGTCATCTAACTGAGTGGATCCAACACATTCTGCTGCATGTGAAGACCTGCATGATGATTCATACCTGATTCACAATCCACATGGAAAAAGTGAACAAGAGGAGATTTGTAAAGTTACTGTCTTGAATGCCTCCTATCCTCCTAATGCCCTATCTCATGTCATTTACATCATATTCTTGTGTTGTTTGTTTCATATATCCACTTGGACAACAAATTGGATGGCCAGATGTGTTGTTTTGTTTGTCTGTGTCACAGTGATGACTTCTTAATCAGATATGGGTCAAACCTGGCAGGTGTGTCAGGGTCAGGAACGTTGCTATCCATTTGTTTTCAAATGTGTCACAGGTCAAGATCACAAAGCAAAGTCAAAGTTTCTGTCCATTGCTAACGGATGGGTAACATCATCAATATTATATGAAATACACACATTTTGTATTGTACATTTCCATATGACTATTTTGGGGGATTTTTATTAAATTAGTATGTGGATGATGCTAAATTAGATTAACATGCATATTACAATGGACATATTTAGCACATAATCTCATCAATAAACATTATGGAAATGAGCACAGTAATTCCCCAACGGCTGCATACGTTGTCCTGTTTACATTGTCTCGTGATGATTCAAAATCCTAAGTACCGGTAATAACTAGGGTCAAAAAACTTCACTTGTGACTGAAATTATGATGATGATGATTTATTTTGCACAGTTAGAATGTCTTCTGTTATTAAAGGGTGGCTCTTGGGTGTTGGGGAGAATCGGGAGTCACCTTCTATAATTATAAAAATAGTTGGCTAAGAATTTTATTATTGATTAGTTGCTCTTTGCCATCACTCAAACTGTGGCATGAGATATCGACGTCGGTTGATTGCTAAAATACATGGATTTCACATCAAGCATCCGCCATAGTCAAGTCATAAGCAAAACATTTGGAACGAAAACTGAATGAGTGGAAACCCCTCCAGTAGCTTTGCAGCTAAGCTCTGTGGGTGCACACACACGCATGTGGTCTCTAATAAACGGAAACATTCAGCTTAATGTAACATGATTGTAGGGGGTATGAATCTAATCCCAAACCTCTGCTTTCCATCCAGACCCATCTGTTTACAAGACAGCTGAGAGCAAAGGACCCAAGCTGCTGCTGCCCTTTAAGTGCCTTTTTTTGTAATCTAAAAGTAACATAGAATGTTGTACAGATTTCTCTCAGTTCTCTCACACATGCTAATGCAAAATGTAACTGGTAATGACTTGAACTCCACTACTTATTCTGTTAATTCTTAATACTGAAGTGCAACTTAGTGTAATGTTTTACAGTTCAACATTCTGAATTTCATGACCCATTATTATTCATTATGATTACTATTATTCCTTTGAAACGCTTTATTTCTGTTGAAAAGAGCCAGAGTGTGTTTTATGCTTCATGAAAAACATTATTCATTTATAAAAACGCTTCATCAGTTAAAAAGGAGCACTGCACTTCACATATATTCCATTTGATCAATTAATCCCAAAAAATATTTGACAGTTTGAGTATTAAAGTGCCTGATACTTGCAATCCTACACTGTTCCCTGAAAACAGGTTTTGTTGCTGTATAGTGAAAAGGTTGGGAGAATCATGTAACATCACCACAATTGCTTTTTTGCTGTTGACATAGATGACAAGTTTCAAAACTAAAGCATTTCCTGAGCCTTTATCATGAATTGAGTTGAATAAACTTCTAAATCACTTCAGTTCCCTCAGCACCATTGGGAAGTAACCTCTGTCATTGCTTACCTCCCTCTATGGACGTTAAGACTTTTATAAAGTTGTTTTCACGTGCTAAATAATGATCCCCAGAACAATAACATTTGGACAGAGAAAACTACAAGAGGGAAAACTCAGAATGTAGAGAAATATAGTAACAGCAACATCAGGAAACCAAACAACATCAGGAGCCTTTATCTTTTCCAAACTGCCTTATTTACTCCTTCCATTAAAATGTGATTTTTATCCAAAAACGTTACGTTAGAAAAGGAAGCTTTTATTAATTCAAGACGTTAATGTGTATAGAATGGATTGCAATCAGAATGATATCTGGCCTGCCAGACAACATTAGGATGCATTCTGGCTCACACTGAAACTGAAATCTTAATCATGATGAGCCAGATGTTTAGGAAATTCCTACAGATGGGACACATTTATACATCTTGCTTACTGTGTTGTTAATGTTTTGTGGAGTTATATGACAAGGTACCTGCACCTGGATTCCAGACAGTGAAAGCCCAAGCGGAAAAGATTTTAAACGATGGCTGAGTCCAGTCAACACAGAATGGAGGACACGAAGGCGCGTGTACTGAAATACGACCATAGAATGAGACCAAGACAGTCTTTGGCCTCGTCTAAGCATCTGAACTGTGACATCTTTTCCTTTTGAAATCAGCTAGTTGATTATTTTGGCTCATATCCTGTAGGTATAAATAATTTGGGGCCAGCCTTGCCTGGCTTTCTTTTTTGCTCAGGGTGGTTCAGTTTGCATGAAATGGAGCAGAGGAGCAGATATATCCTCACCTTTCAGGACATTATCAGTGTCACGTCTTGACAGTGCTGACTGAAATACAATGTCAGCCCCCCCTCGCTGTGACAGCCCACATCCTACCTGCTTGACAGCTGTACTTGGCTTTGACACCTGAAGTGAGCAGCTTGCCAGCACAGGGAGACAGACGGGGAAGGGATCGACTGGAGTCAGACTGGAGGTCAGAACCTGCTGCTGTGCTGTAAATTACTTTAAAACTAAAGGAAAATGTTGGTGTAGAGTACTGGCAAGTTTCATAAAACTACACTGCTCGGATTATGTGTTTTTAATAACTACAAAAGGAGCAGGAAGCATGCAAATCATGTGCTTTATGAATACATGGCCATAGTATTACCTTAATTCCTGAATGTCACCTTGATATCACATAATAAAAACATTAGCAGACATACAGTACATACACATACGACTTTAAATGATAGATTACATTTTAAATACAATTCAATTATTAATTTTCATAACCCCTTCCTGTAATTTCATGACTTTTATATGATGTGCGAGGGTCATTAAGGGATGTGGGTACTAAGGTGTCCTTCCACAGTCCTGGGGTACGTGAGCTGACTTTGAGGTGTCAGGGGAGCCCTCCTCTCCTCAGACCTGCTGTAGGTCCATCTGTCCTCTGCTTCTGATCTGTCCAACTGTCCTGACCTTTCTCAACCAAGATGCAAAGTTTATACATCTGGACTATTAATCTTCTTAATTCTCTCAGCCACAGTTGCCCTTTACTCCTGTTTTCTCTCAGTTCCATTCTAGGTTTGACTGTAACCTTATTTTATGTGAAGTTTCTGAGACAAACTAAGATTTATGTGAGTTTCTCATAACGAGTAATTATATTGTCCGTCTTTTTAAATCCTGTTAGATGAGTTACACTGAGCATTGAAACCTCTCTTCATGATGAATAATAAAGATAATTTATCTTGTGCTTAACAGACTTACAGTCTTAATTTATTCAGCATCAGATGGCCTTTAGGCTCATAATTCTTGCTTCATATAATTTCCTAGATTTGAGTTGAGCTCATTTTTATTTCACTTCAGCGAACATGACGGAGCGTCATCTCGCATTTTAATAATAGATTGTGAGATTATTACTATTAGTCTTTGCTCTTATATGTGTTTTATGAGCTAATTTGAGCTCCACAGGCCTGGGCAGAGGGTTTGTAAATACTTAACACAAATCTGAAAGAGGAATGACTCCCCAGCACCTCCACACAGGAGTGCTTTGACAAAGGAGCAAACCCCAAATGCTGAACCCCCTTTGTCTCACTGAACACCAGGTGGCAGGTGGGAGGGTTTTTTCCTCAGAAATTCTTCTGATTTACTGTTTTACATTTCCTTCAGCAACCACAGGGGTTTGTTTGGAATAAACAGAGGAGGACCACATGATAGCTAACAAGGCTGAGCACACACTACTAACACCAAGAACAGATAAAGAAGAGAAATGAAACAGATGAAGGTTTAACCCATTACATTACATTACATTACGATCATTTGGCAGACGCTTTTATCCAAAGCGACTTACATTCCATTACCACCCTTCGCAGAGGGGGAAGCAATTGAGGGTTCGGTGCCTTGCTCAGGGGCGCCTCGGCAGGGGCTCGAACCGGCAACCCTCCGGTTCCCAAGCAGAAGCTCTACCCACTGAGCCACTGCCTCCCTCACCCCTGGATTATGTTTGTTTCATGTACTTTACAAATCTATGAAGATCTAGCGTCCTATTGTAAATAAAAAATGCAGGTATTCTATGACGAAAGGTTTTGCAAACATGGGGTTAATTTGTTAGCAAATCCTGACTGCCGCAACTATCAAGATGTTAAGTTGACTCAGGCTCTGTCAATTAAAGTCCCTGCACATTCATGTAATAGGGGCAATGAGACAACATTGTTTACTAATGTTGGATGGACTTTACTGGAAGGGCTATGAAGCAAAATTTCGTTTTAACCATGGAGTTAACCTGCTCGGACCAGGATTGGAGCAGAGCGTAAGTTGCCATGGCGATTAAAGTC
Organism: Genypterus blacodes; assembly: GCF_046128005.1. Lineage (NCBI taxonomy): Eukaryota > Metazoa > Chordata > Actinopteri > Ophidiiformes > Ophidiidae > Genypterus > Genypterus blacodes. The sequence continues at coordinate 3,275,439 of NW_027466915.1, forward strand.
AGCTGATTCGTAGCAATTCTGAAAAACTCAATTTCGGGTTTAAGCCCCAAGTAAGCTGGTGAAACCACAAACTCCATTTCATAGTACATCCGTGTGAGCTCATACTAGAGATCTGGTTCTGTTTGGCAAATCCCAGCAAGTCTAACAACGTGGCTTACAACTTTGTATATTGAGTTGGTGGGAATTTTAGGGTTTCTTACCACAGGAATATAACAGGGACGTAATGATAGGCACATAAACAATGACAGTTTGTTTATTTTCTTCCTGCCACTTCTGTGTATAGCCCCTCTATTAATGGCTCCTGTCCTCGTATTGGTATTTTTAATTTACTCTTCAGAAGGATGTGAGCGCTTGTTTCACCACTGCTTATTATATACCCCCATTATAATCCCCACCTCCCTTGACAAGCTGTGGCTATTCAGCACACCTCTAATTACTGCAGCAAGAACACAAAACTGCCTGTGTGTGTGTTTTCCGTAAAGCCCGGCCATCGCTTTTAATTTACTGCTCTGTCTTCATCGTGTGGCCACCTGATCTGCGATGTGAACCGGATCAATTGTACCGTGATCTAAAAGGTCACCTCAACTGTGCTCAACGCTTTACTATATCAGCCTGGGTTTTGCATGCTGCCGCAGCTCACTTGCACGTCGAAGAACGTGATCTGTCACTGTGCGACCGACCTTGACTCCCATGCAACCATACGCCAAAAACAGGATGGGGGTTTAGAAATCGCCATCGAAGGGAAAGTTGGGAGGTTTGCAAACTAAAATTGCTATCTGGGGATTTTTATTTTCCTGACTGGAAGCATCACAAAGCTTTAATAAGGTGTTGCAAGGATTTGATGGGAAATATGATGGGATAATAAAGAGTTTGAGGGTTTTATTTGACCCCAAAATCAATTTCCTCTTAAACCCCTATATTCAGTTTTAATTGTGAGCTTGTGTGGTCTGGCCCGGAACAACCTCATCATCCTCCCCCCCGCCCCCTCCCCTCTCCCCTCCCCCCACCCACCTTTTCTCAGCACCATCCAACACATAGATCATCGCAATACACAAAGGAAACAAACAGGATGAGTGCAACATAATTGGTTGCTGTTATCTGTTCCCATCAGTCTATTTTTCATGCAGCGCTGCAGGGAACAGCTTCAGCCGCGAGAGTTGTCAAATTGTATATTAGCACAAATTCAATCACTGGGCTGAAGCGGCGAGCTTGCTGCCGTGTTGTCATGTAAACCCCATGATGATATCGCCTCGGCATTGCCTGGGTGTAACAGAGACATCACCATTACACAAACAGGCAGGAGAGGAAGTGTAGAACAGGATAAGGGTGCCTTTGATCTCCCATTTTACTCAATCAAATCCAGCTTAAAGCACGATCTCGCTTATGCTGAGCGCATTGAGAAAACGCTAGGCGCAAACAGTGATAGTTGGTGTCCAGAGCTGACACAGCTGAACTCTGCTGATGAAGATTGCCAGCAGTTTCTCACTTCCAAAAGGCAGCACTCCAGTCACAGCAGCACCAACCTCCCCTCCAAACTGACTCAGGGAAATTGGCAGCGACTCCGCAGCTTTTACAGGCTCTGGCAGAGGAGTGTGGACCTGGTGAAGGCCTGATAAGGATGATTTGAATTAAATGGCATTCGCTTTTGTTTTGATTACAGAAATTATAAATATCAGCGGTGACCTCCTACTTGTGATGCAAGCACTAAATTAATACAACGAAGCCTTTAACACAATGAGGCAGCCTGTGTTCAGCGTGACTCAATGATGCCCTCAAGTGGCGTCAGTGAGCCAGCTGCAGCTGAAGCGACGTTGCTCATCAACGGCAGATCAGAGAGACTTGACATGTGTGCCTTTGTGTTGAATCTTCAATTCATATAATTAGGGAGAAGCACTCAGAAACATCAGTAATTCTACCAGTATGCCCCTCTTCTGTGTCAGGGCTTATGGTTCAAAGAGGATTAAATTGCTAGAAATGTCATTGATTAGACTTTAATGTTACAGTATGAAAACCAAGCTACACATTTTCCTTGTATTTACCAGTATTTCTGAAAAATTCTACTTTTTCTGCTGTTTTGGAGTCCTAAGCATTTGCCATTGTGCATATTTGGACTTCTTAAAGTGCATTTATTCATTATTATGGCTATGCTTTTACTTCCTTTTCTTTCTTTTCTCCAGGACACAGTAAGTCAGGCATAAACTCTCTGCTGCTGGCTGTGCCCTCTGCTTTAATAACAAAACACTAGGATTACTACCACTTTGACAAAGCACATCTCCATGCAAACCGTGATGAGACGCTACACATCTTAACGAACGTTAACGAACGTGCTCACACAAAAACAAACTTCAAACGGCGCTTTACCAAACAACACTGGAAGCAATTATTAGTAAATTTAAAACCTCTAGCCTTTGAAAGTCATTAACTGCAATCGTAATCAGAAATTATTGTGTATTCATTGTCTTCTTTCATCACTAGATTGCCTTATACTGCACAGGAATAACAAAGTACTTCAAACCCTACAGCGCTGAAATTACAGGCTCTAAGAATAAAAAACATCTGAAATGAGACACTCCCTGCTGCTTAAATGGATACTTCGCTTTGACTCTTTGATTTCATTTCTCTAGAAGTTAACTTTACAATTGTAGATTACTAAAGAAATGTTCAATTTTTGAATGAAATGGGTCACTTAGGGGTTTGTGATTAAGGGAAAACAATCACCTGTGCTTTAAATCATCAACAAACCGTTGCCTCCATCACCCACACACAACAAAGAGGGAACTGCACAGCACCCACACACACAGAGACATGAAGCCTCTGGCCCTGAGCTCACTGCCCACTCCACAACAAAGTAAGAATGACAACTGCACTGCACTTTGTAATGTATATACTTTATATTTCACATACTGCTTTTCACATTAGGTATGTAGTTGCACAGCTCACTGTATAGGAAATTGTGTTTGTCTGCTATGTCATGGACCATGAGAAAAGATATTTAATGCCCGGCTCACACCAATGGAAAGAAGCTCAACCAGAGGTATTTACACAAAGTCATTTATTCAGAATCCCATCGAATTCACAAAAACACCGAAAATATTATCTCTTCCCTATTTAGTACAGAGGACAAGAGGGAGCACAGCTGGAGCAAAGAGGGAGTAGTATAATTACAACTTAGCATATTTACCTTACATCATATAATGTCATAAATAACCCACACAGGCACACAGTCACTAATTTTCACAAATACATTTGGAGAATTCTGTATTGTCATATTAACAATGCATACTGAAGAATTCCCACGACAATAGTCACTTGAATGTGTGGTTGAACCAGAAATCCGACAAACATCAGCCACTTTCATTTGGATTCTGTCTACTGACTTTAAGCCAGAACTAGTTTATAAAGTGAACGTGGTTTAGAGACAGAAACAAAGTCAATAGCGACCTCAGACGCCTGATGTGAAACACTGAAACATCAAATCTCCTGCAACACATTTTGCCATGTTATTACAAAAACTTTTTGTCCTCAAACCACAGAAACCTTTGATTGGTGTCCACAGTCTTTGAGGGTACAGTAAATCTACAGCAGTCCCATCCCCCAATTGTTATCACTTTGACTCAGTCCATAGGAGGCCTAGTAATGACTAAATGGTGCTGTCTCCTTCAACTCATGGTACCCCAGGTGGTTTGGCTCTGTGAAGAGACAGAGAGGGCAGTTAGGGCTAAGAAGTACCACAAATCTATCTCTTTCTGTACGTTACCTTCACTTCAAACACTCTTTTAGAGCTAGGGGCTGCTACATATCAGAATAAACCAAAAGCAAGAACTTGTGAGAATTGGTTCACTAAACACTTCATTTGAATTCACATCTTCCAGCTCTAACAAATTTTGGAGAAAGTGCTTCCTTCCTCAAATCCTCTTGGACTTGGCCTTATTTGGCATTAAGTTACAGTGTCTGTTTAGTGAGGACTGCTTATGCTGTGTAATATTCAGGATATTTGCTATTCATTTTCAAAGGCTGTATCTGCAGGCTGGAGGTCACTTAATAATTTTCTGCACATCCCATATGATGTAGATGAAAATAGCCACTAACAGTATGCGTTTGAGTGTGTAGATAAGTGTTACGGTACCAAGGCTCATATTCTCCTCCACCAAAGGCTTCTGCTCGCTGCAGTTTACGACTTTGCCCTGTGCCGCTCCCAGAATGGTCATGATATCCACCAGGTTAAGGTTCCCTTCCTCTCTGGCCTCTTCCAATTCCTCTGCCAGCTCAGTCGCCGCCTCTTCTCGCTCTTGGATCTCTTCTTGGCTGAGCATTGCGCTCAAGCCCTGCCCCGGGCTGCTGTTGCCAACCTGCGGAGGCGCCAGTGAGCACAATGCTCTCACCTTCCCGAAAGACTTGAGGTGTGCAACGTTGGCACGCAAGAAGAGCAGCAGGACGTTGAGGTCGTTCAGAGGGCAGCCGAGCTTGCGACGCCGGATGAGGTCAAGAGCCGGCAGGACCTCGTAGATGGAGAGGAAGGCGGTGTCCCAGACGAAGAGGCGAACAAGGCTGAAGATGACGATTGGTGCCAATAGGAGGTAGATGGCACCGTTGGCTACACTTATCACCTGGAAGACCAACTGGCCAATCATTTTACACTGAACTAGCTCAGGCATCCAGTTCTGGTCACGCAACATGCCGGTGCGGACAAAGCAGCTGAACTCGTCTTGCAGGAAGGCGGAGAGGTGGAAGTAGGCCAGGTAGAGGCAGGCAGCAGTCATGAAGGTGAGCAGCAGGAAGCCCCGCAGGAAAAGCATGCTCACCAGGAAGTAGGAGTTTTGTTTGCACTGCATGTATCTCTCCAGCAGGGGGTATTCAAAGTATCGCTTCCTCTTAGCCCTGCAGTTGGACAAGAAGAGGAGATTTAGCACAGATCTCTGCTTCAAGTTCACACACGCACATTCACAGCTGGGATCTACATGATGCAACCGCAGTCTTCTACTTTGGGCTACAAGGAGCTGCCTAACACAACAGCCTCAACAGTTCTTTTCTGAACATGAAATTTAAGACGGGAGAACATTGGAAAACCACATTTCCCTGCTTCCTTTCACAGGCTCGTATTAAACAGATCCTGTTTATTTGAAGCAGCAGTGACCCAATGCCCATTTTCAGGAATCATTAAAGTTTCATTCAATAATGTTCAATCTTCTGTGAGATTAAAGCAAATCTCATAAAATCAGTTTCCTCTAAAAGACTTAGACTTGTGTAAACTTGGCAGCATTGCATTTAACGAGACATAAAGCGCAATGAAGATTCTTGACACGGGCCAAAACTTAACACACGGGCACTTTGTCACGTCTCCCTCTCACCTGTCCAGCTCAGCTTGAAAAGTGAGAGGGTTTTTCGTGTTCTGGCGCATATCCAGGATGTTCTGCGCCAGTCGGATAGAGCGGTTGTACGACTTGTCCAGCTCCTCAATTATGAAGAGCAGATCCGCGCCCAGTGTGGGCATGACGAGTTGGCGCCAGATCAGAGCTGGGAGATACATCAGCATCGCCATGGCCAGGAGAGAGTAAGGGAACATCTGAATGGACAGAAAGGACACGCAGGGAAGATTTAAGAAAAGAGGATGGAGGGCGCAAAAAGATATATATACGGCTTTAAAAACTACTTTACACACATTTAGCATTGCCCTAAAACTGTCAGGCGCATTACTGAATGGCTCTAAACTGTTTGCAAACGGTTTGAACAAAAATAGCTACAATTGGGTCCCTCTAAGTGGGAAAAATAAGTCAAGCATTTTCTGGTTTTACCTTGTGCACCCACAGGGAACGCTCCTCAAAGTTTCCATCGCTGTCAAACTCGTGGTGCATGAGAGAGTCCCAGCAGTACGTGTCCACGTAGCTGGCCTGCTTCATTGTGAAGTTGCTGGGAGGGAAACAGCTGATCTGAGGCCCTGCAGAATAAACATTCATTGGATTATTGACCTTATACCAATATATAGAAGTTATGGAATTGGTAGTCTGTAGTACCTTTGATTAATCTTCATCAATTTTCTGATAAATGTAAGCACATATTCAGTGCTGGAGACTTGCTGCTACAGAAATAACGTCTGCACGTTCTTTCCCTTTCCGTCCCGAGAAATCATATGTTTCTGAATGTTAACCTGACATTTAAAAAAAAGTGGGTGACTCCTTTCCAAAAATTGAGCTTCTCCACTGTATATTTAGTTCACCTTGGTTTAACCACACACATACTCCAACCGCTTGAATCTCTGCTCCGCACCCCATCTGTCATCTCCCAAGGGTGCTCCACCCTTAAAGAGAGGGGATGGGTGTGCCCCCCTCCACTTCAGAGCGTTGCAAAGAGAAACATGGTGGTTCTATTTTTTACAAGCAACCTCCAACATCTGCCAAGTTTTCCGTAAGTAGAAACATGTTGCTACTAATTTACTGCCAAGATGAGAATTCTCCATCCAGTCCATCTCATTACAGGCGTCTGTTACATGGGGCCCATTATATAGGGCGTGCGTGTATATACATCATGTCTGTGTGTAATTTCCCTTCCATGTTCTAACATATTGATAGTTGCATTGAGAGCAGTAATGGCTGCTGAGGTTAGAGAGACATATATCCGTCTTAACATGACCAATTATACACACCAAGACATGGTTAAGTGGGAAAACGTTGTTCAGTTGCTGCCCTCAGCGTTGCACATCTCCACCCATTCTGTGTACTTATTCTCAGAGTGGCATTGATTCGAATCTAAATGTGTGTTGTGAATGTGTTTCCTGTTGTTGTACATGTTACATTTTACAAATCCATTTGTGTCAACTGTCAGCAGGCTATAAAACTTATTTAGTATGCTGACAGAGCTTAATAACGGCAACATTCACCATAGTTAAAACCTTGATTATAAGCCGATTAAGGCAATTTAGTTGATTTCTTTCTCCTCATACTCGATAATCCAAAGAGTCATTCATATTTGCATGCTTTTCATTTCAAATTCATATTTTCTTGCATATTTTCTTCATTGGAGTGCAGACAAATAATCTGAGTACAGTGTACAAATTCATTTAAGATAATTACTTAAGATATCTGTCATCACCATGTCCACATTTAGAGTTATACTTAACCAGAAATGCTAATTTATATGTAGGGACATTTTATTTAACATTATATAAATCGAAAGAAGATGTTGGTCAGCTAAAATATAAAGCAATTTCTCTCTACTTTGAAAATACATTTTAGCCAGGAAGTCAGCAATTACTTGCATTCCCAAAACAGAAACAGCATAATTGCTCCACTTGGAGTACAGTTCTTGGTCCAGTATACCATTTACTGCAGGTCTGGATCCAGAGTACAAGTAGACGCCAAACCATACACAGCTGATCTCTAGTTACAGCAATTATACAATACTGTATTCTTTCTGTTGCAAAATCAAGTGCACGTTTTTAAAAGTATTTTCCTTCTATCTAGTTCCCTTTCATCTTTTCTAAATGTGATGTCCATCCACAAACCTTCAACTAGACATCACGGCTTAGCTTCGAATTTCATTTTCTGTCAATCTTCCAGACTCAAACTTTCGTCCTCTGCACTCTCTCATCCTGTGCAGGGTCATGTGGAGGCCAAAGCCTTCAGTCTGTCACAGATCTTACATTCTGATACACACTCGTGTTCACATCAGCACACAATTAATAGCTTGTAATTCATCGAACTAACACAGAAAGGCCTCAGTCAGACTTAGATAGTGCCTCAGCTGCCTGTCTAAATAGAGAAAAATAGGTCACCACTTATTAGAAATAAGGTCATAATATATTAAACCAGTGGTTCCCAAAGTGGGGGGCCCGACCCCTAGGGGGGAGGCGCAGAGCGGGGGGCACAGAGCGGGACCGGAAGAGGAGCGATATGAATAAGTACCACCTCAGGTAAATGAATGAGGCGATACTTCTCAGTCTCGCTGCAAGAGAATCTGGGGGGGCGTCAAGAGCGCCCCCAAGACCGATCAGCCGTCCCGTATTGTTTTATATTGTCTACATATTATTTTGCATGTTTCCCCTTATAAGTCTGACACCAGCATGTTCTTTTGAATTAATTTATTCACTTCTATCTTTCCCCTTTGCCTGCATTCTTGCTGGTGTTTTCACCCCTGTGCGTTCTTTGGAGCGAGAGGCCCTAAATTCCTGCCACCGCTCCTATCTCATATTCCCACTCCCCGGCTCATGTTGGCAGATCTTCCTCATATTTGTGCTTCCTGGCTGAGAGTCCAGGTGCAGCTCAACCAGACAGCAGACAGCAGCGCAATCAAGCTCTGTTGTGAAACTGACAACCACGCAAAAAGGCAGCCAAGATCTATCGGTTCCACGCCATGTTCTATGCTCCCCCTCACCACCCCCACCCCCCGCCCCGCCTCCCCCCACCCCTCTCTGGATAATCAACATATCCTCTCATTTGACTCAAATAGAGTGGAGCTGCCACAGAAGAAGTTCGCCCTGTAATTACAGTGTGCCAGTGTTAGTGAACGCTGCTCTCAATCATCCCCCATGGCAATTAGTATCAGGAGCATCGTGCTGATTGCAGACCAGCTCAGGAGAGTTCGCTCAAAGCTTAGGGAGTCAGCTTCTTCAGATAAAGACATGTTGGCTGCTCTCGCCTCTTATAGCTCGGGCTGTAAACTCTGCTTTACATTCGAATAACCCTGTGAAATGCTATTAATGTCATTTTGATAAATAAAACAGTTTTTTCTATGGATAAAACAATTAGAACAAGCTGCTTGACCTCCAAAATGGCTGAATTTCATGGTAGAATCAATATAAACACTTGACCTATACTTAATTATTACTTAATACTTAAAAGAGTTTGTTTAGGATTCATATTTTGTCCAAATGGAACCGATAGTTTGCGTTGTTCTTCCATGATAGGTTATGTGGGTGTGCTGACCTTTGAAAGTGTGTGTAATCCCATTTCTGCTTGTTGTTGCTGTTCATATTTAAACCCAGCAATGAAATGGAACACTCTCAGGTGAAATGAATCAAATGTTTTACAGCAACCTCTTATCTATTTATAGTCTAAACCTTTCAGTTCACTTTGAGTTAAAGGTGAGCCTGAGGGATAACGCAGCATCTCATCAAGAACACTGGAGTACATACTGTATAACTATAGAAGGACACAAATGGAATATAAAATGAATGTCCTCAAATGGCAGAAACACACAGCTGCTCACCCAGGGAGACCTCACGGGCGAAGGCCATGCAGACAAGAAGCAGTGGAAGGCCCACAGACACAAACTTGATGACCTTGTCCAGGGGAAGCTCCAGCTCGAGGTGGTTGATCCTGTTTACCCCGGAGCCTTCCTGCAGCAGGGCATCAGACAGCATGGCCTGAGCCGCTGCTTTGGCGATCGACATTTTCAACACCTATCAATAATAAGAAGGTTTTTATACCAATCTGCACCATATACACAACACACCTTTCTCTATCTTGTCATTCCTGTCATGCCTCATTATATGTGCCATGTAATAAGAAAGAGCCGTCCATAATCAAGGCAAACACTGCAACAGTCCCTTTACTTTTACCTCTGATAAAAAGGAGCCTAATTAAAGTTGCAATTAACATAACTAGAATAAGAAATGTATGACCCTCTTTACAGACAAGATGACAGCCGTCTTACCTCAAGTCCAGCTTTAGTGACACAAATGGGAAATCTGTTTGCAGAGCCACCAAGTCCTTCCAAAAGTCCACATATTGTTGGAAACCTTCTTAAATATTCAAGGAGGGCCTTTGTAAATGAGAGGTTGGATCTGGGCTGGACCAGGCCGAGCCGGGTCTGGGTTTAATTACAGAGAGGACATCTGGGAATATGTAGACGCCCAGATGGCACTGCTAACAGACCACCAGTTCTGAATGCTGTGCCGTGTGTGTGTGTGTGTGTGTGTGTGTGCGTGCTCTCCTCTGGTCCACCCTTCAGTTGCCCATGTTGTGGAGCACCATGGCTGTGGCCCACTTCAAACAAGCAAGCCGTCGTCAGTGGCTTTTGCCGCCTCTGTCATTCCAAGACTATTTTTACTAGCGCTCCAGCCTCAGAGCTGCTGCTATAACTAAGATAACTGCAGTGAGACTGAGCAGAGAGTAACGTTCGTTTCTGACTTTTGCAGTCATTGAGTTGTGAGTGTTTGAGGAAAAACATGATTAACAGTAACATGGTAGGATTGAGGGGATGTGACATGTGTGCGTCTGTGGGTGTAAGAGCTGCACTGTGGTGAATCTGAAGTTATCAAAAGGAACACAAATGATACATAAAGACTGAATAGTAAAGTTACTTTGCCTACAGGTTAAAGTTGTTTTGAGTCAGATCCAGTCCTGGTCTCCACTACCTTAATTATAAATGCCCAATATGGAACCTAAACAACATGAGAGTTGTGTTTTCAATCGGTGTGTTTGTTATTCAGCAGGATATCTTAAAAAATAATACATTACTGCAGATAGATAGGACTTGAATTGAGAATTGAATTGGATCCAATTTTGAAGGAGTTGAGGATCTTTCAACATTGCAAGATGGCGTATTTATTGACATTCATTTTAGTTTCTAACAACAAAGAAGTTCAAATTAAATGATAGACAACCAGCTCGTGTGGTTTAGATTTGAAGGAAAATATCCTCTCAGGCCGGGGTCACGTGTAGCTAAGGTGATGCCAACTCAAAATATATGAAATAGTTTTCAGTAGTTTACTTCTATTGTGGTATTAATACTTTCAATTATTTGAAATTATTTGATTATTTCTATTTCCACTGGAAGTACTGCAACACCTTAGGTTTCCACAGTAGATAATTACATCCAACATTCATGCAGTCGATTTAAAGACTGATGTTATCTGGCTTGTTTTGTTTTTAAATGTATTAATCATCAGTCTGAACCTGCTGGCCTTGAGTGAACCACTGAGTTAGAGGCAAACAACAACCTGAAATAAATTACCCGGCAAATGATTTATGACTTTACAGCTCTGCAGCTGTAACTAATGCCACGTGATAAATTAAAACGCCCACCTTAGCAGTGAAATACGTACGTTTCTATACTCACATTTCTTCTGCGTTTACAGAATGTTTTTCACTGACTCGCTGAACAAGTCCTGAACAAAAGGATTCTTTATTTTAGAGTTTAAATTTCCGGGAACATTTGGCATTTCTTTCAGATTGAAGAGAAGCTGCACATTATTTCCTCAGGGTTTTATTCACTAATCCTGTCTTTATGTGTCACCTATTCCCACTATAATTTACAATTCAACCCCGCGTGGCCGCTACAGCTCAGACTTTTGCTCCTTATTCGAAAAGAAAAGCCGTAGCTGAAGGAGGAAATAGCAGGGAACTCATGTTTAATAAGTTTTACCGCAATTAAAGTTTGACTTTTCGGGGGCAGAGGATAGGGTAAGGATGCAATTATACACAATGGATGGTGCTGAGGGCCATGTAGTTGGCATAAAAACAATACATGGGGATTGTGCCGCGAACACCCACAGCAGTGATTAGTGTTTTACCAAGAGGCAGAACAATCCACATTTCAGCAGCTGAAATAGTGCTGTGGAAAGCTTTGCTGGTTCTTTTATTTATCATTACAGACTAAAAGGTGGGAGAGCATTTGGGCGGGCGTCTTCCAGCAAGAGCAAATCATAGGGCTGAGCAATAACCAGCGGGTGGGAAACGAGACATGTGACAGGAAAATGAGGGAAGTTAAACCAATATTTAGACCGCTTGCTCTATAATCTGGAAATATGTTACAATGTACCAAGGTCGGAGAGGGTTTGGAGAAGTCACCCATAAGTTTTGTTCTTTTGCGAAAACGTCGTAAATAGTCCCGGCATGCTTTTTACATCACAACAACCCTGGCAGGGAATGTTCATCTATTCTATTGTTTGTGTTTCTATTTGTGTTTCCATGTCCTGCAGTTGTGACCAAAAGCGTTGGTACCCTTGCATTTTTATTCAAAGAAGTCCTGAAAAGTGTTAGACGTAAAATATGTTTGGTGATTCATACATGAGGATACAAAATGACCTGAAAAGTCATGAGAAATAAATGTAACTTAGTGACACTTCAAGTAGACTTTTTCTTTTTAGATCATTAATCACAGGCATCTTTAATTTTATAACCCCTCATTCTGGCATCTTAAATGGAAAAAAAGGTGTCACTTGACTGTTTTATGGCACTGTGTGTATCACACTAAACACAGAATAGGGATAGGAAAGCAGAGAGAGTCCAAACATGGTCAACGTAAAGGTTTAAAGACCACGTCCACGGCCCCCGATGTTCCTGTGACTGTGACCAATAGTATCAAGACGTCAATGGGGGAAGACTGGCCCGAAATTAAAGGGAAAGACTCTTTGAGAGTACAAACCTTCGGAACTTCAAAATGTAGATATTGACCTTAAAGGACACCAGCTGTTAGCCAACTGAATGAAAATGTTGACAAGTATCTTGGCACTCCGGTCCAAATTCCAACAGAATTATTGCTTTTTGGTAAATCACACAGACCCCATGTTCACACAAAATAAAGATCAAAATAAAGATAAAAGAAGAGAAACTGCTGTGAAACATGAAGGAGGCTCAGTGGAGTTCTGCGGTGGCTTTGCTGCCTCTGGCACTGGATGCCTCAGATCTGTGATGACATCTAAACATTATCAGGCAGGTCATGGGTCCCCCAGCAGGATAATGACCCAAAACATACCTGAAAAAGCACCAAGACTGGATGACAAGAAGAAAACATTCCACCACTCTGAAGTGTACAGCTTTAAGTCCTGATCTGAATCCCACTGGACATCTTTGGAAAGAGCTGAAACTGGCAGTTAGCAGAAGAAAGACTGCAGCAGTTTGCTCAGGAGGAGACGGACTAACTCCCTGTGAAGTTTACCAATTTGTTTCAAAGATACAGAAAGTGCAGTTATTGTCTTGAGGTTATGATATGGAATATACATAACATTAGATTAGAATTAGACATTAGATATTAGGGAAAGATCTTTTTTAACTCTGATTATTTTGTTTTTTCTCCACATTGAGCCATAAAAAAACATTTGTTTTCCTCTGTTGAATGCTGATTATCAAATCCTTTAGTTAGTTTCGCCTGTGTGAAAGTTACCAACATTTTCTCCTTAAACATTCATAGCATGACTTCAAAATCAGTACCTTTACATGGTTTAATTATTAAAATTGGTCTATTGAAACACAATAGATTATGACAACAAAGCATACAAATGAAATAGAAATATCCCCTATTGTTTGTTTCTTGCTCTGGAAGATCCATTTATAAAAGCAATCGAGAAAAAGAATATTAATGAGCAACACACTTCACAATGAACAATCAGAACATTCAATATAACATGGTTTTCTTTTCTAGACAGCTTCACATTAGAAACAAGTGAATCCTTTTTATGTGGCTGTGTTTTTAGTACAAAACAAGAGAGCTGAAATAGTTTCACAGTTTCTTCAAAATCCTTCACATAAAATTGAGCTCCAGATACCTCCAGGAACTCAGTTTGTTTTTTTGTCCTTTCCTTGTTTTTTTTTCTTGAAATTGTCTTCTTCTGTGAAAAAAACGTGCCAGTAAATGACATTGTTTCTGTCAGTCTGGGATCCCAAAGTCATCGCTTGTGTATCCGTGCAATTTCTCTCCTCGCTGAGATGTCAATGAGAAACTTTTTGATCCGGCGGCGGCGTTTAACAGGCTTTGTTTTTGTGACGAATCATCCCTGGTCAGAAAAATTCACAAGAGATCGATGGCTAAAGTCAAGTATGTGCATGACCACCAGCGCCCCCATTTGTCAGGAAACATACTGTGTCATCATCTTTGTCACTGCAGATCCTTGAGCCGACTCTCTGACTCTCCAAACCAGAATAAATATGCAAACCGTCAACACCAGAATGCAAACATGAAAAATCCAATATACATACTTTGTGCAGTCAGTATACACTGGTTTACCACAGTTTGTTGTTCATAGAAGAAGAAAAACACGGTTCCAAGAGACATGCTTGGAAAACCAAAACGCTGCAGCAATGGTCAGTGTTCGATGAGTAAGAAAGTCAAAAGAAAGTGTTGTCCAACCTGAGAACCTATGAGTCATTAAAGGTGTGAGTGATGTACCAACGATGGAAGCCAACATATACAGCCTTGCACTTATTTGGACAGCGTTACATTTTGTTCCCTTTTGGCGGTCTAGATTCTGTTATGTGTCAGTTTTAAAGGGGTCATATGTTCTGATTTTTACTCGCAAGTCTGTTCTGATCTGGTCTTTCCAATACTTATAGATAATGCTCCTTTGCACATGAATCTGTCATACTGATCACTATTCAGCATGTGGAAAAAGGTCTGGAACTGGCCTCTGTGACGTCACAAGGGGTCCCTTCAAGTTGGTGATGGTGGCGATACAAAATTAAAACTATTCTTTGAAGTTGTGAAAACTATTCTTTGAAGTTGTGAAGGTTGAATTTGACTTAGTTGGCTTTTTAGTTGCAGTTTTCAGCACCAAGACAGCAGTAATCAGATGAGTTTACCTGACTCTGCATCTTGCCTTCTACAGGCAGGAAAACCTCCAAAAAATGTAGCTCATGCAAAAAATAACTAAATTTGGTGCATAAACCCGGCTAGATTCCCCTAAAATGTACACAATGATCAAACTCTATTCTCACTTTCTTTAGCACTGGTGTGCACAATAGGTGAAAACCTACACATTTAAGGAACTGTCTCTTAAAGCACTCCCTTGAAAGACCACTCTCCTCTAAATCAGGCCTTAAAGGGCAGCGTATATAGAATTGCAAAACACTCGCTAGCCACTGCATCCAAACCCTCACTCACTGCCCTTCTGCTCCCTTAGTACTTACAGACTAATCAGAAAAGAAGCTTTCCACATGATACATTTCCTTTAATTGTTGAGCGCTTCCACTCATACGATTGGGCAGCTCCTTTAATACATTGTCTCTCCTTGTGTCAAGATGTCAAAACATTTAGACGTAGTTCACTTAGTGTTGTTACGTTACAGAGGCAGTCAGATGTTTCTCACTGTGCAAAGAGTTGCAGCATGTCAGCACTCCTTCCAATTCACATCTTATCAACACATCCTCCCCCCTCGACATTTACTCCATCATTTCTGTAAGAATTTAAACCGTCTGATCTATCAAAATATATTCGTGTCTCTCTCACGCAGCTTTACATTTATCACAAAGAGCTTTAATAAAGAAGGAGATAAACGTCAAACCTCATCTTCTCGTCCGTTAACTGTTCGTTACAAATGTACCCAATTTAATACTGACAGTGAGCCTTTTAATGTCTTAACCCATTTGCTTTCATAAATAATGAGCCTAGAGTAAAATGTGCTGCTATCCAAATATTTATGCAAAGGCAGGTACTACTGTGTAATGATACAATATATATTCAGCGTTAAAGTAATATTTTCTGTTTCTAAGTGTAGTCATGGTGGTGTCAGAGAGTGTATTGTGGCTCTGCAGAGAGTCTGATGAATGTGTAGAAAACCTAATATGCCCTTAAATGCCCTCAAGCATCATTAACATTAGAGCTGTCCTAGCCGAGGTCCTTTATTACTCCAGTTCCTCTGTGTGCTCCATACTCAAATCTCTCCTTCCTCCTCCTCCTCCTCCTCCTCTACTGGCCATCTGCCTCCCTCGCTCGTTTTCCTCCTCGCCGTCCTCCTCGTCTTCCTCCTCTTCCATCCCCTCCTCCTCCTCCTCCTCCTCTTCTTCCTCCTCCTCCTCCTCCTCGGTGCCGTCCATGGAGTCGTCTGCTCCCAGCATGGCTTGCTGCATGGCCAAGGTGGCCGAGTCCGACGACAGCGGCTGGAGACCGTCCATGCCCAGAGGGTCTGTGAGGAGTCAGACACAAGGTCCACAAGTTAGATCATTCCTGTCATTTGAACAAGGAGGAAATCGTGTTATAAGGATAAACTCTATATAGTCCACTGACAAAGATTGCAAGTCTTTCTTAACAAGACATGTTGAAAAAGTACAAATTAGAGAGTTCCCCTTCCCATACAAATACAACCGAAAACTCCCATGCAGCACACACAGCATGTATCGCTGTAGTCACTGAACACACAACAGCTACAGAACCTACAGGCCAGTCTTTTCCTAAACTGATAATGATGATTCTTTCATTGATTCCTGTGCTCTTCATGTATTTCCTTCACCGTGGAGCACACAGGTAGTGTTCTATTATTGTACTATTAAGTGTTTTCTTGTCACTGCGGGTGCACATTCTTTCTTCTTTACAGCCTTGTGTGATTCATTTTTACTTCCATGAAGGAGGTGATGCTTTTATCCAAGTTTGTCAGCAGGAAATCAATTACATTTTGGTGAGTTTGTTGAAAACAGAAGATGATGTGACTTTGAGCCAGATTGCTTTTACGCCCCCCTTCAAAACATAAGAAGCCAGATAGGACATTTGTCAGCACTTAGCCCATTGCTCAAGTAGTGAGACATCAATTGTAATGAAACATAATGTTCCAGTTTGTGTGCACTATGATGGACTGTGACCAGGTGCGATCTAGTGGATTAAAGTATATGATCAGATATTTATGGTGTCGCTGAACGTTTACACATGAAGACAGAAAGATGCAGCTACGACCAGCTTAGATGATTCAGCCATATTGAATAGTTTTCAACCGTTTCAGGTATCATTCATTCATCTGCAATGCTGTGGTACAATGGATTTGTGTGATAAATCTGATCTTCACATCTGAATTTGAGGTAATGATAAGAGTTTGGCTCTATGTTTGATCTATAATAGATAATGACAGATAGGAATCCACAAAAAAAAACATGATGTCTTTGAGAGGTGAGCTTTTTACTCGTTAAGTTTGTGGTTTTGAGCCAACACAGTGCTGCTGCTAGTTTATCTGATTGGACCTAATTGCGTTCACCAGGCAGCGCCAGGTCTAAATTAGCTTCTGATTTATGGCCAGAAGGAAAACCAGCAGGACTCTGAGGGACTGAAAACCACAGGGAGATGAGAATACAGAAAACAAAATCACCCATATGTCCCTGTTAGTTCACCTGCTCTGGAACTGCACACAAACACTTCAGCAAACAGATGGCGATAGAGAAAATGAGAACTTGAAGATCTAAAGCTAATTTGTAGACAACATTGCCTGATTTGTATGTCACTCATTATTTCATCATAACTGATAACAAAATCAATTCTTGAGCTAGTTCTTCAGGAACAGTTGACTGGTCAATGTTGTGCCTGAGCCGCTCCCACACAGACTGCAAAGTATGGATGCTGGTAAAACACTTGGACACTGGCCTCATACTTTGTGGGTGTGTTGGTGTGTGCATGTAGGTTTTGAAATTTTGGGAATGTCCAACACATAAACTCTACAGGGAAAAGTACAAAAAGAATTCAAGTCATTTAAAGTACTCAGAGGTTTTAAAACAGATTTCTTTTAATATTTTTTTATTAATGAACTCTGTTATGTTCAGTTATGTATATAAAGTAAAATTTCAAAATAGTCTGTGCTCAATTGTTTCCATGGCACGATTGATCTTCATATGCCAAAAGCATGATTTAAGTGCTTATTAACCTGACATCTAAGTGTGTCAACATACATTAGGACTATAAGAATTACAATAGGACCTTATTAGTGTTTCCCAAAATTAGGTTTAGTTCCCCCGAGGCTGTTCAGTCTAATTGTTCCTCAGCAACATCGATATGCTGTTGCTGTCATTGCTCTTGACTGTATGGCAGCAGGGGAAAGATATAAGTCTCCTAGCAGTGGACAGACTTTTCCCTGTCCACACTGTTAATGATCCCTTTACCTGTGACAGCTGCAGTGTTGAGATTACAGGCACAGAACAGTCAGTGGGTGTTCAATTTATCCCTTTAACTAATGTTTCAAAACTGACATGAAAACAGTGGATATCTGGGCTGACGAGACACGATCATCACTACTCCTTTATGACATCATTCTAACAGATGCTTTGACTTTAAAACTAAATACTTCCTCCAAGCCACTCTGTGGACCTTTTCACAATGTTGATATTCTGAACAGAAGTCTTCCACATGGGTTAAAATAAAGACTAAACAGTGGCATCTACTGGTTAAAGTTTATACAGCAATGCTGCAAAAATGAACTACAAAATCCCATGTACACAACAGTGGCTTCCAACCAGCTTTTACATGTGTTCTATCTTCTAACAAGGCGAGTTTTGTTTGGAACTTTTTGTCTGGGAATCTGGACGTCATCTTACTGTCTGAGTTGTTTCCCGTTTGTGATCTGTGCGTCTGTAGCACTCCAGCCACTATGGAGTCGGGCCAGAAGCGCTGTGTGGGACGGTGCTGGGACTTCATCTTCTTGGCTTTTGGAGCTGGATCTGGGTTGCTCGCATCCAGCATGGGTTGGAGAATGCGCCTGCGAGCGTTTATGAACCTGGAGACAGGGACCGGGATGAGACCAGAGGTGTATAACATGCATATACATCAAGAGCTTGACATTTTTATAATACAGATCGTTCGTGTGATATAATCATATTCGGGACTTTAGAATATAATAGACATCTTCATCCACTGGTGAGCTAGAAGCCTAAATCAGGACAAACACATATAAGAATGTTCTCTGATGTATTTGATGTGTATGGCCAGCAGATGGCGCCACAATGCCGTAAATATAAAAGGGAAGCTCCTGCCAAGTCAAGCTCAAGCTCAAGAAACAAAGTTACACAGTAGAAAACAGAGCCGTGTCTTTATTTCTACTGATGTGAGAACATTACAAGGAGATAGTCATCTTACCAGTTGTTCACTTGTAAAAGGGTTAAACTTGTTTGTCCTGCAATCTGTCGTTTCTCGTCTTCTGTTGGATATGGGTGCTAAAAGAAGAAAGAAACACTCATTGTTTTCCAGCATGTTCCTGTACCTCCTTTTTCACATCTTATTTCTTTTTTTTTCTCACTCTGTATTCTGCTCTTACATTCCAAGACCGACCAACTCAAGAAACAAAACAACTGAACTCTGTCATTGTCTGCTGCCTGGCCTTCTGCAGCATCATTCTTCAGTCATCTGCATCCAAAGCTGCCACTTTAACACCTTCCCACCTCCAACAAATGACCAGTTAGTACCTATTTTTCCCCCTTCCTCACCATGAGATGCTGAAAGAGCCAGGAGCGCATGATGTTGGTGGCATGCTTGGGCAGGACACCCCTCTTATTCTTGGACTTCTTATCATCGCTGTCCAAGAGGGAGGACAGATCCACGTTTACCTGGTCAATGGATGCCAAGAAAGGAAGAAAGAAAGAAGGAGAAAAAAGGAGCAGTGGTGGAGATTGGTTATTGTTGCCACGGAAACAAAGGGAGACTACCAATTACCTATCTTTTTTCTGTGGCAAGGGCAGAAACACCCCCTCAAGTGTCACCATGGTAACTGAATTTGAGTAATGATACTTAAAATATATAAAAGCAGCACCCCTTGACTATATAGAGACACAAGGTCAGCTGTCTGAATATTATGGCAAAGAATTTAAAGAGCTGTGATAAAACACAAGGGTCAGACAGTCTTTCAGTCAAAAGTTAAGATTTTGGAGTTTCATGGTGGATCGGTGGGGACGTGATGCAAACTGCATGACTTGATGTCGAGTTGAAAGTCTTCATTAGGATGTTAGTGTTTGGAATCACAGTGAATGACAGGATGCTTCAGAATTTGGACGGTCAGAGTCACGCACACTTGGGTGTGTGCAGGTATTTGGTTCGGTTTGGTTTTGCTTGTGAGGACATCATATGCCACTGGTCTGATGGGGACATAGGGATATGACGCTATTTTGTCATTGTAATACATTACAAACGTCCCAAAAAACTTCTACCTCTAACATGAGTTCAGGTAATAAGAAGCCAAAAAACAGACTAATCAAAAAGGGGGCTCGTGCAAAAAGATTCCAACAATGCAAAGTACATGACATACGGTGAGATCCAGTGATGCTGGAAACAAATCACAGGAGTTTACAGGCAAGTCAGGCCCTCCAAAATGCATCCTTAACCAACAAGTTTGTAATGTCTGTGTGGTTAGCATGTGCCAGCAGATAACTCCACTATGAGTACTGGCTTAGATTTGATTCTAGGGTTTTACACGGTTTTATGTGCACGTAAGTCAAGCTGTAAACTGTATTTAGTAATTTGTGTTTATATTTTAGGTTTCCCTTTAGTGCTTTAACAAGTAAAGTAGGAGAAATTGATTCACCTGCAACAATCAAAATCTACAACATTAACATTCTTAAAAATAAAAATGTTAAAGAATATAAAAAATAATCCACTTAATAATATATTTTGATTAGCTTGCTGCATCATCACCATGTAGTCACTTCATACATGTAACGTGCAAATCTAGATATTCTGTCAAAGAATTGATTCACTTTATACTGAAGTAAATTGATTGATCGTTGGCTCAGTTGAAGGATATGCGATGCATGGATGACCCTGCAGGAAATGCCATCGTATGTGAATGTTTTCTAAAATATACGTACAAGCAATGCATGTATACTGTCTGTGTGTGTATTTGACTGTGTGTGTGTGTGTGTGTGTGTGTGTGTGTGTGTGTGTGTGTGTGTGTGTGCAACATGAGTGTGTTCATTTGATTGTTGGAATAAACACAGTGTTGCGAGACATGCATACAATGTGAAACACAAAGGCAAAAATGAGCCATTCTGTCATTATGTGCAAAGAGCTGTATACTTCGTACTCTGAACACATAAGCATGTTCAGATGTAAATTCAAGCATATGCACCCAAACATTCACACAGATATCTTCACGTTAGTTCTGCTGTTTGTGTCAGAGAAACAGTAAAGGTCCTTCAGTGATTGTAATGACCTATTCATGGCTTAAGTCCTTTGAATAATTGGAAACAATCATTAATTTTATGGAAAATGTAGTAGCGGAAAGTCACAAGCAAGGAATCCCTGCTGACTGGGAGATAAATAACAGTCAAACATATACAGTGTGTACCCTCTCGCACAGACATGCTCAACCCCCAAACCCCCACAACACCAATAAATTCACATCCCCACACACACACACACACACACACACACACACACACACACACACACACACAGATTTCCCCCCACACAAAACAGGACTCATTACAGTTGCAGCTGGGTGTCACGTGGATAACCCTCCTCTTATCCCCCCTCAGCCCTGGGAATGTCTGTTCCGGGGGAAAGCGGGGTTGAATTAATTGGCGGCACCAAGCTCAAGAGTGTGATTACTTCGGGCTTGTCGGCAAAGTAGCGACGGGCTGTGTTCAATTCCCAGCCCACATGTAGAGCCGCAGCCTGGCCCCGGCTATTCACAGAGGCCTCCTCTGCCTGTCAAGCACAGAATTACCGATCCCAAATCTGAAACCCTCCTGAAGCCTCGAGCGGCACAGACTCAGATCCCCGACTCCCCGGTTTGTATGTATGTGTGAGCGGCTGTGAAGACCACAGAAAGACGAGTCTACGGCGCACATTTCAGGGCTTCGTCAGACCTCAGCATCAGTCTTCACACATTAGACAAAACAGCACCATGGAGAAGTATTTCTGAAGCCTGCTGGTCGGGTGTGCTTTCAAATCTCTGCTGGTGCTCTTTGGGCAAGGATTCAGGAGCAAAAAGGCACTCAACTAGGATTTTAAAGTTAAAATGTACTTTAACAAGCTCTTGGAAACAGCATGATGGAATGGCATCAGGCCTGAGCGAAATCACTATCATGTCTAAAGGCGTCATGCAAATGGCCATCAGGTGGCAGACGTCAGGCAGAACAGCCTGAAATCAGATCAAGAGAAACTGCCTCAGCCAGTATCAATTGAAGTTGCCTTCCACTGAAAAGAAAACATTAGCAGTTTGTGCATATGCCTTTCAAAATAAAAGCGCAGATATTAAAAAGTTGTTGCAGGTGAAGGCCTCAAACTGTGGTTCCTGACTTGGGGGTCCAGACTCCAAACTGAGGGGTCAAGAGACAAGTAATGGAATAGAAAAGATGAAAGTAATCATTCAGAATTCTTACAAACAAGCCAAAAACGGTGCCTTAATCGTTTATATCTAAACAGTTTTGTTAATTGATCTTTATTGGTGAAGTTGTGGCTTTTTATCAAAAGGAAAACTACCAGAAGTGTAATATTTGTAGTTTCCTGCTGCTATAAATGCAACTCAGCTATGTCTGGGGTCATTTGTCCTGACCACTTTCTGTCTGAGGCCATTTGAGAGCCTGTGACCACTCTGTAACTACCCTCACATTCTTATCACCCGTCTACTCAAACTCTCAATTTCAATAATAATCTCAATAGTCAGTTTTTGCTTTATCTGAAGGGTTGTGTGGTTTGTTCTATTTTTCTCTCGGGATTCCTGTCTCTCTCTGGTATCCTATCTTCAATAAAGGTTAGGGCATTGCTAATGTCTGCACGTCTGAATGTGCACTGGCAAAATCATCATCAAACAAAAGTCATTGTTTTTAATCTGGTATACGCTTACAGCGGCCTTGTGTTCTAATACACTGTGCAGTATATTGAAGATGCTGATCTGCAGTCACACCTCCTGTTGCAGTGGATTAACATAGTTTGAATCTGTACTTTATGAAAACTAGAGAGACTCCGCAGACGCCATTTCTGCACCAACCCCTTCCTTTCAATGACAGGTAGCTAGATACTGCAGCAAAACTTGACTTGCTCAGCAGAAACATAGAAATTCCCATAAAGGTAAAAATGAATCCTATTCATGCCCAAGACTCAAAGCGGAAAGAGGGTCTCAGGTATCCACAAACAACTACAGGTACCTTTTAGAAGCCAAGAAATGAACAGGGGGAAAAGGAAAACGTTAAAACCATAAATGTCTCCTGGTATCATAAAAAAAATGCAATTTCTTCCATTCATGTGGGTTTGACTATTATGAAGCGTTTCACTGGAGCAATTGCAGTCATAATATGTCCTGCCCATAATATTTCCACCCTCTTTCTTTTCATCCCTCAGAGTCTGCAGCAGCTTACAAAAGACGAAATGGTGAAGAATGCTGTCTAGTTTGAACTGTTTTATTTTCTTGCACATGTGGAATATTTTTCATAATATGACTAAATGGGGTTTTATGGTTATTGTCCTTTATAACCCTCATCTGAAATAAAAACCTGACAGCACCCAAAACATCACAGCAACAAACACATTCCAATTTAGTCAGTGGGGGCTTTTGTTCAGACAGAGACAATGGAAAGATGGCTGGTGGGCTTCCTGTAAGATGTGAAACGACTCCTTTAATAATAACTAATTGAGCTAGTGGGTGGGGGTGGCGGGGTAGAGAGAGGGAGCGATGGTGTCAGACCAAGCATTGGCAGTTTGACGCAGCTTACCTGCGAGTTCTGGATCTGTATGGTTCCCGGCGGCAAAGCCTGCGTCAACACTTGCCCTTGCGATGTCACCATGGCAACTGGCTGGTACAGGGTCCCACCTGAGGGGATAATTTGCCGTCATGAGTATCAAGTGGCTTCACCGCATTGGCAGCCATATCCTGCACTACTCCAGAGCCTTATTAACTTCCTGTCAGCCCCATAAACAAAAAAGCCATAAACAAGAGGCAAAATGATTAAATTCAAGGTGTGTTAATGTTCTTTAACCCACAAAAAAGAAAAAGGGGAATGTGTGTTTGCTGCAGGCTTAATTAGCCTTGATCAACACCCTCTTATCAGTCTGTTTGAGCTCTTGAATGTGTAGTGATCAAAGGCAGAGACATTGATTTATTTTGGGTTAAAAGAGATTTCCAGAGGGCAGGATTAACATTTCACTGTACCGGCTTCACATAATAACAACCTATCAGCCTGCTGCTGTGTGTAGGGATTCTTACCACAGCTCCATGATATGCTTGTAAACAAATCTGAGACTATGGAACAACAAAATGTAATAACAAATGTTTCATTTCCAGTATATCACAGAATGGCTTATTGATGTCAAATATGTGATGACGACCACACAGCAATCGCATTTAACTGCATGGCGATGTTATATAATATCAAACTGTAAAGGGAAAATATTTCACACCTCTTCCGTCAGTTTACGTGAACATGTACCTTATATTTATGTGTTTACATAACTCCCAGTTATATGATGTCTTTAGATGAAGATGCAAAGATGCAAAGGAGATGAGACAGTTTAAAGCATCATTGGCAGATGAAGATACTTGAATTTTGTGGTAAATTGGATTATTGCATTTTGTGAATCCGCCTGAAGTTTCAAAAAGTTCTATTATTCATTAAAATGTCATTATTTTGTACCAAGTACACAACATTAGATCTAAATGTAAATGTAAATATTAGACAGCATGTGTAATAAACCAAATTTCAAATGCAGAATGTAAATGTCACTGACAGCATACTTACTGTAATACTTCTGGAATGTGTCAGACATCCACGGATCTATAATGTTCATTTCAGGTTTTCAGCATCAGGATTACCACAATTTAGCATTCAAACACAATTCTTCTGTTTGATTTAAACTGTGGATTGTTGCATTACTTATGTAACATTTTGAAAGGGAAACCTAACATTCAGGGGTTTATGATTGAAGCTTATAATTATTGATCAGATTTGGTTAATGTAAAGTTTGGTGTATTGTAAATGTGTCCGTAGGAATCTGAAACACAATGTAAAAATGTGATTTATTATGGGCACTTGTCACATCCTTCACTGTCTTGATTTGTTGTTCGTCTGACCTCAGCTGTCTGAATCAAACCCTGAGTGTTTTTGCAGCTTTTAGCATAAATTTAAAGTCAGAATCAATTATTATAACAATTCCTCATCAACCTCAGTACAAAAACAAGTGTCACCTATGTGTTAAAGTTGCTGTTGTGTGTGTATCTTCTCACCTGACACCACTTGGGAGTTGATGGTCGTCATGGCAACATTGCCCTGTTGCAGACCCCCGGCAGGCACCACAATCCCTGAAGGGTTAACAGAGCTGGAGACAGAGGTCATGGATGGAGAGGAGGTCTGAATTAGTTCCTGGGGGATCATAGAGAGACACTAGTGAGCAAAAATGGAGAGGTGGTTTGTGTTGCTCCTCATCTGAGTGGAAAAACAGCCACTAGCTAAATCTACCAAGTGATTAATGAGAGGGTCCACGGCTCACCTGTTGCATGCTGAGATTGGTTTGCGAGGGAGAATAGGGTCCTCCGAGGTCGTTACGGAGGAGGTTGTCACTGTGCATCTTTGTCTTGAGGCAAGTGATGTAGCGGTTGCAGAAGTCCTTACACAGCTCATTGACCTTCTCTAATTCCAACAAGTGGATCCGCAACACCTGTATGGCCTTCACCATCTGAAAGAAACGCAGGGAATAAAGGTAAAGGTGGCTATTCTCCACTACAGGTTGAACATTGAGGCCTGAAATTACTGGCGAGTTACTGGGAATGCAAAAAAATCTACCCACCTACCACAAACACATTTTATCCATATGAAAGGTTCAACATTTCTATTATCTTAACTTAAGTGTTTTGATAAGCAAAAACATTTCTACGGCAGCACTGTTATATTATTTATGTTGACCGCAAATGATACATATTTGGTACTGTCTCTTTAAGTGACAACCAGAAACGCCAGCTCGATCCTGACTGGCCAGCTGTGTCAGGCCTGAGCTAGTAACACTATAGACAGTGAAACAAAAGCTGACCAAACTACACTCACTTGCCTCATATTATATTAGAAACTGAGGGAAAATACCAACAAGCAACAAAACAAAGAAAAAGTTGGCTCAAACTTGCAAACCAAGCAGATGACGGTATCCTAGTAATGAGATGATGTGTTCACTGCCATTTGGCCAAAGGGTGAAATGTAACACAGAGAGGAACTATAATACAGTTGTTTTGTTTTCATGAGAGACAGTGACATCCAAATGTCAGTTTCAAAGATGCATCGATTCTCAGTCTTAAGGGGGTCACTAATCCTTTCCTCCTCTATTGTTTCAAAGCTAGAAATCAACAGATGCAATTCCGAGAGATTTGAGTTTCTCCAGTAAAACAGGATAAGCCTGGTGAAATGAGACGTACCATTTTACGATGACTATACAGGATCATATGTGATCATATCTGACAGAAATGACCCTGGGTAACTGTAACAATTTACAGTTTTGAGAAATGCACTTCATTCATTCTACATGGCAGAAGTCTATAGTTTGCCTTTCCAAATATCTATTTTCCTGTTCCATATACTTCAGTGTGTTGTGTACATTTATGGCCATAGATGCTGTACACACTGCCCCATTTCAACTTGTTACAGAATGTACTGGAATCTGTTTTGTTCGTGGTTTCATGAAATTGGCCTTCCAGATTACTGCTTTCATAAATTGACCAAAAGAGAAGAAAGACAAGAATAACAAGACATTAATTGTTAGCAGCCCACTCAGACCTTGACTCCTCATGTCGGAACTCTGTCAGATAATATCCCCCTTGGAGTAAACTGAGGGAAGCGCTCTGCTGCCAGAGCATAGCCAGATAAGAAAACATTTATTTTCCTGGTGAGTCACAAGAATATTAAAGAGATAAAATTAACCTGCAAATAAAAATACATTTGATCAACACTAAATAGTGAGCACTTCTGGCTGATATGCCTCCCTTTGTTTCAGGAATATGAAACGACTCTGAATGGATTGGAAATACGGATAAAAGGACAGCTGGGTATGCTCTCATTTAAGATTCCTGCTATTTCAATTCAATTCAACTAAACTGAAGAAGACACTGTGGACGCCTCGTATTTGCTTGCAAACTCATCTGGGAACCATGTTGGACAGAAAAGACAATATACAGTTCACTGAATGAGCTTAAGTATGTAGACACATGGGTTCACTAATGCGGGTTGAGGTCCATGCAGACATGAAATGCATAGTTTGATATGGAAGAACTTAACTGGCCTGTGCACAGTCCTGACTTCACCCCCATCCAACGTGTTTGTGATGAAATGGAGACCTGCTAAGTGTTGTAGGTCAGTATTAAGTAAGTGGTTTTCTTAGACTCATATTCAGCATTGTAATTGACAGCTTGTAGTGAATGCTTTAAAGGAGTTTCAGACCATTGTGTGGCATTCACAAGGCCTAGCAACATTCTTTTAGGAGTTATTTTAGTCAGAGTTGAGTAGCTTTCCTATCCTCCAGCGCCACAGAATCATTGCTCTGCTCCAACACCTTCAAGTAATGCAAATAAAACCAAATTCTCTAGCAGGGGTCAAGGAAGAACTTCCATCAGACTGGGGTTCAGCCACACAGACTGCCAAATTTCTGATTTTAATAACGTGTTTCATTGAATTTGTGTTGCTAGGAAACAGCCTGAGTCCTGGTTTATTTCCTGACAGCTATTGGTAATCACAAACACTGGAAGCAGAAATAAAAAAGCTGGACTCTCTAAGATGCTTATGCACTGCAACTAATTTTAAAAAAGTGTTCCGGGCAGCTCAGGACCTATGGATTAGTCTTACTGGATGCATTCCCATAGGTGTATAACTCCATCATTATGAAACTTTGAAGCAATGTTGACCATATACTTTCTACCATATTCCCCCATAGAAATGAGGGAAAAGAGCTAAAAGCATAAATTTCCCTTTTCAATGTCAACTTCAATTTGTAACTTTGTGATACATAAGCTAAACTATGAAAGAAAAGTCTGGGCAGGGCCGATAAAAGTCCAGCACATCAAAACTTGTGGAGACCGCATATGATGCCGTATTCCCCTCACTTCAGCGTTTCTCTCAGCATCAACACCCCTGCTTGGCCCCCCCCCACCTCATGTGCGCCACTCTGAGGTGTACTCTCTCAAAGTCGCCACTCAAGGTCGTCAGAATGGACAGAAAAGCGCTTGGCCAAGGAGGAGATAAATCAGCTAATTAAACTCAGCTCGCTTAATCAAGGGACCAGTAACTCTTGCGTCCATCTCAGCCAGTCAGGCCCAGTGTAACATTACTGCCCTGTGGAAGAGTTAGTGCCCTCTGGGAGGGATGCCCGCACCCAGTGCCTCATAAAACACACAGATGCAGGGTTAATTGACTGTTCAGCACTAGTCGGGGCGACCGTCTCACATACTGTAATGGCAAGAGTGCACATTTCATTTTTTACCCCCCCCCTGCCCCGCCCCTGACTGTCTTTGTCTCTGTCTGGCTGCAGTTCCTCCCCCTCTTTTCTCAGTGAACATGATCAGCATCCTCCTCTTGATTTGTAATTACTGCTAAGCTGTTGTGGAAGGGGAAGTGAAGGGGGAGGATGAGGAAGATTACAGCAAAAAGGAGAGAATGATGAGTCTAAGTGATGACAGGGCACTGTAAAGGAGTTGCAACACCTCAATGATGAAGACTTTTAAAATTGATTTCGTCAGGTTTTAGGAAACTGATAACAGATGGGCATGAGTCAAACTTTTAATCTGAAGATGACCTCATGATGCCAGGTTATGTCAATGGTTGTCATCCACTATTTGCCAGCTCACCAAGTTGTCCAGCTCTGGATCCTCACTGAAGAAGGGCTTGTGTTCTCTTTCCTGCTGGTGCACAAAGTTTTCAATGTCCACATCAAAGCTGGCCGACGTGATGCATTCAGATCCTTGCGTTGCCTGTTCACACTTCTCAAACAGCAATGCCAGCAGAGGGAACAATGGATGTCTGAAGAGAGAGAGAAAGAAAAGGGGAGTTTTACATTTTGGAAATCACACATTGATATATCACAACAACAACAACATCTACTTCTGGAGCTTTAAATATCCAAGTTCTTGTTTCATTGTCTCCTGTTCTTTTACTTCAGTTGGATCTTACAATGCCAGGACAGCTGCCCGCTTTGTTCTCCATTTCGCTTACATTCAAACTGTGTAGTAGCAGTGTACTGATTGGCCCGCACAGGTCCTCAAATCAGAGGATTGAAGGCATAGGCATTACATTTAAAAGAAGGTGGAACAAAAAGACTCAAATAAGCCACTCTGTTTCCTGACTAAGAACCCCTCCTGGCCAAAACCCAAGCTGAACTGATTTGGTATAGTAGAATCTGATTCGGGTACCATTCACTGAGTTCGGAAAAAAGCGCTATTGGTCACTTCCTACATTTCCCAGAGTGCCGAGAGGAGGGGCTTTCATTCAGGACCTTTGAGGTTAGATGAGGACCACCCACAGGCATCATTCTTCTGTCGCGATTTCTTATCTAGTCAATAGATAGCGGGCTAACTGTGGAATTTAAAATCCTTTTCAAAAAATGTGTGCACAGTTTAACCCAAAAGAAGTGGTTCCGCCATTTCTGAAGGCAGGGGGCTGTAAAGATCGCCCATACACATTGTGTTAGAAAACAAAATCATGTGGGGAGGTTATGTGGGGGAATGTATCCAGAAATTCTGAACTATCACTTGAAGCAGTGCTTTACAAATGTCACCACATTCATCATGTGTTGACAGGAATGTTGTTTCCTTTGACAGAACATCCATGATGATGCATTATCGGACACTTGCACCGACCAACAGGAGACTTTAAGACATAATATGAGCTCCACTCTTAAGTACTTTTCCTCCCTTGCAGTACATTTAATGGCGTCACAGTCCTTTGACATTTCCAAAAGGACAAGCCGAACATACGGACAAGGTTCAGCTCAGATCAGAAAAAAAGATCTTTGAGTGGATGGGATTTGGTCCAGTGCCAGTGCTGGACTGTCCTCTACACTCTTACTATCAGCCCTTTGCAAGAAATGTCACTCACATATGATCCCCCAGATACACTGTGAGATGCTCTACACATCCTACACTACTGTATGTAGTACAGGGTACAAATTACTGAGCATTTACAAAATTAGGAATTCTTCTGCACTAATTCCACAACATCAAGGGATGAAATTTTGGTTTTGTGGTGACATATTACAAAAGAAGTTCACTATAGTAGAATGTGCATTTAGACATGGTTCTTGCATCTTTATAGATGTCCAACTGGAATGCAGCATTACTTCTGCTTGAAGATTTAGACTTTAATCCTGTACATTTTACCAGAAACTCAATGATATCTATGATACAATATTCCACAATACATATAGGTACATCTAGAAAGTAAAATGCAAAAGCCAAGTTGTGGTGCATTGGTTAAGGGCTTGTGTGCAAAAAATAAGTTTTTTATAAATGGCCATATGGTGGCAAAATTTAAACACGGAATCAGTTCTTTCTCCTATTTACTGAGGTATCTGAAGTACAGATTTGGAGATTTCCTCCATTATACTGGAAAACAATACAGCAAAAATATGACCAGCATATGCAAAAGCAAAAATGATTTTCTGAAAGCGTAACCGATATTTGTCCTTATTGGTGGCCGTTTGCATAATGACGATCAACCGGAGGTCATATTCTACTTAACTTTTTATTTCACACTGTATGATTGGTGTGGACATGCATGTGTGCATGGTGAATGTATATTGCGCTGGCACGGTGGCAGACTGGGCCCCTGCTCAGGCTCTAACCCATGGCTCTCATTTGCAGCCTTTAATAGTTGTCTATATTATACTCTAATCTGCCTGATCCCAATTTAATGCCGCTCCCTGAGCTAGACGTGGCAGGAATACTAAGAAGGGAAGGTCACGTGCTGAGTGGAGAGCCTCTGCCTTCTCTGCTTAATGTGTGTGTGTAGGGGGAGGAGAGTCTGGGGGTGGGTACATGGGGAGGAGGGATATAACCGAGAGCAAACAAGGCGACACAGGACTGCACAAGATGTCTTAACAAGTTATTTACTCTCATATCCTGTGTCTGTGTTTTTTTCCTTACAACAAATGATTAATTCTGCCAGCGGGGTGAATTAAATTAACTTTGAAAGACACTTTTTTCTGATCTTGAGTATTAATATCTATAAACAAGGAAGAGGAAGACAGAACATCAAACATAGTGACATTCAATGAGTCTTGAAACAAGCCGATGCGTTAAGATGATTGATAAATAAGGAAATCTAACACACATACACTGACTAACACATTTATTCAGTCATCTGCTGTCAAAGAGATGTGGCACTGCAGGACCTGAAGACCCAGGGGCATTGTGGGTGGGACTGCAAAGTACACAACACCTTCATTAGCTGGTAAATACCCACACTTCCACATGTGCATTATAGAGCAAACACCCACAGCCAAGCAATAAACAAAACAAACACAGCAATGTAAGGTGACAATATGGAACACAGATGATTTGGTTTAAAATCAAAGACAACGCAGCGCTTGATGTCATATTTACATGTGACAAATTTCTCAGGCAAAATTTTCATGATCCTAATTCATCAACCCTGTAGGAGCCGAATGGATCTTTTGGTTCATATTTCAGTTTGAGTTATGTACAGCCATTTCCTTTGTTGTGATTGGGGTTCGAAGTGGAACATTTTGATGTCTTTTTGAGTGTTTACGCCCTCTATAGGTCATGGGGGCATGAGCGTAAAGGTGCGCCAAACCGAGACCAGAGGGAAGGGGTTCCATCATTGACATATCCGTAACCTTATCCACACGTGGAACAGTGCTAACTGTATAGGACAAACTGTTTTCATGTCATTTGGGCCTTTTCATTTGTGACAATAAATATCATCAACTTTACTGCAGATACGCTTTACTTTACCGTCAGATACGCAAAACACCGGGACTCCGCAGAAGTGGTTAGAACTATCAAAGTTGTGTCAATGGGACACAGCAAAACAGCAAGGTTTTGCCACAACAAACCCCTCAATCAATCAATCAATCAATCAATCACCCCCTGTGATATCATCATAGCAGACTGTTACATATAAGGACATCTCAAAATAAAAGCTCTATACAAAACAGGCTCAAAAAATAAAGAGTTGCTATTATATCATGCAATAACAATAATAATGGCTTTCTCCTCTTGTGCTAGTTATTCTGTGGTTAGATTTCCATCAGCATAAAATAAGTTGTAAAAGCCACAAAGAGTTCCTTGTTTTCAAGCCAATACATGTTTGTGACGACGCCCTTCTTTACAAGTTCAGAATTTAATTATGACTGAGAACAAAGTACTTCTTGTTTTCTACTTCTGTACTTTCTATCATGATTCTTTCAGTGAGTAACCTGCTGAGAAGATTATGGAAATTAGAGCAAGCAACATCTCTGTCTGTCAGAGCCACTTTGATTATTGCAATGCGCGATCGATCCAAGTTCCCATAACCATAGGCAGATCTTTTGGAATGCCTTTTCATTTCGGGTGGAAGATTCAATGTCTCTGTGGATCTCCAAAGCCACACAGACACACTTACACTTTCTGATCCACATATCCATATAGTTTTCCATCTTCAAAGGTTCTGAAGATAAACCTGAGCTTTCAGAAAGGCATTCTACCCTACCCTAGGGTAGGAGCCTAAAAATGGTCCAGGAACTATCCGTCTTTGGTGCAAAATGAAGGAAAGCTCCTGAGTTCCTGAAAAAGACTCTGAGAATCTATTTGAGTGCTTCTTGTTACTGAATGTGTCAATTAACACGATTAGAGAGAAATATAAAATATCAGGAACTGCTTAAAATGGCTAAAGCACAATTCTGTCCATCAAATAGTAGTTTGTTTGTTACATCTGTCTTGTCTGTTTATGTTTATTTATCCAGCTTTATATGAGACAGAAATTATATCATTAACTGTAAAATTAGACTTTTGAAAGCCAAAAGTAATTTAAACTTTTGGCTTGATTAACCAGCTTTGTGATGTGTCGGATTTTAGTTTTTCACATTCTAACTCAAAATGTCAGTGAGAAACAGACTTAAAAACTGAAATCACAAAAAATGTATTGTTGCTGAAAATACATACAAATAAGTTGTTGGAGTCCATACCAAGAGGACTGTCTGGCCAATAAGAACGCTGTAATAGCTTAGTGTAGAAATTTAATTGTCACTGTTTTGTTTATGTCTGTAGTCTCCGTTTTTGCAAATACATTTCATTTTCCCTTTTTATTTAATTTATGGACGTTTCAACAAGCATCTCATGTCGTTATATGAAGCCATTAGAAAGGAAAGTGGTACAGCTGAACACATGTAGCAACCTCATTAGTTTCTGGCACTTCAGCACTACATTAATTTGTTTCTTGAGGTTTGATGTGTTCACTAAAACTAAAGCTTGCCGTACACCAACAAAACTGTGACAAAACCTCTTTCATCATGTCCTCGCTGAGGAGATTTGAGTGTAAGGGTTCAGCAATTAAGTTGAAGATCATTATGGGTTTATCGAATAAGCTTACAGTCGCTTCAGTGCAGCAGTTTATGGGGATTTTTAAGCTCCACAGCTAACAGCCAGATTTAGAATAAAGGATGTTCAAGGCAAAAGCTATCAAGGCAATCAGCGTTTGCATGAAGACATGTTGTCAACATACCATTGTGCACAGTTGGATATCACTAGTGTGGAGTGAGGTAAAAACACTACACTTCGGCATTTTCTATGACCTTTACACAGGAAGTCAGGATTAAGGTAGATGGGGTGTGAAAATGCATGCATTTTTATGAACATGAGCATAACTGCATGTGTCTGTGTGTGTGTGTGTGTGTGTGTGTGTGTGTGTGTGTGTGTCTGTGTGCGGGCATGCATGGTCACACAACGTGTGTCTCCCAATCTTCTACTACCTCCAAACACCCTGAGCAACCCCCCCCCCCCCCCCCCCATGTTGAGTGCCAAAAGCAGCAGCTTCTATCTGCAGTGCGACGGAGTGGAGATTGCTGGCTGGGGGATCATTACAGGGGCCATAAAAGAGCGATTTACAGGACGGCCGGCGAGTGGAGTCAGCACGGTGCCCCACCCTCTAGTGCTGCACCGTGCTGGGTCACCAACAAAAAGCCCAAAACGGAGAATCAAAGGCCAGCAGGGTATAAGATGACTTAAACATGAAGGCCAGGGACGTGGCAGTTGCAGTGCCATCTGCTTTATGGCAGAAGAGTTTGATGCTGCAGGAAGATATATAGTGCTGCAAGGTTTCTCCTATTTAATTAATGGGTGATGCACCTGATAAAGACTATTGTGCAATGTAAAGGTAGACATATTACATCACTGAAAAACACACCATTGTTAGGTCTGCTGAAAGTCTGTGTGCCATTTCTTCAGACATTTTAGAATTTTAGAAATCATGACTAACTTGTCACGTCTAAAGTTACATATAGGCAAAACCACCGAAACCAGCTGTTATTGCTTTATCAAAATAACAATTGCTATTTCACATGACTAAATGTAATAGCAATGACAATAACACAAAATAATACTTTAACTGAGGAAAATGTCGATTGCAAAATCTTTCTTTTGTAAAAGTTTGTGCACTTGCTATTTACTTACTTACTTACTTAAATCAAGTCCACGCTTTTCACAATAATCTCTCGAGTTTGATGACGCCACCATCAAGTGACCTGATGAGGCCATAAGCAGGAAGCTCCCCTGCCTCAGATGGTGGTATATACCACTGTAGTCTCTGATGATCAGCAAACAACATGTCAGCAAATGCAGACCTGTGTGCTGCTACATGCTGTGACTAAAACAGCAGCCATATTCTGCATTTTCCTTGTCTAAATAGTTGCTTGTTGTCAAAGGCCAATTTATACTTCAACACATCTGTGGACACACAAACCAAACCTGTATGTGCGGAGTGTGGGAGGACACCAGCGCACTGGGAGAAGACAAAATATGTCCCTGTGTTTAATGAAGCCATGAAGCAACAGAGTGTGGAAACAGCTGACTAACATGGCTGTGTTTCCCCTTTTTCTGCCTGCACAAACAGCACAGTAGAAACTGTATATCTCTTCCTAAAGTCTTGAGCATGCACTGTGCGGACAGATCTGTGACATTAACTGACTTAATCGAAATTTGTATCTCACAGCTGAATGAGTACATTCACATCTGCTATTTTATCTGAATATTCACCACTCACCATATTGAAATTATGGGTGTTAAACCACCACTGCACTGCAGCAGACTTTGGTCAAGACCTGACCTAGTTCTTTTGAGTAAAGTGACATAATCTAAGAGCCTTTGGTCTTGTAAACTCTTGTGGCAAGTTTGCAATGTAACATGATGAAACACCAGCAGACAAGACTCTATAAGTCCAGTGAGGCCTAACTGACTCAGTACATCATGTGGAGAGCAATAAGCTTAAAGCCCTGAAGGTGGATCTGTTTTATTTGCATATATATTCAAATTGTTATTTCTTCATCTATAATTACAGACCACACTATGCAAAAATTGAAGTTACCGGGTTTTCATTTGACAAGCTGGAATATTCTGCACTCAGACGCAGAGCTGTGCATGTAAACAAACTCAAATCAAAGCGGTGAAGCCATCTAAAGCACAAGTCGTGTTTGCCTCTCCAGGTTTGCTTTACCTCTGGTTTTTGTAATAATTTGGCAGACCACCAACAGGGTACAGAGGGAGCAGGGAGGTGGGGTTTAAAGGTATGTGTGAGTGTGTGTGTGTGTGTGTGTGTGTGTGTGAGGCAGGGAGGGGGGTCTCTCTGGCTCTCTCTCTCTCTCTGCTCCCCACTGTTTGCCATCCTAATCAGGCCTGCTGTATGCCCGTATATTAGAAGCCAGTTTGTGGTGGAGTCCTGCTGTGTTTGCTCCCGACAAGGCCCCCGTTTCCCCAGGCTACATGTCTGAAGCATACCCCATGCACGATTGTGTGTGCGTGTATGTGCGTGTGTGTGCATGTGTGTGGAGGAAGGCACATGCACACACACCCACTTGCACAGACACATATGTATGCACTGACACATGAAGAACCCCAACACATCTGAATAATTCCAGTCTCCTTTCTCTCTATACCTTTCAAAGCTCCATTGATACGTCCTGAAATTCTCTTTAATTTCTGCTTCTCTAAAGACTCCTGAACTATCACCACCCCATCTGTCCCACCCCCACCCATATCCCGCAATGCAGGCTGAGACTACAGTCTACAGCTGCCTGTTTGCAATTCTGGCTAGGGTCCACAGCAGATGTATAGAACCGGGAGGTGTGTACGTACTGGAACCTTTCTATCACCAAAGAGGAAGACAGTAACAGATCTCTTGTTTGTCCTCAGTGTAGCACACTATTGGTTTAGTGTTGAATCTAATCAATAATGAATGATTAAGTCAAGTTGCTTCACATTTTCTTCATACTACAGATTTGTAGAACACCATGTAGAAAATGGGGAAATATCCTGGTGCCACCTTCTAATAAAACGTAATTTACAAAGGATTAATAAGGTGTAACTGATTGTTTTTAACAATGAATAAATCATCCATTAATCTTTATAGATCAGCAATACTCCATTAAAAAGAATAAGTGATAGTTGCCCACTTGTGTCGTTTGGATAGGTCCTTTATATCTCTAATATGTTCAGATAAACATGTAAAAGTAAAGAAAGGGAAACACACTCTGTCAAGGAGTGATTCAAGTGACAAAGATAAACAGATAAACATGTAACTCATACGTTTACACACCTGGTTAGAGAAACACAGCTGGCCCATCAAAACAGAGTTTGCTTTTTGGAAGCTTAAAAAAATGGAACCTAACATGGATTTATTTTGTTCAGTGTGCATAGTAGTGATGGATCAAGGGAGAGTAGTGGAGGATCATTGTGTTTTTGCACATGCACACATTGTAAATAGATTATAATATTATACAATTAGTATAAGTATCATTTAATATAAAACTGCAGATTTTACAAGTATAAATCACAAATAACTAATAACTTCAAAAAAACAACCTTTATATAAGTATGTTGTTAAAAATAGCACTAACATAGCAATAGATTCTGTACCAAGCAATTGTTGCTTTTCTTTGATGAAAGCATTTATGTTGGCGAACAATCAAAGATAACATCTCCGACTGAATGGATGGATGATGATGTCTTTCCTCAGGACACTATTTGACAGCTGTGGAGTGCAGATTATGTCCTATTCGTTTCAATGTTTGCTTTAGGCCACTCTTGTGCAGAGAAAAGATAACACAGATTGCTAAGTTACACATGTTGACAAAAAGACAGAAAAGAAAATTGTGGACTTCCTTTCTCATCTAAAGTCAAGCAGTGAGGAAACTCATAAAAAGGGATATCTGAAAGAAACAGCCAATAAAACCACTTGAGCTTTGACAGTTTCCTGCATTCAGCAGCAGTTGAGCACCGACACACGCTGACCTGCTAAATGGAGGAGGCACGGCCTGTGTTGAGCCCGTCAAACAGCGAGAGTCTTTACACTGTTGGAAAGGCAGCACAGTAGGTCGGGGGTACATTGATGCATTGTAGCAGTGAGGATAAACAGACTTTATGGTGCATTACTAAGGCAGGAAAACACACAGACAAGCACAAATTTGGCCAAGGCTGCCCTTGGAAGTGTCAAATTAAAAGTCCTCCCATCGTGTTTGACACGAGAGCTCTTCAAATCTTCTCAAGGAGTGCGTATACACACATAAACACTGCAGAGATATAGATAAATTCCTCTATCTGTAGGAAGGTGAGCAACTGTCAAGAAGACAGCAGGTTAACATTCGTGCGCATACACACACAAACCCTAAAATCCTATCTGAGTGCAAAAAACTGAGGCTGACCAGCGTGAGAGAGGCTTTCAGTAAAGACCCACTACAGAGGAGAGTGAATGATAATATGCACCATACAGAGCTTTACACTGCAACACTGCCATCTTTGTATAGGAATCCCAGCACTGTAAAAAGCCAGAATAAATCCAATTGTAGTTGTTTAAAATGTGCCTGTTTGTTTTTCTTATTTCACCCCTTACTGATGCTAAGTAAACATACAGCAAAATAAAACAAAATACAGGAGACTGTTACATATAATGAGGTTAAATCCTGTTTTTCTGGAATACTGTTATGTGAATACAGTGCAGTGCAATACAGTGATAATACAGAACTAAACACTACAGTAAGTAATTAAATCAAGCTCTTGCTGGTGATTAAATGATTATCTTTGTAAGATATTCAATCTACTTTTCAGATGGAGATAAAAACAAAGCATAAATGTGGACAAACTGTATTCATATCCCAAGAATTGATTATGAGATAAAAGTCAAGAAAACAAGAACGCTTGGACAAGACCCTTTGACTCTGTACAGCCTTACTGTATGTGTCATACAATGCTTCCGAATGAATATGTAATATAATAGAGAGATCCCATAGAGATTCCAGCCTATGCTTCCGTTGCTGATGTTAGTACACGTGTCACACCGCAGACGTCACTTGCACACATTTCCATAATCTTCAAGGTACCTGAGGCAGAGTGGGAATACACAGAAGGCACTCACTGAAGGAACCATAAACGTCCTATTCCAGATAGGTCAGGGTCAAAGAGTTTCTAATTTAGTTCAGAACGTTATGTCCCCAAAACGTTTTTTTTTTTTTTTGCTTACCCCATTGTCGAACTTTTTCAAGAGGATTTGTGCAGTGTGGTGAGATGTACACAGCGAGTGCCTCAAATAAACTCATAAAACTTTGCCTTGAAAGTGTTCTTTTAATCAAGTTGTTTCTAAGCATTACAAGGACATTTCTATTTAAAATAAAGAACGATTCTGATGTCTCTTTCAATTAAGTGCATGTTTCCATCACTAAGCCGACTCAACTTCCATCAACCGTGAACATTATATCCACAACCTGAAAAACAAAAGCCGTACCAGGTTTTTAATAAGATGCAGAGAATCCAGAAGGATCTTTATTGTAAATGCCACAACTCATTAGGCTAATTACCCTATCACACATTCATTCCGCTCTTAATAATGAAGTCGGGAGAGAGACAGAGAGGAGAGTACACATCTCCATATAAAGCTGGCATTCCAGCAATTAGTGGAAAGAAACATTAAAGCCCACACAGGCTTCCCGAGCAAAATAATGAAAGAAAAATGAGAGAGATGTTGATTCTTTGTGCTCGTCTCCTTTTCACGTCTACAGCCCCCGTATGAGCGCTGCGTAGAGGCAGGAACACAGCCGCATCAGACGTCTATTAAAATAAGAGCGCTATTTGTGTCTTTTTTGCATACTGACTCACTGTGGGAGAGTGGGTGACTTGTGAGGTAAATTTTAATTGCGTTTTATAACAAAGTAACAAGGTGCATTTAGTCATTAGCTCCTGCAGGGGCAAAATAAGTGAACGCTAAACATAAGTATTTCACTTAAGAGACACAAATAATCACATTTAATGGAAAATGCTGGTGAATGTTTAGCTCGTGTTGCTCCCTGAGCTCACCATTGCCCTTGACACTGTTGATCACAACATTTTAATTGGCCGTCGTAGGGATTTACAGACAGCCAGCTCCATATTCTCCACAGCATCATTTGGATGGTAACAAACTCAAGTTTCCATCCTGGGTGCTATTTTGCTCTCCATCTTTATGCCTCCGTTTGGTCACATAAAACCATGAAGTTACTTTTCATTGTCTTGGGATGATATACAGCCATAGTTGCCTCTAAACCTTCCTAATAAGGGCCTGGATACTCACTAAGTCTCTTTTAGGAGATGTTTAGAACACAATTTGATGCTCTCAACTACTTTATTTCACTCACTGATCATAAATCAGCAGTACAATATTTTCTGACATACTATCAATGCATGTTTAACTGATGAGCAGAGCCAACTATCTTTCTAGCCTTTTTTATCTTTATACAGTTTCGGTTTATAACGATTTCCAAATTTTGAAACCTTTCCAATCCTTCAGAATGCAAAAATAACAAACAAATGCAATGATCCACTTTAAGCGTCCACATTCATCCACTTCTCTTGCTGCAACACCGCTGTGCACACTAAGTGAAAACAAGCCATTTTAGTCTCGGTTGTGTTTTAAGTGTTAAGTATTACATGTTGATGGTTTTATCTTTATTAAACAAACCAAGCAATAAGAGGGAATTAAAATACAACAACGATATAAAAGTCAATGATCATATAAAGTACCAACAGTTCAGCGTCAGTAGCTTGTTATTAAACCACTTAAATTTGTATCAGAGCGTATATCTTTTCCCAGAAGGTGTTTTCTCAAAGGGGGGGGAAGGTGCTGGGTGAGAGTTGTCACTAACAACGTTCCAAGCCTTTCGATAGAGCGAGCTGAAGTACAAGATGGGAGGTGAGACCAGTCATTTTTGGATGCCGTCTTATTTTCTGGAACATCTAATATCTTTTCTGTGGCAGACGGGTTTCAAAAACCAAACTGTGATGAATAAAGTCAGTTCACTTTCCACAAGGCTTCACACAATGCTGAAAATGTTTTGCACAGCCTGGAAAATAATCTCTTCTTCACCATCTTCATGGTTTCTCTTATGTTCAGATGAGCGGAAAATATGTTCCTGAACACAACAATAAATACAATGTTACATTTCAAACCTGCAGATTCAATAAGCTATTACCAAGAAAGTGAATCTGTAAGCAACACATTGTCCAATTGGTTGCATCTCATTGCAATTTCCTTACACAGCAGTTCAATCACTCTACATCACCCAAAGAATGTGTAGCCAACTGTAATATCTCTAATGCCACTGTGCATTGTGTGCATTGAGGTGTTTCACATTAATTATGTATAACTACAGAAGAATCAAAACACAGATCCAATCCTTCCTTCCTAGCAAGGGATAAAGTGTGAGAATAATTAACACTGAACTAATTAAAAACAAGTAATGTACAGAATATTTTACCTATCTAAACCGGGCTACTACTACTGTACACTGTGTATACTGTATGTGGTTTAGCGAAGGAAGAGAAGGCTGGCGTTAGAGGCGTTTGCAGCTAAAAAACACACACACACACACACC
The DNA here is from genome assembly GCF_046128005.1 of Genypterus blacodes. Lineage (NCBI taxonomy): Eukaryota > Metazoa > Chordata > Actinopteri > Ophidiiformes > Ophidiidae > Genypterus > Genypterus blacodes. The sequence goes on from NW_027466915.1 coordinate 3,316,122, forward strand.
GCCACCACTAGCACCCGAAGCCACTCCAAAGATGGCTGCTCACATCAAAGGGAGCCTTGTATCTCAGAGGAGCTTAGAAATTCAGCCTCAGGCTTGGTAAGGACTTTACAGCAGCACGCCTCAGGCTTGAGCACAGGGGCTTGCACCTCCTCAGACAGCAGTGGCGGATACCCTTTGGGTGGGACCAGAAGGGGCTGGGGCAGAAGACCCGACACGTTCTGCGGCGTCATCACTGCAGGGCTGACTGAGCGAGGTATCGAAGGGCAGCTCGTGCCGCATTATTCTTGCGCCTAATGTAGAGTTTAGGTGTTCTGCGCTGTTCGCTGGGCTATTCAAAATGCCTTTATTTTGAATAATTCATTTCATAAATAGATAATACAAGCTCATTATAAGTGTACATCAATATTCCAGTGATAAGCTGAGACAGGACAGAGGTATGTTTTTCGCTGGTATAGTTTTTACTTAGCAATGGTTTTCTTTTGTGTTTTTTCCGACTAAAAAGGCGATGCCTTCGAGGCCCTTTGCGTGGTAATCAAAGCATGCAGTCTGAATCAAACATCTATCATCTAATCTTAACATCAAAATGAAAAGTGAAAAGAAGAGGAAACCTTGACTATAGATAAGTGGAGAAATGATCAGACTACGGCTTTAAATTCTCCACAGCACCATTTAGATGGTAAGTAACTCGAGTTTCCATTCAGGGTGCTATTTTGTTCTCTATTTTTACGCCCCCGTTTGGAATCATAAAATCATGGCGTTTCTTTTCATCGCCTTGTGATGATATACAGCTCTGTTTGCCAGTAAGCCTTGCTGATGAGGGCCTGGATGTGCTTGAAGAGGTGTTTAGTAGTCATTTGATGCTCTTAAAAAAACTTGATTCCACTTATTGTTAATAAAATTGCAGTAAAGCATCTTCTGAGACACTTTGTCATCTCATTAAATATGAATAGACTCAAATAGAATTCAAATGTGTGATTTTGTCCTGTAATGTTTGAGCCATAAGTTAGAAAATTTAATTAAATTTTTCTTGGATTCTTCAGGTAACTCTGTATCCATGGTCTGGTCAAAAACCTGAAAAACTTGTTAAGAGAGACAGAGGCATAATTGGGGGGACTGATGGGTTTTGGCAGTCTTGTCTAATCAGGTGTGTGTATGTGAGTCAATTCAAGTTAAACATCAGAATACAATAGCTAATCAAAAAGAGAAGTTCAGGACCTGTGGTTAACCTTAGGGGTTTACGGCTTGACTATATTCAATTCATTCTCATTACTATGTTACAGTACAATGCAAATAAAAGAATCTGCCCCCTTTAAGTTTAGCACAAATGTTTAACCCTATAACAAATATAAGAAGGAGTGCTTCTTTTTACAAAGTAGAAAAAGATTATTGCAAAGAAAAACTCCCAAATCATATCTGACACATACTAAAAGGTTGTTGTTTTTGTATATTGTGATTTTAACTTTACCATTAAGAGTCCAAACCACAAATCTCACTGGAAAAGTCACGCTTACCTTATAAAATGACTGATAGCATGAAAAGGAAACAAATTGGTTTACTATTAAAATGTGCTCACTCTGCTTACATTTCATCTTTACCGCATGAACTGAATACACAACATTTTGTGGTCCAAAATGTTTTAGACTTTAGCCTACTCTGAGATTTTAAACCCAAACAATGACCGCATTCAAGTTTAGGTTTGTAAATAGCCTCACTCATTCATTTATACACACAATGTCTGGATCCAGTTATTGCTAAAGTGGCTCACCAGGGGCGGCAGAGGATCCAGAACCAACACTGGAAATGTGACGGGAATATTTCAAAGTCAGTTCAATAAATTCAAAGTGTAGAAAGCAGAGAGTGCTTCTGTTAGGCTACAATGAGTGAGAGCATTTTCTGAAGCTGCTCTTTCATTTGTGAATCCAAAAGAGAGCAGTGGAAGAGGCATCCTTCATGCAAAAGAACCAACAAAGACACAAAACAAACACACAAACTTAAAAGCCTTTGTGTAATGGTTAGTTAAAGAGAACAACAAAAAATAGCAACGGAGCTGTTGTGTCCCTCATCACAGAGTACCAGTTCAAGTCAATTTAGCAAAAATGACTGAACACAGCAGGGGGCTAGAGAGAAATGTTCAGTAATAATTTCTCAATATTCTTTTCACCTATGGCATACAGAGACCATTTTGAAGGCTTTTCAGCAACACACGGTGGCATTAACCCTTGAAACAATGATATCTTAGGAAATGTATAATATTTTCTCAAAGCTTTTATGGTTTGACACCAGCACATTCTGTCTGAATTAACCTTCAAAACAATCAGAATATGTCCATCCTACAAAACAAAGCCTCACTACAGCAGCATAACGCTCTGAAATGCTTTTTAAATGTGTTAGTAAAAGACTGATGCTGTCCTAATTGTCTGAATAGTTTAATGACTATTTTTATATTTTATCAACAACAATATCCACCATTGCAGAAAGACAGCAACATAATTCTTGTTGTCTTTAGGGTGAAAATGTCACAATTTCTTAAAAACCCTAAAAATGTCAAATCTGTTTGTATTTATAGTTGTATTACATTCATTACAATTATGTAGCACAAAGTCTGATGAAGATAAATAGATTTTATTATACCTCACATGTGTCACATGCTCAGTGACTTTCTTTGAGACATTTCCTTTGCAAATGTTTTTCCGGAAACATAGAGGAGTGCAGATTCTCCCAGGACGGTTCTACCGACAACGCAATATCACATGAACATCTTGTGGGTCATGACATTAAGAGACACTGGGGCACAAACTGACCTGTATACAGCCCTCTTATCAGATTCCAGCTGGGCCTGGGGGTCAAGGGTCACGCTGACAGAGGTATTTCCTGCTGCAGAGGCTGCTGGGATATGGACCTGTGGGGTCTTGGTGTTCTGCTGAGTGGTGCCCGTCATCTGGGTACAAAACAGATGCACAAGTTACTTTTGACTTAAAGTAATAAGAAATGTGAAATTCAACATCTTGTGCTCAGATAAATTTTGATTCAGTAAAAGTAATGAAATTAAAAAACATTTACATGTTATGGAATTTTCATGTCATATTATATTTTGCAGTTAAGTTCTTTCTAGCAGACAAACCCTTTACATCACTGCTTTATTTTTCCATTTCATTCGGTGAGAGTTGTGGAGGGGTGAGCTTTCCCAAACTTTCCCTCCGGTCTCATGTACAAAACATTACAAAACCTCAAAAATTTGTGTTACTGCAGTTGCTCAATACTATGAGTAGCTCACTGGAACACAACTACATTATAATTGATAAAAATGTTTCCACGAATGACCAACATCAGGATCTGGCTTATTGTGGTTAAACACTTTCTGTTGTTTCTGTTATTTCATCTAACCCCATATGCGTAAAACAAGCTGGACAGAATATATAACAACTCTCAAAATACACAAAAATGCAATCAGCATACCACCAGCACTAATCCCAGCATTAGAAATATCCATAAAGTTGAATCAACATCTCTCAGACCTCTAAGCTTCACAAAGCCTGATTCAATGCAGGGCTGTTGTTAGTTGTTGTTGGCCTGCATCACCATCATTGCCAACATCATTGAGCTCTAACACACATCTGATTCTGACAGACTGCAAATGAATACCATATGTATCCTGACTGCATTGTTGATGCTTAAGGACGACAGCCTTGTAATGAAGCTGTTCAACTAAATGAATGCGATAGGGTTGGTTGAATAATTAAACAAGGTCTGCTGAAGTCATATATAGTACAGATTACTGTTCCGTCAAATGATAAATATTCAATTAGTACTTACTAGTTGCAGCACTAAGTCTCTGGTGTCACTTCACTGAGTGTGATAGCGCCTGAGTTATTGGAGGTATAGTTGCATTTTGATGATTCATAGTTACACTGTATTCTTCGGCCTATGTCCTCTGAACAAGCATAAACCCAGTGATGGCTCCACTGCAAAATCTGCAGAACATCCTTTGGTGAGAGAATGTGCTTAATGAACACAATCCATTCTCTCCCTCTTTCCCCCCCCCCCTTCTCACTCTGTAACAACCCCCTCCTTTTTTGAGTCAGGGTGGGGTGGGAGGAAGCTTCCAGTCATAATCCCGGCACCAAATGGGAAATAAATTAGCTTCTTCACACTTAACTAGCTCTCATTTGCATTTGCCGAGCCGCAGTCTGCGCGGTTAGGGAGCTGTCCCCTGGCACTAATCCTCTGGGCGAAAGAACACGGAGGTGGTGTGGACGTGGAGGAGGGACTGGCGGTCAGATGAACCTGCTCTTCTTCCCGTCAATGTGAAGGTCTGCAACGCCACCTCGATGCTACATTAATTATGCTGACCTGTTGGTGGCGTTGCATGTTGTGCGGAGCACCGCAGGCTGGGGCTTGACCCCTTTTTCTTCCACTTTGTTCCGTTAAACTGTTTGACATATGTACCTGTCTTGCAGTCACATCTTGATGATGATGTAAACCTCCCTCATGAGAAATCACTAGATTCATACAAAGTCTTACATTAGGGTTGTGCCACTTCATCTCATTGCAATACATTCCTCTGCTCCTTGTCAGATAGTACATTTACATACATGTTAAAACGCGTATAGCCTAAACATCATGTAAATACCATGACTGGATTCAAATCAGCATAAATCCACTATGAGTAACCCACCTAGGTTATGGAATTGTAAAACGGATTTACTTAAGCATCTAAGCGATTGTGTTAAAAGTAAGCAATCTTACCTGATAGTCTCTCCCTTATAAGTTTCAGTTACACTTTAATGTCCCCGTAGGAGAAATCGTCCTCTTCATTTAACCCCTAACCATTCGGAGCAGTGGGCAGCCAGATCTGCAGCTTTGTGTGGGACAACACTACACTAGGTCTTTAATGACCGTGCCTTGGTCATTAACTTAATGCAAATGTTTTTGATGGTGTAGGAAATTGCACCCGAGTACCAAGAGCCCAGGCAGAGAAAATGCAAACCCCACACAGAAAGGACCAAGGGACACAGGATTTGAATCCATGACATTCTTGTAAATCATGTATATTCAGCGAACAACAGAACCTTATTAATTCCATCCATGTAAACGTCTGACTCAAATCTTTGCATTAATTGTGGTACAGGAAATATGCATCTATGTAAGATGTGTTTTTGTTTTGTCAATAAAATTGTGTTAAATCTCATGTAGGATGGACTAAATATCAAGAGTCATGAGTTGAAGACAACTAGAATTTAGTGTTGTTTAGTTTATTCTTGTACAAGAGGTCACCCAAGTGGCTTCTTCTTTTCCATGTTTCCATTAAACCTGCATTTATCTCCTGAGAGTCGTTCACACCTCGGGTCAGTTGACTAATCTAGTCACATAGGAGTCATGCAATGCTTGTTGGAGAACAATTCAACCCCTAATGTTGGGATTTATACATTTAACACAGAGATTTAAACTCAATCTCCTCACACAACAGGCTGAAAATCTTCCAAAGATTAATGTAGGGCAGATGGTGCTCGATATTTGTTTCTTGGCTGAAAAACGATTTTGTCAGCCTAAAACAACATTCTGTTCTCTGAAATTTCAGTTTTCTATTATAGTGATCTCCCATAAACACATCCCTAAAGTTTACAATAATATATTATTGTATATGTACATAGTGTGCATGATGACTTTTAGGAATTATTCTTATTTGTGTTACATTCAAAGGAATATTAGTTGTTTTGTAAGTTGAACTGAGAGTTATGTAGGAGCTAAATACCGGTGAAGTTTTCTGACCTGTTGGCTCTCCTGGTACGATGGTGGAGGAACGCTCTGGGTGGCCATCATTGTCACTGCTGGTGCTGGGGACACATGTTGCATCATGGGATAGCTTCACATCGAGACTGGGGAAGACAGACACACACAATATACATGAATCCAGTGCTGACGGTGATTGTAAATTCTATTACATGAGCAACCACCAGGTGCTGCTATGATTAAATAATAGGAGATGGGATTTCCATGCTGCATCTCCCTCTCGAGCCTCTCACTCCTCTTTTACTCCTTTTCTGTTTACTCATTTATTTCAGTCCTCTGCCCCGCTGATGTATTAATATTGAGTGCTGGGGACACCGACGCAGAGCATACAAAAACAAAACTAACACAAAGTCAATCATGGAGCACTTTACAGAAATACTTTACATAGCAGCTACTTCATAATGACACCGCAAACACACCCGACTACTTGTTTACCAATTACAGACAGTTATGCTTGTTTGCTAATTACAGCTGGCTTTAAAACAGCACAACGTCGAGGAGTCACCTTGGTCGTCTGCTGGTGTTGTTGTCACCACTGTCACCAAGCCAATCAAGGGGGCTAATTAGGGCTCTTGTTGGTGGGCTAATTGCTATTGGCCAGGAACCCACAGGGCTGAGGGGCTGTACCCCGTGGAACACCGCTGTAACCATTACACCCACCCCCACTGAAGGAGCTAATTGGTTCAGGGGTACACACGCACACACGCACACACACACACACTGACAGACACACACACCCAGACCCCCTACTATCATCCCAACTTACTATAGGCAAACACAGCAGGCGCTCCATCCTGAAGCTACATATAACCTATGAGTATATGCTGCGTGAAAACTTCCTATAAATTACTTATCTGACCCGAAGCAGTTTTTCAGAGGGAAATGGCTGCTTTGATGAAAATGATGCTTCACTTTGATGAACATTTTATTTATCAAGATATTTCAGCTTGAACTTATATCAAAAAGAAATGCAGGTCCTCGTTTTGCAATTTTGCCACACCAAAGCTGATTTTTAAAGCCATATACTGTTTATACATAGACATATACACTTTTAGGCAACACATTTACATCTATTTCACAACTAGCATATCAAGTTTTACCTTCCTCAGAAAACACTATAACATGCTGTAAAGTATATGTTAAGTGTTTATTATTGCAATAAATGTTTTATGGCACATTAATTATTAAAAGCTGACCTAAAGTAAATTATGAACAATAAAGACTTAATTAGAGCTGACTAATATTTATAAAATGTTATTAACTATAAATTACAATTGGACATTCCATTCCATACTGAGTGTTGTGTTTGTTGATTATCATTTCCTGATTCCTGCATATTACCAATTATAGTTATTACGATTGTATCAACACATATTGTAACCATTTCTTCCCATGAAAGGTGGATCTTAAATAGGGACAACTCTGCGATTTATTAATGTTGACTTTATCTATGTAATATCAACAGTACAGCAGCTATTTGGCACTCACACTCCACACACAAATGTCTCGTACAACAGCCAATTGTATATAAAATCCATAAAAGCTAACATTTATATGGAACAGGAGTCTAAATTGAAAAATTGATGTTGACGTAAAACTGTAATTAAAAACAGAAAGCCATGTGAGGACTTGTAAGTACTTTTTCACAACAAATCTTAGGCCCCATCTATGATACATTATGGTGAAAATAGAAAGGAAACAAAAACACAAAATATGCCAAAGCCCGACTGGATGCATGATTTTATGCATTTGGAAAACTAAAAAATACAACTATAAATGTAACTGTATAGGATTGTAATAATAATAATAACCTCTTATATGTATCACACCCTCATACCGTATGTGCTTATTGACTACATCATCATCTGTTGTAGTGCGATGCAAACAATTAGTTCTTTAATATACTGCTTGTGAATGTTGAATGGGGGAGAGGGTTAAAATAATGTGTTACCCAGTTCATCACAACCTCCATTTCTACAATGTCCCAATCTTGAGATCATGAGATATTCTATTGGAAAAATGCCTGAGTATTACACTCACAGCCTTGCGTGACGATGAAAAGGAAGGCGTGAATGGTTTTGACCTGGAGGAAAACACTTGATTATAAGCCAGTGAAATGGAACTGGAACATCTGAGCGAAATCTTAGCAAACGGTTGCAACAGCCGTTCAGAGCTGCTGCCTCAGGAAATAAAAAATGTGCAGTAAATCCTCCTGACCACTAAAGCCAAGGATTTGATGTATCTCACTCTAAGGTTTGTGGGGTTATGGCCTTATGAAAAGGAACACTGATCATGTAATAGGTTTTTACAAGAATATTACAAGTATCACAGAAAAATTGCAAAGGAATGTTGTGGGGATACTTAAGTGACACCAACCAGAATAAAACAAATATCGCATTGTGTCCAATAACCTGACTTTATGTCAGACACACAAAAAGTAGGCACTGAAAAGGGACTTTACAGAGATCGTTCAGTTCATTCAGTCACACGTCACTATAAATCCCCTGCTGTAGTCCCCTCCTGTAGTCTAACACATCTGTGTTGAGACCTTGAGTAAAATGTCTCTCTTTGAATAGTTTTCAGGTTAGTGGTGCCAGACAGGAAGCATTGTGAACATCTCATCCTTCTCCTCAGACTCAGGACAATGCATGACAAACGTTCCCCGCCGGTGAGCTCATCCCCCCATTGAAACCCAGAAACTGGCAGAAACTGTCTCTGACTGGAAAAGTCAGCATAACTGTGCTAAAGTCACTTCTGCATCCAAAGGGCAACCACAACAGCTACCAAACATTTTCTCTTAGCAGTGTGAGATAAAGGTTTAGTTTAATTAAAAAGAACAAATGATGCATTCCTTTGGAATTTCACCTAATTTTGTAGTGTAATGTAATCAGCAGTATGGGTTGAATATTGCTAAATTTGCAAAGACTCATGCTTGTGGCAAACTCACAGGTTCTGAAAACCTTTTCATTATATTTTACTTCTGTATTAAGATACAACGCATTTCAATTTACCTACTTACACACCGTGTTGGACACACCAGTACATGCAGGTACAAGGCCAGCAAGCGTTCACATTCAGTTTTCACATTCTGCAAGAGATCAGGAATTGTAATGCCTCAAAGACAGCTTGTTTTCACTTGGTGTGCACAGTGGTGCGGTCACCAGAGAGAATAGATGTGGATCAATGTGTTGTTGTGCATTGCAGCAGTTTCAGAACATCCCCTTAAATGAAAACTAGAGCATGGAAATCAGCATAATGAAGCGAGCAGCACCTCTGCACAAACCAAAACAACCAAGTGCAATTTCACCAACAAGCCACAAGCGTAGAACAGAGGAATAGCGACCAGAGAGGCATGTGGGCTATTTATGGGAAAATAATCTTCCCACTGTAAATAATTTGCAACAATAACATAATTTCCATAGTTTTCTATTGTTTTGATTCACTGTCCATATTTCCAGAGTCAATTGGAGTAACACAGGGTGCTTCAAATAGTGCTGTTGGTTTGAGAACCACTAGTATGCTATCTCCCTGTTAAGTTTTATTCTCAACCTAAGTAATAAAAAAATAAATGCAAAATTTGCATATTTGCGGTGTGTATGCATGTCCTTGCATTGTGTGTGATGCTTGTTTGTGTGACAACTTGTGTCCTGATTGCTTCTTCTGGTTTCTGTTTCTCCTTCCAACTGGTATCAGCTGAAAGGCATCTCTCCTCTGTTATCAGTTCTCATTTTAATTGCAAATGCAGCAAGCGTGTTAGTGATTAAATGGAAAATTGCACATTAATTGATGAGACTAAAGATAAGGCTATTCCAATTACTGCACAGTATTTTAGGCGGCCTCTCAAGTTTCGCCATCCCTCGAGGAATGAGGCACCTTACGCCAAATTTGAGAGAGCAATCGTGCATCCATAAATATACACATACACACACATAAGCATGTGCAAACATACACAGCATACTTTGGTTGCTGAAGCATTGAGGTACATGAGAGAACACAGCAAAAACACCAACAAACAAGACATTTAATTTCAACTGTCAAATTAAACACCTAATAAAACCTGCCTCCTGAAACCATAACAATAATTGTTGACTCAAACCTCTTGAAAAACATCTTGAAACAGTCAATACTCCTCCATCTGCCACCCAAAGGTGTACAGTTACACAGTATGTTGTAAAATTCATTTTGAAGACAAATGACATGTTTGTCCCTCAACAAAGGCCTGTGAATTATTAGAGAATTCATATTGTGCACCAATTGAAAAGTGCCTGTAGTCACAATCAAAATTCAGAAGCGAACAAGAAATGGAAAATGAGAAGTAGGGAGAACATTATTCCAACAAACATCAAAGGGTTTTGTAGTCGTACTCTTTCATTGGAATTCTCTGCTGTGAGAAATACCTCTTTTCAGTTTCCAATATCATAGAATTCGCCTCTGTTGTATGTGTGTGAGGTTTGTGTGTGCCGTTACAGTAGTTTCACCTCGTTTACTAGCTGGCATTGAAATGAAAATCTATATATGGTCACATATGATGTGATCACTGCCTCTGGCCTCCGACCATGTCCTAAGTCTTCTTCTCATCTGCTCTTCTTTGAAAGTAAATGTAATATACAGCACACCTCTATCATCAAATGTGAAATGGGAATGTGTCCCGTTTCAAAGCAGAATAAAAGGCAGATGATCCTCTTTGCAATTTAAACACCAAAGAAGCGAGTGCATGTGTTGGAAACACTCCTGGCACTACAGATCGTGACAGGCAGGGGGTTTACTCACATGTATAAAGTGTGAATGGGTTGTAAGGAACGAGAGCAGACTTGAGGTAGACAATCCAAAGTTAGACAGAGCCTTTCTCTGTTTATCAGAACCTCACTGACGCCACTGTCAGACTGAATAACAACACAGTGAGTCAAGGTGCCAAAGCCAACACATTCACACAAGTTCGCACAGCGATAATGAATTCAATCTTCACGTGTAAACAGTCTGTCTGTGATTTGGGTGTGTGATTCAACTAAGACTTGGAAACCGGAGACATAGCTGATGCAGGACACAACTCACCGTTACCACCAAAACTGAAACCACGTGATGACTGGAGTGGATGCGGTAAAATGTGCATTTTTACAACCCAACATGCAACCAGACACACAGACATACACACACAAAGGAACACTCTTCATCCCAACTTGTAATATAATTGCCATAAATAGAATAATTTGTCCACAGTAAGACTCTCAGCTTTATATTAAACATATTTAGGATTGATGACGTGCATTTTGTAGTTAATTTGTTATAGATGGTTTTCCTACGTTTGCATTTGAAGTACTGGTGTTTTGACGCTGTTAGTCATTGGAAGGATGCACTGCTGTGTCTGTTTTGTTGATGCATGGAAGGAAATTGCTATGCAGTGCGTAGGGTTTGGATGTATCTGTCATAAATATTGACGGCTCATAGGATCCATGTGGATTCAACTCTAATTAAGGCGGTGATCACAGATTAAAAACAAAGCATGCTGATGTATATTTTTTTTCTTTTTCAGTTAGTATTGATTACGAACCAGGCTCGCGTTGACAGCTTTAACATAGTGGTAGTTTCGTACATTAATCTCAACAACAAAATTTAGGCCAGTGTGTTTTCTCTCAGAGAAATAACTGTAATCTCCAAGGTGCCAATTTCTTAAAAACAGCACCAGTTTGATCCACTTCTCAAAATCCCAAAGCTATCCATAAATAAAAGCGTGTGCATATTCATGAAAACATAGACGGCATATCATAATGTTACACTCAAGGCGAGATATAAATACAGTCTCCAAACATATTTAACCTATTTTGACTTTTTGTACATTTGATATGCATTTATTGTTTTTGTTTATTTAACATACAGCAGATGTATCCATGCAGGAGGAAGCCTCTAGAGTGGCCTTCTTCTTGCTGTAAGGATCAGTGCCGATATCATTTGCACATTTTACCATCAAAATCTCATTTAATCTGTCTTGTTTGAGTTTGTTGGTTAAGAGGTTGACCTGAAGATGCAATGAATAAGATTTAGAAGTGGGCATGTCACCTTGGTCAGATATTATTCATCTTGAGGCCCTGACTCATCGGTATGTGAGGAAGATGAATAAATAAATCAGGTGTTTTTGAATATGCGCAGGATCTAATCATGGCCTCATTGTCAAGCCTGATTTACAATGCAAACACCAGCAGGCGAGGCCTTGATGGTTTGGAGTAAAATGGTGGAGGGAAGGGCGGTGTGGTAATGAGATTGGGGAAGGGGGGGGTGGGTCTGTGTACACATTCGGGGTCCGACTTTCAGATACACAGAAATCGGAAAACACACAGATCAGAGCGCAAACACCCTGCACACGGGAATGGGCATGCATACAAACATAGGCATGTATATTAATGCACCAACACTAAACACAGAGATAGCAAAGCTTCGACCAGTGACCAATATCGCACACACTTTCTCCCCCTCGCTCTAACACGCACATATTTATACACACACATTGTTACACACAAGTACATTCATAGCCAGAGGCAAAGATACGCTCACCAGTCGTCTTAGGGCTACAAATCCCCCCCGGCTAATATGAGCTCCACACATACGGCAGCCAGGACCCCGGTCCACACTCCCAGACCACCTCATTAACCTGAGCCAGCAACCCTCACTCTGCCCAGACGCACAACACTCCCATCACCAACCCACACTTCCAATTCGGACGGGTATCATTTATTCATCTGCTCTTGTTGATTGGACTCCTGCTAGTCCGCAAGACAGATAACACAGATCTGAAGCAGAGTGGAGGACATCGCAGCATTGTGGTGGACTTTGTCTCTGTGTTCAGCCAAAATCACTGTGGAAGATGTGGTGGATTGATGTTGACAATGTGAATGAGAGGTTTATCTCAAGTGTGAGACTCCAGACACAATTTTAAATCTCTGCAGTGTTCTGGAAGTATAGATGTTATGTAACTACATCTTAATTTACTCAAGTATATAGGGTTGTACATGACTATTTACGTTTTTATTTCATCTTTACTACATTTCAGACGATATTATGGCACCTTTAACCCCACTACAGTTAGTGTTCATTATTTCACCCCAAACCCTGTCTAACGTCGAAGCCGTTCACACTGTGAAAACTATGAATCTTGAATTTTGGAGACTCAAGAGATGGAATATTTTGATTGTTTTTGATGCATTAACAGTAGCATGTACAAAGTACAAGATACATTATGTTATATCAATATCTATGATCGCAAGTGCTGTAATAGAGAGCAAAATATGTTGAATGAAACACAAAAAGAAAAAGGGGACCATTCCTGTGGTGAATGTGAATGTGTGGTGAATATTTTGTAGCCTTTTATCAATCCAGTAATGAAGTCAGACATTTCACATTAGATACAGTAGCATGCAATCTTTTGTTACATGCTGTTTTTTAGTCTTATACTCAGCTGGGTATATTCAGTGGGGGCCAGGTAATTAAGTGATCAGGAGCGAGAGTCAGCTAGAAACAAACTCAAACGCACAAAACCTGTGGTCTCAGAGCCTTAAGGCTGCCAAAGCAACTTCATCCTTCTGCTGCTTCTCACGGCAATGAAAAAGAATTTGCAAATAAACACATACATGACAGAGAAATGTCTGTATGTTGGGATTAATCACTTTAGATCAACATAGATGTGGTCATATAAATTAGAGAGAGAGATGATGCCGACAACAGATTTGTACTTGGGTGTTATTCTATAGGTCAAATGTACATCTGTCTGTTACAGCTCTTATACGTGGTCCTTACAAAGACTGCACATGCATTTATATGGTAAATAAATTAAATAAAGGCTTGCCAGACCAAGAAGTCCACTCTGTTTAATGTAATGTAATGCAATGCAGTGTTATTTAATGTTAACAGCATATTAACATTATGTGAGTAACACTTAATATAATTGATTAAATACTTGTTTGGAATGATATCAAGACTCACACTTAAGTAAGAAATGCAGTGTAAATACAGTATTGACTTTGGCTTGTAGGGTTCTGGCTCCTTTTGCTCGTGATTCGACTCGATTCTCACACAATTCCTCTTACTTGTCCTTCCAATGACATTTCATGCATGGACTAAAATGTATAACCTTTGCAGCAGAGTCTTTCATACTCAACTTCTTAATGAACATCCTCCATGTATTCAAATATGCCCCAGAGCCATAATGAAGTTACAAGAATTTCCCTCGGGTATGACAGTTTGCAGGATTCATTGCTTTCTTTCTAACTGCTGACAATAGCATCAGTGCCTCACTCTGACTTCAATTCTTGTTTTCTTTGTATTTATGCAAATGCTTGTTTGGATATTACAAATTCCGATTTGATTGTGTTCTTTCCTGCTTTTTAAAATTAAAGTCTCAAGTAAAGTGGATGGTGGTATAACTACAGTATTTTTGTATTTCCCTAAGGACAGGTGGTTTGCATGCAAATAACCTTATTAGCATAGCTAAAAGCCCTTATTATAATTAGGTGTTTTTTTTCTGATGAGGCAAAATACATAAAGCAAAGATGAAAAAGATCTCAGGTAAGTTATTTTACCATCTGAGTGTATTTTTTTTAACTTATTTCCCATTTAAATAGTGAGCAAGGTAAATCCAATTCATTATCGCACCACACCGAAACCTTTGTGTCTTCTTTAATTAAAATAAAGTCGAGCATTTATTGTTGCCTCTTGGTTTTTGGTGTCAGCTATACTATAGCCTGAAATGGCAGTGTGGGCTTTGGCTACAATGAGGTCGAAGCAGCAGAGCAACAGAGAGGATGTAAACAAGTCACAGGACAGGCCCAACAGAGTGCACAGTCTCTGTCAAAGAGTAAGGTGACATCCCCGAGAGGTTTGCACTCCACCGCCAGTGAGTCTTCCAGGGTTTCATGTGGCCTGGCAGCAGATTTTCAGTTGTACAAGTTATTTTTGCCAAATTATTTGCCAAACTGGATCATTCATAAGCACTGGATTGGATATTTAACGGGTAATTAAAACAGAGCACAGTTAACAGACTACCTACAGATGGGTATTAAATACTGTATTATTCATCAGATATTAAAAGTCAGAAACAAAAACAACTGAATTCCAATTAAACTGAGTATTTCAAATCAATTTCTCTTTTTTAGAATCAGTGCAGAGATCAACCTGACTCACTGATCCTCTCACATACAACATAAAACCCTGCAACATCCAAGTAAATGTATAAAATATGAAGCCAGTTTCCCACTGGCTGCAGCACAAACATACCAGCATGGAGGCTGCGGCACACTCCTCCATCCTCCTACATGAAAACATCATAATAGGAACACAGACATGCTCCGCTTCATACATGATGCACACACGGTGAACATCACACCGACCAAATGGTTGTCGTAGTCGCTTCAGTGAACTTATTTTTGTTTCAGCTCTGTCATGGATAAATTTACACAAACTGGTGCTGCATCATTTCCTAAAACAAACACACACATGCACACACTCAGGGGAAGAAGGTGGGTGGAGAGTGCCAACGCTGCGCTCCCCTCCACCAACAAAAATAGCACCGCACTGTATGGAGGCTCAGAAGCAGAGACAGGAACGTGGATGAGCTGACATTTAGTGGATCTATTCATTAGGTGTTGTAGGTGTAGAGATCATCTGTGGCGAACCCACAGCTCCACACTACCATCTCATCCAGACGAAATGAGCACGTGTCATAAACACGTTTATTATATACGGTTTCATTAATTGCAAACTGATTTATAGTGTCAAACATCTTCCATTGAAATCAAACACTTTCAACATCCAGATTAGGAAACGCGGAAACAGAAGAGAGGTGGGTTACTGAGGAGAGTTGAGTCGATGTTTTATTTAGGCCTTCTACTGAAAAGCCTCATGGATATTTTAGTACGACAAAGTGTGTCACGTGCACACACGTTTGTTCTGTGAGATCCATTCAGTTTAGTTCAGCCAAATCCGAGAAGGTATTTTGATGTTGAACGGTGAAGCGAAGCAGAATGCTAGCATCGTGTAGTGACACACGTGGCAGGAGGAGCATTTCCTCTGCTAAGCTGATAACCATCAGAGCACCCAAGGTAGAAAAATTCAGGTTGAAATTGGAACGGCCAAGCTCACAGAAAGGAAATGTAATCTACAAGAGTTTCCCCGCTGAATCCTTTCCAGACGCTTTGCTCTCCTCTTTCCATCTCCCCGCCTTCAGTCCCCTTCTTCATCTGCTGTCATGTTTGCTGGCACATACAATGTGCAGCTTATCTGCTATTGCATCGGCAAGGATCTTTTTTTTAAATGGATACCTCCTTATCGCAGTGCAAGTGAGTGCCATCCGTGTCACTCCGGAACAACTTTAGCTACTGGTAGGGCGACGTGACTCACAAGTGAATGGCACGAGACACAGTGCTGGGCCAAGGAAGACAGACCCTATATTTAAGGACTACAAAATGGAAAAACCTTCATTATACATGCCAGTCTTGAGGCTTGAGTTGTCACGGTGAATCTTGTTGTCAATTCAAACGTTGATGTTGAAAACAGCAACATTTCTACAGCATGTTGTGGCCAACCATTATTTTCTACCAGAAAAAGTGAGTCAGTGTATAAAGATTAGATTAGAAGATTTAATTACTGTGCATTATTCTCACTATGATTGGAGGGTGATGTCGGTTAAGTCTGCACATAGCATGTTGGGAAGTGGGCCCATGTCAGAGTAAAAGCATTCTGCACCAAAAGAAAATTGAATTTTTTAACTAACAAAGAATCAGTGACCGGCGTTAAGGACTGTACTTTCATGACGGTCCCTTACTGCAGGGGACGGATTACTGAGCTGTATACAGTATATCTGAGTGACAATGGTGAAAATGTATGCATGACTGCTTGTGCCATGTCAGCAGAGATAAGATGACAGAAGGGATTAAAGGCATCATACCACTCTAATGTAAAAAGAAAGTTCACTGCATCACATTTGGCTCACACACCCGCATATCCAATCTCTTCAGGCAAAACACGCTGCATTTTGGTGCGACTGACTTCCTCACAAGCCCCAACAGGGAAGTGGGTAGGATTAGTGAAGTTTCCCCAGTACGCTGCAGGCACACTACCCATCTATAATTTCGAGCGCTCCTTGCTTTTTGTGATTTGGTAATTATATGTTGCCAAATTGCAATTTTCGATTTGAACTGATTAATTGAACAGCACTAATGTGTGTTAAAGCAGGAAGAATTACATGAATAGAGTACAAATGACAAAAAAATGTGTGCTATAGTCAGACTGGTTAGGGATAATTGGTATGGTTACTAATCCCTGCAAAGCAAACACAATCAGCTTTATGGGCAGTCATGAAAACAATACCATCAGGGCAAGAGCTACTCTTTAATAACAACAAAAACATTTTTCTTCTTTTGTCTTCCACCTGCAAAAATGTAAACCAAGATAATTGCTGATGATGCTAATACAAATGTACCCATGTGTTTGCCAAACATGCTGGAGGTTCAGTCTTCATTTAACAATCAATGATCATAATTTATCATTTTAAAAGCTTGCAAACTTTCCTTTTTGGTTCAATTTCTTCCTTCAACCGTGGTTACTTTATTGCACGTCTGCCTATTATTAAACTTAAGTTAAGGTAAGTCCTCATTTCAAGTTGACTGCTTTTACTTTATGAAATGTTAAATGATGCCACAGAAACTTCCATCATGCGTTTTCAAGTAGATGAGTCAGAAGTACTTGTAAGGAATTACTTGTTTCTGTATAACTTCCTTAAAACTGTTCAAAAAACTATTCATATACAATGTAGAACTGAAAATAGCAATGCTGATGTTGCAAGACTTCTTTTTACACTAGGAAGCAGCAGCAGCAGATCAATCAATAGTCTATTCAGAAACTCTCTCTCTTCTTTAGAATGACAACAGATGATATGCCTATAATCTATCAATCACCTACTTGTAAATCATAGTTTCGATCTGTAAAAGCCCCGCAAAATGCCCTGTAAATCTGGCCCCAGGTATCAGTGAAAAAGATTTATAAACACTAAGAAGAAAACTAAAGGGAAACAGTGATGTTTCAGTCATACATCATATTCCAAATTTTACACAGTAAAAGAACCTTCAGAGTTTGAGGTGCAACAATTATTGATTTTTTATCATCTACATAAGATCAGAGTTCATTGGGTCACTGTAAAAAATATATGATTCCCCAATTTATAAGGCAACAGTACAACCATATGCCTATGCAAAGTCACTTATTGTATTCATGTGAATTAAGTTTTAAAGTAACAACATCAAGAGTCACTGCTCAGGTAAGACCCAAAGGAAATCTGGGTTAACTCCTATTGTGCTACTTAAAAGCAAGAGCTTTAAATTGACTTTTCGCATCAAATGAACATTTATGACTGATATGTGCACAATTCCAAGGGACTGATGATCATCTCACTGCACCTGAGACCCATATTTAGTATCACTTTAGAGAAATGTACCTCAACCAAATTTACAAACAAGGCAAATTACCCCCTAGGACGTAATATTCATAATATTAGATTCTCTGTCTAACTTTTCAACAAGTAGCTAGGCTTGTTTAGAATTATCTTCGAAATATAAAGTGTCGAGAGAAAATCATGACCACTTCTTTGGATTCTGATCCCCAAGGCACTACGGCTGATGTTTCAGTTTAAATGCTCCCGAAATTCTGTGCACTGAAAATTGAAAATGTTTGATGAAAACGAAACTGAAATAGCACTTCAAATGTACCAAAGAGTCTGCTGAGGGTCCTGTTGCACACACCCCCACCCCAAACACACACACAAACACACATTCTCCTTCAAAATGAGATTAGCAGAAGGGAATATTTGAGGAGAGCGGTGGGGGATTAATGAGAAGGGATTAGCAGGTGGATGCCTCTTTCTCTGTATGTGTGCGTGTGTGTGCGAGTCTGAGTGTGTATTAGTAGAGTTGGCCACTTTAGCACTCTGATGGAGAATGGAGAGCAGTGAGTTTGTGTTGGTGGGGCAAATCAGGCAGGAGTCTGTAAAAAAAGGGGGCCTATGGACGGGAGACCCAGACAGCACTGAGGAGTGACAGGCCAGGCTAGCATGTACAACAGGCTCAGCCAAGGTAACAGCAGGGCAGTCGGTTTAAGCATTCAGGGCAGTTAGTTCAGATAGGTGACATCTGGGAATGTAGTTAGGTAGACACATGGATGCTATTTGGTTGGATATATTGAGTATCATTATCTACAGTAGAACCAATGTTTTAAATCTTTAGGATAGCAGCAAAGACAAAAGCACTTTCCAAAACCACTTTCAATTACCTTGCTAGAGTTACTACAAGTACAACAGTGTTAACAATCAACTCTTGATCTTGCTATCAAAGCTAAATCTGCTCTTAGGTAAACATTTCCTTGTTTGGCTTCACATTAGAAGCTTTCTACCCACAAACCAGTGGGTTTTTGTGAAGCAAGCACTGATTTTAAGATTCTAGATGAACTGGAGATTGCTTGTGTTTAAAAACTGGCTTTGGTACATCAAGTTATCGACTATTTTCCAGTGCCTTCTTGTCTCACGATCAGTGTTAAATACTGAAGGGAGGAATGGAACAAGAAGAAGAATGCACCGCTCAAGAGCAGCAGGGAACACCAGCTTATCGCAGTTTTGCGCAAATAACACTTTACTGTGTCATTTGTGATGTGTGAAAAACAAACCTGGGCAGCATGCGCTCCCATCACAGTTCGAAATGGTACAGGTATCCAAACTGTATGGAAAAATGGCATATGTGACTGAGCGCACAGTCTAAATGAGACAGCACCGAAGTCGATCTAATGTTGTTTGCACTGTTTAGAAAGCAGCTGTCCAAGGTCATGAATTTGCATACCACCAGATCCAACACTGTAAATTATCACAGAACTGTGAAAAGCTGCTTGTATCTCATCAAACCAAGCTGTTTATATATTGCCGAAAGCTGCCAGAGGTTGCTCCGATACCATCAAAACTGTAGAATCAAAAGCTGTTAAGTGGCCTGTAGATAAAACTCAGAAACAGCATGATAAAGCTTGGGTGCCATCAGAAAGTGTTTTGACAGATAATCTCCCCATATACAGGCTGCCGGCAGACACAGATCCAAAAGTGAAAGGTATCTAGAAAAGAAATCGAGCAGAAGGGAACAAACAGACAATGAAGTGGAGCTGGAGACATTGGAGATGAGAACACCAAATAATGAGGCCAACACCAGTGGTGTTTGCTGCTCTTGGCTGGACAGCCTCTGTTTGTCTTAGTGTCAGGGGCAAAGAGAGTCGGCAGCCAAATGGAATTCTTGGAAACACCAAACAAACCCATATTAAATTTCCTCTGAAATGCTAAGGGGAGAGGTATGGGGCATGGGTGGCAGAGAGTGAAGGGTGGGACTGAAGTGGACAGAAGCGACAGCGACAAAAGGAGAAAAGGGAAGGAGAGAAATAAGGCTTAAAATAAATATAGCTTAAAATAAAGGGAAAGTGCCCAAATGGAGGAGATAGATGAGGAGAGAGACAGCATGCATACTATGGGAAGGACATAGGAAGAGTGGAGGTAGAAACGGGGTGTGCAAGGTAGAGAGGTAGAGGTGGAGGCAAGGAAAGTAAGGCCGGGGTTATACACTAAGTTCCAACAGGAGAAGAGCACTACAGAATGCATACCTCTGCCAAGGCCAAACATGTCTGAGAACATTTCAGTCCCCCAAGGGATCCTCTATGTGGATCTACACCAGATCACACAAAATTGGTACATTTCCTTTGTATGCCTAATTTGTTGTTCTCGTTTCTGCACTGGTTTTTGAAAACACTAGCCAGAATAAAAAATTAATTATAAAAAAAAAAAAAAAAAAAAAAAGTAAAAAAACATATCTCGCAATGATAAAGAAAGAGAAAATTCCTGGATCCGGATTCAGAATCTCCAAAACTAAACTATGAAGGAAATTTTACTTGTGAAAGTAGCGTGATGGAAACCATGGCAACAACGAAGTTGGCACATGAAGCCAATAAAGGAATCTCTCCAGAGATTTCCCACCCGTGTGAATTTTGCAGCTACTGCATTTTGCAAGCACAGTGTGTTAATTGTAGATGACATGCACAACCAACACAGGATACCTACAGTAATGTCAAATATAAACCTTGGCTGTAGCATAGAGACATACTAGCCAATAAAATGGGACTACTGTCTTGTATATTGAAGAAACGTGTGAATCTCGATCAACAACAACACAGAGCTGCAGGTGCATCAATAATAACCCTCCTTGTGGAGAATGTGTGCTTGCAAGACGTTGTCAGTCAGAGCTACAGTCCATGAGGGTATGGGTTTGCTTGTACTATAGCCATGCATTCTCTCTCTCTGTTCCCCCACTCTAGCCTGAAAGGACATCTGGAGCGCATTAAAGCACTAAGGACATTGGATCTCCCCAGAGCGGCGGACTGGATGGGTGGCCCGCTGCAGTCGCCTTTCAGCAGCAGGCCCAGCCCTACCTGATTGATAGAGGGAGCCTCACACACACTTAAAAGTCACACACACAGACAAATCCCACACGGCTGAAATAGAGCACAGACCACAGGAACATTGGTGGTACTATTAACATGGATTACATGTACCGTATAGGGGAATGGACATGTGTACTTCCACCTTTCATTCTATATAGCTTGGCCTATCAATCAAGTATTGGGTACTTCAGTATGTAAATGTGTAAACCACAGTGCACACTTCACACTTTTACAATGTTTCATCACACATTATGAGTGAATTTAAAGCTACTGTGACATTTAATATAATACATGTTTGTACTGAAGTAATCTGTGAACATTGTGGCTTGGTTTTCTTGACATATAGTACAGTATGTAAGTAATACTGGAACAAGAACACAACTCCGTCATTTATAGAAAACAGCAGTACATTGATGCTAATCAAAGCTGATCTTGTTTCCCAGAATTGTAAAAAAGTAATTTCTATAAGATTTTCCAGCAGATGCTCTCCATGTGATGAGAAAATACAAATTTTTTTCAAAGGAGGGAAGTTCAAAGAATCTCCTCACTTCCAGTAAATTGCTTTGCCTGATTTGCCATTTCAAATAAATTGCAGTGTTGGCCAAAATTTGCAATTCACAGGAAGTCGTCCTCTCAGCCACACAGAAGAGGTTAATCCATATTTCACATTTGAATATAAGATGGAAGCAGAGAAAAGGGAAGGAAGAGCAGATAGGTAACTCTACGCCAGGAGATGAGGAGAGGAAGGGGGGCAACTGAGGGAGTGGAGAAAAGGCGAGAGAATGGGAAGAAACAGGCGTCATTTAGAGTAAATGGCATCCAAAAACCCTCTCCAATTATCTTTGCCTGCCATGCCAGTGAGACTGACTTAATTAAAATGACTTGAGAGGGAGGGGAGAGAGGAAGGAGCTGCCAGTGATTGAGGGGGCAGGCAGGCGACGTATCTGCACTGAAACACAAAGCTGAGGCATCGTGCAGGCTGTCGACCACTCTCCCTTTTCAATTCTCGACTTCAAAAGAGAATAAAGAAATAATAATAAAAAAAGAGAGAGGAGGCTCTCACCATTCGAAGCCATGTAATTGTGCTATTTAAATCCTACATTTTTTATCATTGTTAGAATATTGGGGGGCTGGGGGGGTTAGGTGGGGGTGTAGGGATGTATGAAAATGGATAATAAAACAATTTTTTGTTCTTTCCTGAATCCTTCCCTTTTAATCCTCCAGCCGTTTTCTGAGAAAAACCTCTGACAGTGACCTTTTCGCATGAGGTCTGTTTCTATGGAAACAACGTCCAGCCCCTCTATGTTTGGTGTTCTCCTGTCACCGGTCAGCTCAACTTGTGACTAAGAGGAAGGATACATCACATTTAAAGATTTGTCCATCTGTCTTTTATTTCATGTTTCCACACGTCCACACTTCTTAAGGCCTCAAGAGAGGCAGCATCAGCATGTATGAAGTTAAAGATGTGACTGTAGAATCATTCTGACTGTTCACACATGGAAACATCTTCACGAACCTAAAGTGTCACAAAAACAAAACTCAAATGCATTTTAACTATATTAAGAAACGTATTCTGAAAATATATATTTCAGAGAATCAAAACTCCACAAATCTTTAAATTTATACAGCCTATAAAAGTCTTCAGCCAAGGGTTTTTAGTTCTCCTCCTTAGATTACTGTAATTGTGCTTTTCAGTATCAAATTGGAAGAAAATTAATCTCAGTGTGTGTAATAGGATAAATAAGATCAATTATAACATAAATGAATGACAATGTTAAAACAATGTTATATAATTGTATACAATTCTTCAATGATAATGTGATTTTAACTTTCATACTTTCTATTCATGTGTTTAAAGCTTTTACTTTGAAAGGTCTCTGCTAAGCCATTGAAGGGTTAACTAACTTTTGCATCGCCATCTATCTATCTATCTATCTATCTATCTATCTATCTATCTATCTATCTATCTGTCTGTCTGTCTGTCTGTCTGTCTGTCTGTCTGTCTGTCTGTCTGGCGGTCGATCAAGAGCGAGGTTGTTTCTAAGTAGTTTTGGAGCTCACCGTCACACATAGAAGTGGATTTAAATTCAGCTTGCACAAAAGTATGTGCCAATGTCAATAAAAAAAGCCCTTCTTCTCCATCCACACACACACACATTCACACTCCTCTAACACCTTGATCAGCCAATATAAGTGCTCATGTGTCACAGCTAACACCTGTTACTGCGCTTTTGTCTTGCAAGCTTATTGTAATGGCCTGTGCAGGATTTCTCAGTAAACAGAACAAAAACTCAGACTGTTTTATGAAATGTGTTCGGCCAGAATGTTGGTGGGCGCTATAATTTAAAGTTTTTAAGTGTGAGAACATATAGGATACTTGCCAAGATTGAGCAACCACTGCATTGATATAGTGTACATTGGTTGGAAAGTTTGCAAAAGACTGTTGGTGCCTTTGTAAAGAATTTAAGTGCTGTCTTTCAACAGTCATTTAAATATCTTGACATTTTAGCAAGCACAGCTTAAATGCATTTATGATTCTCAAAAATACATTTTCAATTTAACTCATCTGAAACAATAGGTTGATGGTTAAGGCCATGCTTTTAAAGAGTAAAATATTAGTATGTACCAGATTTCCAATGGTTATTACATTTGATTAGACACAGTCTGAGAGGTTTGGGGTGTAAAGGTGAAGGAATGAGAGACAGGAGGGAGTATGTGTGCTTGTGAGTGGAAGAGAGAGGGAGAGAGCGGGGGTTGAGTTAGCATGACAACCGCTATTTTGATGGGGCCGAAGCCAAGTATCTCCACATATCCTCTTTCCCTCTCCTATTCATCCCCCGTACACCCTTCTTTTCCATCCACAGAGCCCTCCTTCTCTCCTCCCCTCTGTCTTCTTTCTCCTTCTCACCGCTGATCTGTCTCCTTTCTTCCTAAACTCGCATTCTTCTCCTTTCACTCATCTCTACACACTCCCCCTCCTTCCCCGTTTCCTTTTTCCCCCTTTTCTCGACGTGTCTCGCCCTGCTTGGGGAGCGTCACATTCCCCTGTGTTGAGCTTAGAGCATAGTTAAGAGATGAAAAAGCGAGAAAGAGAGAGAATATTAATCATATCAATAAGGTTTTAGTGCGTATGTTATTTGCTGGTTTGGGGGAAAAAGACACTTCATGCAGTGCCAATAGTCAACTGGCCGAGACACTAAAGTGAGGATGGACTGCATATCCTTGACCCCAAAATTCAGCTTCTCACTGACTAGGTTGTTCCCGCTCACACACACAGTCCACCATAGACACACATACTGTACACACACGCACACAAACACACACAAACACACACCACACATCTCAGCTCCAGTTGCCAGGGAGACCGCCATACCAGGGCTCTGACCCAGGAGGTTTGGGACTGTTTTTCAACCCCCCCAGAGCAGGAGAGAGATGGCAGCTGTAGGACAGCTGTTCCTACCCGGCCCAGAAAGCTTCAAACCACAACCTTCACTCCACCATCAGTACAGCCTGGACAGCATTTTAGGGGACAAAACACCACACAGCCTAAATGGTTACACACATCTGCCCTATTAACTAGATTATTAAGGAAATACCTCAGGAAATTGTTAGACTATAGATTCTGTTGTGACCTGATTCAATAGAAGCATGTATTTATGTATCACTTAGGCTCTGTATTATACTATTTTCAATAAACCTATATCTATTCCTACCCAATACCTATTCAATACAGGCATTATATTGAATAATTTGCACGTGTATGGATCTGAAACATCTTATTACATGGAAACATTCATGGCAAGATTTTTTGTAAAGGTTTGTTTGTTAATTCATAACAAAGGAGAGTCGTTTTTTGAGATATAGTAGACAGTTTACACTTGTATTATTGAATATTTTTCATAACTTTTTTAATCAAATGACTTCAATATCAAAGGGTCACTTGTACTAATGCACCACCAGGGAAATATCACCGATCCTGCAGCTGTACAGACATTTTAGTTGCTAAGAGCCCATTGTTTTTGTTTTCCAGCAGCACACCTCTATATTTGAGTCTTAGCTGTTTTCATCAAACCCTCTTCTAACAATGAAAGATAGATTGTTTCCATGAAAAAGGTTCAAAAAGAGTTAATACTGGAATTACAAACATTCAGAAATGCAACTATATGCAGACGCTAATGCTGTTCCTTATATATTGATATGTGTATGGAGACGATAATGAGGCATGACATTAATCCGTCCACCATTCTTTCTAAAATCTAATAGCCAAAAAATCACTGAAGAAAAAGCCTAAAACTTGAATGACTTAATTGTCGTTCAATAGGCAACCACATCATCTATGCCGTTAGGAATTAGTTAAAAGAAATTAATGATTTTTCATATACAGTATTTAGAAAACCCAACAATGCCAACATGCTTTAATGGATGTAATGCCGTGCAGAATCCACTGTTTATCCAATTCCGGATCACAAAGACAAATGGTTGAGCAAAGTGGCTCAGATGTCCGTCTCCCTAACCATGTTCTCCATTTGTGCCTGGGGGATCCCGGTATGGCACATAGCCCCATATCTGCAGATGCACCCTGTCAGTTCCTCTCTGATCCGAACCTTACTCACATGAACAGGACCTTAAGATACTTGAACCATTTCACTCTGGGAAGCCACTCAGACCCCACCTAAGGGGCAGCCCAGGAGAATACCTTTCTTTTTTCTTATTATCTTATTTCTCATAATAAAAATATACATACACAGTCGCCCATAAAGTTGGAAAGATTTTTTATTCCAACTTTATGGGCAACAGCGTATATATTTTTACTGTTGCCCATAAGGTTGGAATAATTGTTTATTCCAGCTTAATGGGCGAATATGTACATATATATCCAGTAATTTTACATATAATGATTATCTATTATATTACAGATATACTACAGCTATAATTGGCGTGTGTGTGTGTGCGTGTGTGTGTGTATGTACATTCATCAATACAACATCAATACAATGAGCACCATTCCTCCAGTCGCCTCTAATCTTGTCAGAAACATTGTTCAGTGGTCCTGCATTTGTATAGGGGGCTTTTCATTTACATACAATTAGTTATTTAATTAATCTTTTATTTGCTTCTACCAAAGTACGGTAGTTTGAGACATAAATTGACGACTCTGGCACCCCCCATAATGACATCACAAATGATGTCACAGGGGACACATTTCCTATCATAAATGGCATCACAATTTGTATTATTTGTTTCGGGTTTCTGCTCGTTCTCATTTGTAAAAACGTTAACGATGACTTTGCACACAAATTTGCGACATTTATCCGTTCGTGTAAGAGGAAGAATTATTGTAGGTGCGCGTGTTTTTCAGTGATTTTATTCTACAGTATGCTTGTAACGGCGAAGCTGTGACCCAGGCCGAGCTTGAAAACAGAATTGTTTCTGTTGCTTGTTTGAGTGCTATCCAGGCGCTACTGAGATTGCTTTTTGCTAGTCAACAAAAATCCACCCATATGCCGGAAAACTTAAGAGCTACAATGAGGCAGAGATCAAACAGCTGAAGGAGGTTAACCATCCCAAGATTTTGTGAAAACTTTGTAGCTAGAAATGGAGGATGTTGTTACTCATGGTCTGTATCTAAAAAGAAAATGGAACATTATAACCACTGGAAATAACAGGTATAACCATCCCTACAATCATGTCCAAACTTGCCAGAAACATTGTTCATGTATTTTGCATTTGGATAGGGTGCTTTTCATTTCATTTACATACCATTAGCGGTATTCGTTTTTTATTTGCATTAGCATTAGCGCAGTATAGTAGTGAACCACCCTCCTTTGCAGTAACCATTAACAATGGTCAGGGACAAGAGCATGAGCAAGTTGGCATCTACCTTTCTCAGCCTGTGTTCGCTCACAGTCAGCCTTAAAGAGAGCCAACAGTGTGAGGGTTTCCGTTGAAGGTGATGAGGAATGTGTCTGAAGGGCACCTTGCTCTTGTAATAATGTAATCTTGAATCATGAAACAGTAACAACATGGGATTACTGTGGAGAAGAAACCATTCGTCCTAAAGTTTTGTTTTTAATAAGAACTATTAAGTTAATGAACCACTTTTAGAGAAACCAGAACGGTTTGTTTTGTTAGATAAGGGCATTTGCTGAGGGCATTTCCAAAAAAACATTGTGAAAACAGTACTACAGTACTTTCCAACCAAACAGTTTAAATTGGATTATCCCATAACTGAAGGTGGGTAAAATGTCCTGTAACAACACTGGTTGTTTTGGAATCCATTTGGAATACTATACTGTCACAAACACACCAAAAACACACTGCTCCACTTGTGTGCACTGAGTGTATCTTTAAGACCCTCTTTAAGACTGCCGTGTTCTGATTGGGCGGCTGTATCAGGTCTATAAAGGACTATTCCTGTATGTGGGTTTAAGTTTTACTGGATGGATTTCTTTAGACATCCACCTCAAGTTGTGCAACTTTCACAACATTCAACACATAAGCCCTACTATATTAGATTAAATGAGGGAAATAACAAAACATACTGTATACCATGTCCAATTCCATTTATAGTTTACATACATCAAACTAAAACTGGATGTTTCAAGCTGATGGGTGGAGAAAGCAATACAATACCTTCCTACACTCTAAACACTCCTATCCCATAAACAAACCCACAGATACTTAATAGCCAGAGAATGAACCAGTCAGTCAAGCTGGTGGTAGTTGTACACCCACTTTACAGTATCCATTACCCCACTGACTCCAAAATGCTTGCTACTCACAGGTGAACACATTGGTTTATTCAGCGTGTAATAGAATTTGGCAGGCCCCTCATCTACAAGAGCCAAAAAGGCCATTGAGCTGAAACCAATGGCAGACAAACCGTGTCAGCTTTAAGATGGCGCTGCAAATTAAAGTATAGGGGTAACTGATCTTGCAACTGCATCGCACACAATGTAACTATATTCCAGTGGGGGAAAAGAGCAATTTCAACAAGATGGATGGCCGCCTTTCCGTGCATTTTCAAGGGCAGACAGATCAGCATAGGACCATTACATCTGGGCAGGGTCGGCTTAGTGGTCTGAATGGAGAACTTTGTTATGTATCTGCAGTGAGCATTTTATGGGAGAGACAGATGTGGAAATGCACAGACATGGACGTTGTGTATATGCAACCACAATGAAGTGCTTATATGGATGGATAATTCTAAACTACATACGGAAAATCAAGAGAAATTTCAAAATATTAATCTTTAAAGTGGTTTTGGTATGATTATCCCAATTACTCTCTGTAAGGCATTCTTGTCTTGGTCATATTTAGTTGGAGCAGAATCAACTCATCACCCGTGACATATATTTGAACAGTAATTACAGCAATATATCGTTGCGTTTGTTCTAGAAAAACAGCAATAACAGCTTTATCATCTCTGCTATGGTTGACCTGGCGGGCTAGCAGTGATCTTGGTTGGCTTTCAACCCACATGCAGATTCATGTATTATTACTGGTCTCATAACATCCTGTTGTCTGGAAGCCATGTATGCACTTCCATCCATATTTGCACTCCTTCGAGTTTCTTCCCATCTAAATGAAGTGTGAAAAATGTGGGAGGATTTGGACAGGACTGTCCACTCACTTTTAAAATATATAATTTAAACATATCTATCCCTGTTACTTTGCCAGAGATGAAGCTAATGACAGCTTCCAAGAGCTTAAGAAACATAAAAATAGCTGAATTCCATGTTGAGCTGGACAGCCAGAGGAATTATGTGATCGATGTGTATACTTTTCCACAGTAAGTCACTTTATAGCATTTCAGTATATTATCTTCCTCTATAATTAGCTGAAGGAAGGTAGTTGTCTTTTAGGGGAACAGTGACCTGTTCTTCTTATTCTCGTCAGAGTACCAGGAAAAGGAGCACACTAAGTTAGAATAGTGGTGATGTGGCTCTTCCCCTCCATCTGTTTTGTTTTTCTTCCATCTCCCTCTTTTTGATGAGCTGGGTCTTCAGTCCCCCCTATAAAATCCCATTAGCTCTTAATGAAGTCGGGCTCCTAGCCTCTCGGCCTCACCTCATTTAGCACGATTGTCTGGCGGCCATTAGCATGGAGGCAATTACAGCCGCACGACAAGAGTAATTGGAAATGCCGACAGGGACCCTGAGAAATGGGAATAAATAAATATAAAAAAAATATTCAAACTAATAAGCTCCCATTCAGATGGCAGGGAGGGAACCGCATGTGTCTAAGTTAAATCAACATAATTACAATTAGGGTTGGTAGGGTAAAGAGCCAGAGTGAGGGAGAAATGGATATGGATGGATTGAAGGGTGATGGGTAAGGATAGAGGTAGTGGGGGGGAAAGTGGGGTCACACAGTGAAGCTATTAATGAAGACCATAAATGTAAACCAAAAATCATGTGACGGAAAGGTCACCAGGAGTATGTTGGCAAGTGTCACTTTGCCTCTGCTGTCTTAAGATTAAAGGTAAATTCAGATTCTGTAGCCAAAGCAGACTACAATCATTCCATTACTTGTCGAATCAACCTAAAGCCAAGCAGATGTCTTTACAAAGATTCTTTACAAAGATACTATGATATTTATTTAGGAAGAATAGTCGAAATGTGTTCCACGATGGTTTCCACTGGAGCCCCTTGTGGAATTTAAAATGGCAGCATACATAGCCTCCTATCTGCACAGAGAGTAAGAAGCCTGGCTGGCCTGGCTGGCCTGGCTGAGACTGACAGGAAAAATGCAGGTGGAACTTAACAAGCTATATCTGCAGTAGAACCATTTAAACAATTTCGGAGCCCAACTTCACTGGTCTCCGAAATATGTAAAACTCTTATGATGAATATGCACATCCAGGTATCGTTTTGGGTTAACTAACTGATACAAAAACCGAGCAGGGCTAAAATCACAGCTGAAGAAACCTTCGAGTCAAGACAAAAAGAACTGCTCTCCATGAGCAAGACTAAATGAGGCCCTAAACACTACTGCCAGCATTTCACCCTCCAATTTGTTATAACATGCTGTGTTTGTGGGATGAATTCCTGTGATGAATTACAGCAGGTTATGTCTATAAAGAAATTAAACCAGTGAATAAAGCAGTAGAATGTTATCTAAATTGTAGACATGTGTATGAAACAGATATAATCATAATTGAGAGGCCTAAATAAAAACGTTTTTTTCCCTGTCTGGTAGCGCAGTACAATAGAGTAAAATAGATGACTCTTAAAGATACAGCAATGGCTTACATATACAGTACAAAAAGCAAAACATTCAATGATTTGGTTATTATGGATGGATGGTCATGCCAAATTCATATTATTGTTAGTATTATATTGTATAACATGTTTAGTTAGGATAAATAAATAAGTATATGTGAGAAAGGACTACTTGAGATATCTGGGTGGCTTTGAAACTGTTGAAACAACAGCAGGCCATGGGCCTGGTGCCAGATTGCCATGGCACCCCACTCCCCCCAGCCCCCTCTCCATCCCACCCCCTCACCCACAACCACTCTTGCCCCCTTCCTCCTCTTAAGCTGAATGACAGGTGGCAGAAACCCGATCAGCAAAGGGCTTCATCGAGGAAGCACTCGAATCTGAAACGGGCGTGCTGCCCACTCTCCCACCCGAGGGCCACAGCACAGGGGCTTCAGAAGCTGTGTGTGTGTGTGTGTGTGTGTGTGTGTGTGTGTGTGTGTGTGTGTGTGTGTGTGTGTGTGTGTGTGTGTGTGGGTGTGTGTGTGTGTGTGTGTGTGTGTGTGTGTGTGTGTGTGTGTGCGTGTGTACCTAAATGAGGTGGGGGATGGGGGAGCGGGGCTACAATGGACACAGTGGCATAGAGGGAGAGGGGGGAGAGGGGTATAATGGACGTTTTGGCTGGAGAACCAAAGCGGCACTGCTGGCAGTGGGTGTCCAGGGCTCAAACGGGAAACGGGAGGCTGGCTCCCACAATAGTAGGGGAGAGAGTCCCAGAGGATTGGCCACAATAGCAGGACAAGCGGCTGCTGTCAACAATGACCTCCAAGGCCTTGCTGCTTTAAGCTAGATGGCCCCACCCCAGCACTTCCCTTTAGCGCTGCCATACAGCTAATGCAGAGAGAATTATTTGGGATATGAATCTGCAACATCTGTGCATTTTTTTCATTGAAGTCCTGTCGTCTACCTTTGCTACTGTGCTTCTCTGATATAAGAGTGCAGCAAAAGAGTGTATTGTACAAAGTAGGAGTGGATAGAAATTTACTCAAGTACAACTTTGAAGTATGACATATTGTCTGTTCCATTTTGCTACAGTACTTATATACTATTTTATCCGACCGCTTCAGCAGTTAGTTACTTTGCAGTTTAAGAGTTAACTTAATCAAGAGATGAAAAAGTTTGCACTGATTTAGGGCAATGGTACAATGCACATAAAGCATTTGAATATTTTTTCCACCACTCATCTTTATGTTTGGAGTAGAATGGAATAGTGAATATCAACAAGAAAAAAACACCAGTATATTTTCAGGTGATGGAATTCTATTTCATGAAGGCAGACAGACAATGTAGGAGTATGGTAGGACGTTTGCGGAAGGCCACAAAACGCAGTTAATTACCCAAACATTAATTACCCAAACATCTACTATTGCACTCAGATGCCTTTGCAACGTGTCAGAAATTTAGTTCGGCTCTCTTGCAGCTTGAGTCTCATGAGCCAAGTTGTTGGAATTCACAGTTGCATTTCCAGGAATATTGTGAAGCTATCAAAACGTGTGTGTGCATGCCAACATTAATGTGGGTGCATCCGTATTTTTTAGAACCGAACACAACTATGAAATTGTCAATAAATAAAACTGTCCAGTGTGAACACAATTCCGTGATTGCTGTTTTTTATGCAAATTCAACAAAATGCCACACTTTTGCTGCATAATTTCTGATGTTACTGCAAATGTAATTTGTTTGTCTTTGTTTCTTTATTTTCATATTACATACTGAGAGGGTGAAGGGGAGAGCAGGGGCGTCATTACAGCTGGGTGTAAAGGGTGCACACTCGTCCCCGGGAGCGCCCTAAAAGCAACAGGGGTGCAATGTTTAACTCCGGCTGACTTTTGTAAACATTGCCTTACCAAAAGATCTAGTTAAATGTATTTGTCTAAACTACCAAACGATGATGATGATGTAACGCCTAGAGACACAAGAAAGTAGGCTGTTCTACGCATATTGTTTGTGTTTGTTTGTTTGTCATGTAGATCTGTTTCAACTTTGTGAATATAAATAAAAAATGTAAATGAAGTCATTAGCGGAAAAAAGGCTGAATGTATCGCAATTTTGTTGCAAAAATCACAAAAACTAATGGTGAAATCTTAAGGGAACTGATAAATTGCAGGTTCTGGCAATTCATGCAGGCCATTCAAATGACCTGCATGAATGCGATGGCAAAAATGAAGGCAAAAATGTATTTTTCTCAATCTCTGTATGTGTAAATATCTACAAAACTGTAGTTACAATATTAACATATGACCACAGTAAACATGCGTTTTTACTGAAAACACTGTATTGCTGTCAAAATCAATAATGTGGAAGACTTCATTACACCGCCTCATCACTTCGCAGCAACTTAACCTTTACAGTGCACAGACATCTAGATATAGACACATCCAGCCTTAACGCATCAAATCAGATTTGAAAACCCACTGGCTGACATCTGTACTGAAGCAACTTGGTGCAACACAGACTTGTCTTTGTCTAATCCACTGTCCCTGGTCTACATAAAAAAAGTCTATTTGTCTAAAATAGCTCTTCAAGCAGTCGCTGCATGAGCTGGAGTGATTGCTTGTAGACCTGGAAAGCAATGTAAAAGGGAGGTCTCCAACCAGGAGGAGATTTAATTAGCAAAATCTCATTAAACCTAACAAAATTAAGCGTAAAACAATCCACGGTGGGGAATCTTGGTGGAAGTTTAAGGTTTAGGAAGAGGGGAGGGTAGGAGTGGGGAACATATAGGGGCTGAGTGGCAGTGGAGACTGCTGGAGAGCAGAGAGGGAGACATGTGAAGTAACCGGTCTAAAGATATACTGTAGATCTCTTACAGTGCTAGCGTTGAGTTCTCATCTTATCAACACCTCCAATAAAATATAAAGACATTGTTACTTTGTTGTAACAATAAACAGGTGTTTATATAACCTGAAATGTGTATTAAAATATTAATCTTTATGGAATGTAGGACACTAGGCCAATGGGATGCAAACAATAGTCTCTGGAGTTATTGATTTAAAGCTTCCACAACTTATTCAGCAGCATCTGAATGTATGTTTATGAATTACTTCATGCTAAATATTATTAAAACTGTGCAGAAAAGGCAATTAAGATGCACAGAATAGCCGGAAACAAAAGCCTGAGTTTATATATTTGTCCTTAGGCAAGTAATTTTCATGTAAATAAGAATGACCATGAAGTTGTTAATTAATCCAACAAAGGAAAAACATTCAGAATTATTTTAAATTCTGCAGGAATGGCTGACCATTTTGCATTCTTCAAATTAATGTGCAATTAGTTGCAAACAGGAGGAGTTCTTTTGCCCATTTCAGTCTGAACAACAGGGACAGAAAACAAATTTCAAATAGCCATTAATTTCTACCTAACTTCTTCCCTCATTGTCTTTGGATCGTCTCAGGTGGACAAACAATATCATCACAACATAATGCTGCTGAAAATTAGCTGTACATCTAATACGTCTGATCATCAATTTACTGCCAATTACTGCTGTAATAAATATACCCACTACTAAGACTACGTTAAAGTACTTTCTGATTTTGTTGTCAAAAGATTTTAAATGTAGGATGAATACAGTTACCACCTCTTCAGATCAAATTTAAGTGCACAATATAATTCATGTTTACAAATGTTAGGAACCTGACATGTATAAAGGTTCTATTTTGAAACCTTTGCAATGCATTGCCAAGTGCAAAGACACACTCTTCTGCTGTAGCACACTAAACACACTGGAAAACAAGCCACGCCACAACCAACTGCTTTATCTATGCGTATCCACGCACACTAGCATAGATATGGGCCACATAACACTCACTCGCTGGGCTCAGACTTCATGGGAGTCTCTAGCCATATGTCTAAGTGGGCGAATGCAAATGTTTTATATGTTGTATGTAAAACAGAAAGCGGTTTCTGAACAGAAAGGAAGCTTTGGACCAAGAAGGAAGCTTTGAATCTTGATTTAGAGGGAAATTAACCATTGTATAGAAAGATTGAAAATTGAACCAAAGTAGTTAAGAAGTGTGTTTAAAGCAGCTTTAAGATGATGATTCAATGTAAACTTTAAACTTAATCCTGGTTGCTTCCACCTTCAAGTGTTCCTGTGGGAAAAACTAAACTCATGAGCCTCGAAAACAATTTGGGGACATTAATGACTCTTTCTGTCACGGTAACACAATATAGAACCACTATCCACTCCAATGAACCATTGAATACCCAGACAATTGCTGTGTGTATTGTCCAGAAACCAGTATGCTGCCTGCTCTTTGTCTCTGGAAGCACCGAGTGCCATTAGAAAGCTGGAGCTCTCATCTTTCATTTGAGCCTATTTACATTCTTGTCAGATAAACTAAGCTTTCAGTCTCCCTTCCCTCACCATTTCCTACCTAAAGCACACACTCTTTCTGCTTAATGTGACCCTCAAGGAGTGAGTCCCTGCTCTGTGTAAAACAAGCAGATGTGTGTAGTTCTTAGGGTCGCTTTCTCTCATCGCTCTGACTTTGGTATATTTTTTTGCCTATATATGGAAATGTTTTAGGAAATACAACAATAATCACCCAAGTTTAATGCCATGAAAATCCTCAGTTGCGACGACATCGAATTGAAATGCACAGGATCCAATTAAAACTCTTCACCTTCATGGAGGACAGCACTTGTTGGATTCATTTGCATCCTGATCCAGGATTGAGAGAGCATGTTTGTTGGAGAGTGAACCTATCACTTATACTTAAAAAAAAAAACCCAGGAAGGTTGTCTAAAGTCCCGGAACAACCTGAGCAAAGAAAATCGAATTTCTCAATAAGGAGAATCTGCTTAAATGACATAAATGATTGTTTGGTTTTGACCAACTTGAGTGAGCAGCGGCAGGGAAATCATTTAACATGTACTCTGGCATGCTCACATGTTTATAACATAAATTACATTTGATTGTGTGCTCTTAAATTAAATCACGGACTGTTGCTGGCCTCCAAAGAAACACATTAGCTCCGCTAGGCAGAATGAATGTTCTGTTCCTGAAGCACATAACGCAGCTTTGGTAATGGCATGAATGAGCACAAGGAAGATAACAGGATCTTGCTCAGGGTTTTACAAGGACGTAACTGACAACTTACAGTTAGTTTGCCCACAGCAACACTGCAGTTTTGTGTCTCCTCCCGATATCCAGCTCTCCGCACAAAGCCTGTCAACAGATGATTACATTTTAGTGATGCAACTCAGTGAAGTCAATGGTATTGTAAAGGACACTAAAAAACATGCAGAAGGGCCAGAGCATACATATTGACACATTATCAAGCAGAAAATACAAGTACTGTATATAGCAATCCCTAAAGCACAATTTTGACCGGTTATAACTCCTTATAACCACAACCAGAATATTCTGATAGCACATGAAGCATCAGTATGGTGCCGATGCAATTCTGTGGTAGCAAATGACCTTTCTTTTCAACAAATCACAAGAGGAATATTTCATGGCGTACACTTTGGGGAAAGAAACATCCACAATGAGGAAAAGAAAAGGGTCTTGCTGTTTGAGGACTTAATGCCAATCATCTACCATCCGACTCATTTATTGATATTCTGTCACTTTTTAAGTGAAATGCTGCTCGAACAATCAAACTCCCCGATCTTTCAACAGCAGCAGGCTACAAGGCTGCTCAAGTGTTCTGTGTCAAGCTTAATTATTTCAGTTTGACAAGACCTTGAGCACCATCGGCGATGAGTGCATTATGTCATATGCAGCAAAGGGAATTGATAGAAATATTCGTGTAAGGGTTCCATCTAATATTACAACCACAGGCACTGGCTTTTATGAGTTTAATAATTACTTGAATGGTACCTGGCGTACACCAACACAATTAAAGTGGGTATTATAAATGTAAGAAAGGGTCTGTGCAATAAGTCATCAGATGTGTTTATCTAAATGTAAATACATCAATGCAGGGGTCATTTGATGCAAATTCCTATGTTTCTATTTTCCTTTAAGAGGTCTAGTTCAAAACCTTAGTACTTTGATGTGCTAAAACACGGATCCACTTAAACTCTCCGTTGCTGTGACAACACAATACATTGAGTTTCTGATTGGCCAGCTCCTTCCCATACATCCAAACTGTGAAACACAGATGCTGACAAGACACTCGCTCGCTGGCTTCATACCCTGCGGCTGTGTGTCTAAACAGATGTGTAGGTGGGTCAATTCAAACATGTTTCATGTTGATGTCAAAGAACTAAAGACTACATATTCTTCCCACTACATAACATTATATGACAGAAATAACAAAAAGGGAGAAGAATGATTCCTGAGAATAAATACTATTCTGTTCTGATGCGTTAACATTTACACACTGGTTCCATTGCTTATATCTTGGTAGCACTGCTGGATCTACTTACTTCAAGTGAGAATGAAAGTGTAGGGACCTGAAATATCTGTTATAATTATTAATTGCCTTATAAAAGTGTGTCCGTGCATTTTTATGGGAAGCACTGTGGGCCAAAGATGAACTGGGAAGCAGCATTGTAAAATCAAACAGACAGTTTAAGCTACTCTCAACATCCTCTTTCATGCTCACTTACAAGTGGTTTAGGTAATACAAACTGAGTACTTGGTGCGTCATATGGTATAGATTATGTAAAAATTGTGCAAAGCTTATCTTAATGATATCTGAAGTAAAAGATGCTGAGACAGGTTGTAGAAATATAGAATTTCCCTATGATTAAGTGTTTTACTTATGCCATACCATAGTTTAGTGGTATAAATCATTGTTACCATCAAAGTTCTTCCTACAGGAAAACATAATTATGCTTTAATGGTTTTTATCAAGTTGTTACTGCATTATGATAATCAGACTGGATTTTAGCTAATCCACTTTATGACACACCACCACCGCATACAAAACACATCTGATTATAATTTCCAATGACATAGGTGAAAACAGGGAGGTCAGTGAGCTGCTGTGACTCAAATTCCTTTAAGCAATTGACTAGTTGGCCATTTCTAAGCCACACTGAGCGCAGAGAGAGGAGAGGAGTTATGGCGCACATGCAAAAGATTTAAGTTCAATCAAGCATTCAGGGCTGGACACCTGATCTTTCGCTTAAAGCTTCTCCTGAACAGTGGGAGTGTGGTCGGGCCTCACAGCGGGCCGCCTACCTCCAGCAATCTGCTAACACAGAGGCTCTGAAGGGATGGTATTTATCCAGTGCTGCACGGCTCAGTAGGGACTACTGTGTGTGTGTGTGGTAGGTACTACTAGAGGCCCCGAGTGGATGGGGGGATTGGAATGAAATCTGTAGAGATTTAGCGGTAATAGTCCAAACATTTCTTTTTTTTCTAAGTTTTATCAGTCTCCCTTAGGGCGAGCAAAGTGGAAAAACAATCAAAAGTTAAGTTTCCATTGCATTCTCAAGCAAAGTTTTGGCTGGAAAGTTGGGAATAGAATAAAATGAAAGTTTTATCTTAATTGAAGGTGTTTGTATCATTAAGGCTGAAGTGATTCATGAACACCAAATGTGAATGTCAATTGGAAAAGTTACTGTCTGGGGTCCCAGATATACTGCAATTTAAACTGACAAAACAAGAAATGTGTTTGATGATGCTCTGTCTCAATACAGGAAATGTGGCTGAAGTCCTTAAGTTAAGAAAAGCCATGTGTGAAAGGAATGTATTTCCAATGCAATATGTGACAGAGGTTGTGTTTCTTATAAGACAATTAAATAAGCCAAGTAAATAAGTGTGTGTTTCCACCAACTTTTGAGAATGTGAATAAGTGGTCATCAATATTACATATCATAAACAAAACCACCAATAACTGGTATTTGACTGTGGTTTTAGTGAGATCAGCCTGAGATAGACTATTTTGATGAAGGCATTTCTTCATGGGAAGTGTTCTCTCTCCGTGTAACATGGCTTCCTAACCAGATTTAAACCGTCTCAGCTATACAATAATACTTTAGATTACTTGGTCAGATAACCGGCCCTGTCACTTTGACTGACATTTTCATCTAAAGTTTAGATGATTCACCAATTTTAGATGATCCACCGTTTTAGACACACATTTTAGATTCTAAATGTGTTCTAAAACAGGTGGATGGAACCCCATTTTTTTTTATCATTCTGCCTTTAAGTTTCCATGTTTATGGCTGCAAATCCAGCTGTAACATTGTTTTATCTACATACTACCATTAAAAGATTTATGGATCAATTGCGAAAGAAGATATGCATGATGATAATGATAGTAAGACAAACTCAAAGCCCAAGAAATGGTACAGGAAACCCTTTGAAAACAGCCCCTCTCAGACCATGGGAGATTTGGGTGAGAGCAATACTAAGGTTTCTTTCAGCCACAAAGAAAACATTTTAGCTTCTCAGTAATCCTTCCCGAAGCCCTCCCTAAGCTCTAAGGGCCCTTCCTCCCTCGGTCATCCCTCCGGCCCCATCTGGGACCCTACAGGAGCGTCTCTTCTGCCTCCTCTACACTGAACCCCACCATACACACACTATTCAACATGTCTCCATGACCCCTCTGGGACCCAGTCGACCTTCCTGTTGACGTCAAAGTAAATTAGAGCGGGGCTGCAGTGAGGGGCTCCACCCAGGGGGCTGGAGGTCTAATCACTGTGTTCCTCACAAAACCCACAGAGGAAACATTAGCATTCCTGAATGTGCAGACCACCATCCACACTGCATTTATCCCATGTATACGTGTACACAGGTACACAGATAAAAGCTGTATCAATAAATCATGTGTTGATTCATCCAGTAGAGTAGTACTCAAATCTACTACTACTTCAGTAAAAGTACATATACCACAATGGAAAAATACACGCAAAGACCAGTTCTATTTAAGTATAACATAATTGTTATATTAATATACATATAACTAAACTAATGCTGTATTATTTTGCAATTGTGGGTCTGATCGCCTCACGATACAAACAAATCTGTGCTGAGCTATGGCCATATTGCGCGTGCTTGTGAATACAGACACACAAACACACCAAAGCTGTCTAATGGGACTCACTGCAGTGGAGACTGTATTAGAGGACGGAGCTCAGTGAAAAATGCATGTTTGGAACTAAAACAAAACTGAAACCAGAAAGGACAAAATGGATGAAATGACAATAGAAAATGGCTAGGGGGCTTAATATGTTACCTGGTGCTGCGTTAATTGGAAAAAAACATATTGTGAAATTAGTGATTCATAACATGTATCTGCTGCACGTTATTCCATCAGTTGCGAAAAAGTTGATGTAGATATATATATGAGGTTTTTTCATGTGATGGTGGGAACCTTCTTTTCTGACTTTCCATCTCCGCATTCATATTTCAATCACTATAAAATGGATTCATTCTATCAAATACATTTTGCCTATAATTGATAAGCCAGTGTAGTGATCCTATTTCAATCTATTTTCTATGCCAAACAGTATATTTTGGGATTATTATAAATATGACAGAACACATTGATGCCTACAATACTTTTATTGATAAAAGTCTAGATATATTTTTTATTTACCATATACATTTTTTATAGTGCACCGACTGTTGGATGGATTTGAATGCTAAGAGGCACATGAGGCCACATTCTTTCACACACAGGAGCACACACACGCACAGCACACCTTTTCCCAGTCAATGAATTCTTCATTAAATCAAACAGAGGGAGGATGAGGCCTTGCTCTTGGGTTACGTTTTGACTTTATTAATGCTGAAGGAATTGGACAGAGTGAGTGCTGCTCCCCTGACAAGTCGTAGAGCTTCTTGCGAGTTGAGTGTTTCATTGTTGCGCTGTGTACAACATTTGCTCATATCAATAATGTGATGTGCTCGAATGCCTCAGGCAAACCCTGGGAGAGAATCCAGCCTCATTTGAGTAATTTCATTTTAGTCTTTGCATTTGTGACAATGCAGGATTGTAGAAACTACAGCCAGGAATTATTATTCAACAACTTTTAATGCCTAAACTTTCTTCTCTTATGGAGACTCTGTACGGTTTGAAAACTCCAGATGGACATCTTTAAGATTCCCAAATCCTCCTCCTTTGGCTAGTAAGAGTTTTGGGGTCAAGGTGTGAAGGGAGGACCAAAAGACCCGTTTCCCACAATCCCTCTGCAGCTATAGCCCCCCAGCTGTTCAAGGGCTTCCATAACAACAGCTGCGCAGAGGTTTAGTGCTTCATGTTGCTATGACAACAGCAGGATCAATTGGCATGCACAGACTCTCGGTGCTAATAGCGAAAGTGACATTATGCCATAATTTCATTTCCATAAAACACAGGCGGGTTTTTTACTGCACTAAGATTCAGGGTGACATAAAAGGAGGCAAATAATTAATTTTGCATAATAATGTGAGTGGCTCACACACCCCAAACTGGCAGCGAGCTCCCACGCACACAGATAAACAACCACGCAACCTCACACCACAGAATCGCACCCTGGAATTGAAGATTAACTCGGTAAGAAATGAGATTGTTTCTGGGCTCGTACAATAGAGGCTAAATAAGTTTTTATGCCCGGCAGCTGTATTTGCCACAGATCACTGACCGACAGGATGTGCAACAATCAGAAATATTTCTGTTCTCCTGACAAACAGGATATCGGGTCACTTGGCCACCTTCGTAGGGAGGAATCAGACACTGTGGGGGTTTACACACTATTGTACAGCGCCCAGAAGGACTAACCTGAGCTGTATGTGGGGTTTACACATGTGGGACAATACAATTCTTGGCGAGCTTTCACTGCACTTGGAAATCTGGGGTACAGTATCATATGCATATAACACAATAATCAGAGAACTCTCAAAGACAGCAAAGAAAAGACAACCTTAAGTTGCTACTGTCTTCAGTCACTACTCGTGCTCGATGTGGATGGTTTCCTGAAGCTCTATATTTTGTGGTCTCCACTAGCGTCAACCCTTTGGGGATTTTGGGGCTGCAGAGTTCCAGGGATTTATAAGGGCTCAAGATGACAATGGCAGGTATTCCCACGAGCGTAACCAGAGCTGGCGTGGCGTCACCGCGGGTTTAAGCCCAACATTTAACGAGCATGCAGCTGATACAAGCAGCTGTGCCAGACAAAACACATCACAAACACACACACTTAAGACTACACACATACATGCTTACACGTACAATCATGCAATTAAGCCTGTCTTCTCAATTGCACACAGACTCCGACACTTTCACTGACACCTTAGAAATAAGATAAATAACACAACAAACACACATACACACACAAAGCTATAGATTTCAGCATGATACAAGGCTGTATAACTTTGTGTCTCCGCCACTGATCGACTCTTGGCTGATATTTAACATGGATTATTCCTCCCTGTCTCACAGAACATGATAGCCCCTTGTGAACAGTGGGGGAAAGCCAAACAGGAATCCACCGCTAAAAATACCCCTATCGTGATGAGTCAGGATGGCTTGAGCAAACAAAAAGAAGCCATTCTCATTTCTCCTCCTTTTAGAGACTTGGAAAAGAAGTTCCAGTCTTCAGTGCCACCGGTGGATTCCTCTTTTAAATGAATGTAATTGCCTCAAAAAGAAGGGAAAAAACACAATCTGCAGGCAATCAGGACAAAAGAGATCATCTGCCTGGAGGCTAATGATGTGAAAAAGTGTTAAGCACTTGAAAAGATTAAAGGTGCAACAACAATCAAATGTTTGGTACTGAATAACAGACTAGACTTTTCCAAGACAATATCAGAGTCTAATGTCTGACAGGTTTCTCTACTGGACATGTGGAGGATATACAATGATGTGTATTGGCCTTGATCTAAACTCCTTTCCTCATGGCAACATCAACATGCTTCATTCCATCAACCTTTCAATGAAATTCAGCTTAATTCTAAACATTGCATATTTCTCAGTGTCCACTGTAGTTATTATATTTCAGCCCAACTTCCCAAATGCAATAAAAATAAAGTAAGCAGGAGCAGCAGCAGCTTGTGCACATAGCTTGTATTATCAGCACCAGGCTAAGCAAAGCCCTTTAGGCTCTAGTGAGACTGGGCTCTGTACTCATATGCTCTTTCACTTACAGAGAAGAAAACAGGATGACCCAACTTTCGGGTGGGCTTCAGCGAGCCCTTTGGCCAAAGTTTTTGGACTGATTATTTTTGTAGTTTAAACCCATCTTGCTTTTCTTCCTGCAATAGTTATTCGAAATATTCCCCCTTACATTATTTTTGCATGTTTTATCATTACTTTAGCATGTCTAGGCGTAGTAGTGGTTCAAGGCAAAGGGACTTGTTGCTTGCTTCTAGTTGTTTCTGTGTTTCTTGTTCTGTGTAGTCTTATCTAAACTACATTTGATATGAGTAAACTGCTTCACATAGTATAAACTTCATCTCGATTGGTTATTTAACATAGATCTGAGTATTAGTATCTTAGTCAGTCTGAAAACAAATTAAAAGATTTTGTCACTGTAATGTTGGAGTAAGTCGGTTTTTAGAGGTAGTATTAAGATAACCGTATGTAAGATTGTAAGATTGTTCAATAACGGAAAGGTTTAATTATATCACTACATTAGCTGATGTTTTCATGCTCGACAAACCCACTCTATTTTAAGGCTCAATACTACACTAAATGACTTAAGTTAAGATAGATACTTTTGCAGCCTGGAAAAATCCATAACTGCACAGCAAGGGTATCTTAACTCATTTTGGTAGGAATTGTATCGTTTGGTAGGAATTGTATCCTTTCTCTGGTTCCAGAGTAGACTGGCTCTGCTCGTCCAGGAGGAGAAGCTGGCTGTCATGCTGGCGGCCACAGGCCCTGGTGGAGCTGAAGCTCTGATTCTTCATACCAAAACTGACATCACAGTCAAGTTCCAATTGAGGATACTGCCGCAATGTGTGGATTTAGAAAGGGAGTGTGTGTGTGGGGGGGGGGACTACAGGGACGACAGTCTTTTTAAATTCCAGCACACTGTATTTTAAAAAAAAAATTTGTATCCTCCTCTCTGGTACAAGCAGGGCGGGAGCCGGGAACCAGGATGTTAAATATAGAATGAAGAATACTGAATACAGCCATGATTGGCCATGGTTAATTTATTGAGTATTGCACAATGTTTTCCTTGTATTGTCCCATTCATTTTGCGTATTAATAGTTCAAATGTTGTTTCCTCACAGACTTCTGCAGCCTGTTTGAAAACCATCTGGTTTGTGTCAAGAATGTTATTTCATCAAACTCAAACCAAGGTGGGGTGAAATATTGATGTGTTCAAGTTTTCAGCAGGAAAACAGCCCGATTTGACTTGAAGTGTAAGATGTCACATTAAACAACATATACTTCAAGTCCCTACAAATACAGAGAAATGACCATGATGTACATCACTAAACTAGTGATGATGTAAAATTCTAAAAGGATATTTTATTGAAATACAAAAATACGCACAGCTTAAATGTTTCTTAAATGTCTATGTCTATGATTATTGATGCTTATGTTTTCCTCTTATCACACATTATTTGCCACAGGTTTGCCTTGATTATGATTATGATTATTATTATGAATTTGGCCTTACATGACTTGCTATGATGGATATAATTGCAATTATAACTCTAAGATTTATTTTCCCCACTCCAAGCCACAGTTCAAACACATACAGTACATCATTCACATGAACACCGTAGGGCCAGGCGCATGCGTACTCTATGGATAGTGTATGTCTACACATGCATACAACATGAGGTAAACAGAATGGGAAAAGTCATATAGTGATCATGAAATCAATGTATGCCATGAAGCTTCACACCAGCTGTCTCGACTCTCTGATCGAACACACACTAAAGGAGACGCGACAGAAAAAGCCCTGGTGGAATCTTCCTCCCTTGTTTCTCTGAAAAGGCCTATAGCTCACCAAGTGCCATATACAATATCCACCTCAAGTATTTCCTTTCAATTTT
The DNA here is from genome assembly GCF_046128005.1 of Genypterus blacodes. Taxonomy (NCBI): domain Eukaryota; kingdom Metazoa; phylum Chordata; class Actinopteri; order Ophidiiformes; family Ophidiidae; genus Genypterus; species Genypterus blacodes. The sequence continues at coordinate 3,360,570 of NW_027466915.1, forward strand.
CCATTCCAATAACACAACAAACAATATGCTAATCATAGCTTCATTTCTTGTCAATGCAAATCTGAATGACAACATCATGAAAAAGTGCCCTCCATTACCAAGAAAATGGCATATCAATCTCAAGAACTTGCATGAAATAAATTGATGTGCAGAGAAAGTGAGTGAAATTAATCAACCCTGTTGGCACAATTATGGCCGTATGATGGGTTGAACAGACATGGGTATGGATCAGTATAAGTCTGCTCATTTGTGTGTTTGTTCTGTTGTCCATATCCAATGCTGATTGGATTTTGATACAGTTTATGTGGAAGAATGAAACAATTTCAATTCAATTTGAATTGTATTTCAATTGTTTTTGCACTCATTGCCATACAGGGGAGAATATAATTGCAGGTCAAAAACGAGGTGACATTGTCATAATTAGATTTAGCAATCATTACGACATTAATTGATATTAGTATAACTTCAACAGTAAATAATAACATCAGCAGAAAGAAAGGAAACCTCTACTGCTGTACTGTGTGCAACCACATCAGCTATTGTGGGAAACATACAGGGTTGTTTAACTTCTGAACAAATGACAATGGAGCTCATAAGAGTATACAAAGATTAGACTTTCAGTTACATCTTTTGTCCTTTTCTGGAAATACAACCTTTTCAATAGAAGCCGCAATACCCTATTTGTGTCAGGAATTTGAAGGCTATTGTGTGCCAAATGTTTCCACTATGGTATCATTATTTACATATATCCATTGTAAGATGCAATTATGCAATTTGGCAGTGATCACTTTTGCAGCATTTAGACTTTGTTTTGTTGTCTCTGAATAAACAGACAGGGTTGGCATATGAGATTTAAACTGAAAGGACTTGGCAGAGAGAGGCCAAAGCAGAACAGACAGCAAGTAACTCCTCATCAGTGTCTGAAGTGAGGTTCCTTTCTCCCTATTCTGTTGAGAATGCAAAGAAATAATGTTAACTCTTTCACTGTAATCTGGATCTCTGCTGTAGGTTTTTAACCGTTCCACATAATATTTCAATAAATGCATAAATGCACTGTATCCCTATGGACTAAACCTATAGTATTACCTGATGGTCAGGTATTCTGAGTAGTTTCTGCTATGCATTTCCATATATTATAAATGCACCACTTATTTCACAGCCCGCCTCTGCTCCATATTCGTAGTAGTTGAAGCACTTTCTGTCCATTTCCAAGCACAGAAAATAGTCTTTAAAATTGAGAGGTGCTCTGCCATCTGTATTAAATGTCTATGGTAGTTTATAAATACCACTGACCGCAAGGAAAAGGGGACAGCAGTAGTGGGTTTGGAGAGCGAGGGGGTGGGGGCTAGAGAGAGAGAGAGGACGAGGGAATCACACGAACACACACTTTTGGAAAAAAGTCAAATGCATAAAACACACACACTCACGTATGAAGGAAACACTCAGACAGCACTTTCTCAATCAATCTCTCTCAACATCTTTCCTCAATCTCTCTCGCTCGTACACACACATATAAGTATTTCAAAGTGGCCGTCAGGAGGCAGGTGCAAGTCATCCTTCATCTCCTTCCCTGTTATGTCTCACCTTCAGAGCTCGACTGGCAGCCACTCTCCTAGCCCCTGCCTCCCTGTTGACCTTTACCCATTTAAATATACAGTTTTGTTTAGAGATCAGCCCATTCCAATTTAACCCCGATATAACCTCAACACCAAAATCCTCATGTGTCCCCCATGGGATGATATACTTTATGCCACTTGTGTAATCTTATGTAATTCTTAAATGTGTCTTTTGGATTGAAGACATTAATATGTGTTGGAAATACCTGCAGGTCATTTCAACACTTATCTCCAGTTTGAAGACATCTCAAGACTTCCCAAAGAGTTTTCTATCAAGGTAAAAACACATTCCATCTGCTGCCTGGACTTATAAACTTTATGAACTATAAACAACATTTCTGTAAACATTAACATGATGATTTATATCCTTGTATGACTGTATATTCCTGTATGTTCTTATTCATAATAAAGTTCTTTATACAAATTTAACTAAAGAGATACTAAAATCAACTTGTACACCAACTTGTACACCAACATCTAAATCATTTTAGTCATCAAATGCCCCCCTTCTGTCTCACTGCTCAGCATAGTTGTTAATGTAAGCACGGAGTCAGACATTAGTCATCATATACTTTTATAGTGATGGAATTATCCCTTTCACAGCACGTTGTGATTGCTAAAGTGTTAGCATGGGGCCAATCACTCTACACTGTGAATGCTGATGTAGTAGCACGGCGCCTTTCACTCAACGTTGTGAATGCTAAAGTGTTAGCATGGCGCCTATCTTTCAACATGGATTATGCTAAAATGTTAGCACGGAGCCAACAATCAGTCATCACAAAGTGTTAGTGTGGCGCGTTAGAGCTTAATGTGTTGCACTGTTAGATATACTGACCCAACTGACCAATCAACTGAAAAAGTGACTGTATCCCTTTTATTCCTTTAAGACCAAACTAACAAATGTGACCCTCAATCAGCACTATCAGATTTCAGACTCCCATTTACACCGCACTGACAGTGTAGCAATGCTGAAGTGATGCCAGCGGGGAGTGATGCCACTTACATACCACAGAGGTATCAAGACCTTGACCGGGGGAAGTGGAATGAGTGGGGGGGGAGATTATTGGCACCAGCTTGTCGGTGCAGAAAGGTTTCTCTCCTCGCTCGGTGCGAGTCTTGTAAGAGCATGACACAGTCCCACCATCACGCTGCCGAATTTACCCCTACACTGGCTTGGCAGCTGTTTATAATTCACTTATAGCACAGAGCCATCATCACTCTTTGGAGATGAACCTTTATGAAGCTATAGAGGGAGTGGGAGGTGTGAGTGTGTGTGTGTGTGTGTGTGTATGCCTGTGTCAATGAGGTACGTTATTATTTTCCACTCATATCAGTCATGTGTAGTTTGTCATCAGTGATAATTTACTGAACTCCTTCAATGTCACCCCGTCTGTAAATTTAATCTGGATTATTATTTAAGTTTTTATTAAAATATATTATCTGTAAGGGATAACATATTGTCAGCGTGTGATTATCGTGGAATGAACTCAGACAGGGCAATCAGGAGAGGAGGAGCAGCTGAAGTGTCTTGTATCACCCCGAATCACACGCTGACAGAACGTTATCCCGCTTATTAGCCTATAAAGAAATAAATACTTTCACACAGTACATTAACTTTAAATGAATCTATTAGTCATTCCAAGCGAACGCTGAGAAAAAAAATAGTCCCACAGCCAAGACACTGCATTGCTTTGTAAACAATGGCAGCAGATTCAAACCTCCTCGCAAGCCACAAATTCACCAAAACATCTCTTATGACAAACCAAATCTATTATGACACCATAGAAGCACCGACTTTATCATTATTCTTCTTTTATCAGCAGCATTAACAACTCCAAATAGTACTTGAACACATTGTGATGACAATATTTTAATAACTTATTTTCATCACATTGGAACTCAACTCCCAACAACTCACTGAATTTAAAAAAAACAAACATACTCGGCACTGAAATAGCTCATTATGTTTTACAGCCTTTGGCACAGGTTAGCAAAGGGTGTCGTTGCCAAAAGCTCTGGAGAGCCAAAAAACTGCAACTGAAACATTTGGCCTCAAAAGATGCTGTTCTTGTTGTTCATTGGTGAAAAAAAGGAAGTAACAAGTGAGTAACTTTTAACTGTCACTTCCTAATGAACAATGATTTTTTTTTTTTTAAATCACTGTTATGTATCATCTCAGAGGTTGATTTGCCGGCAAATATTAGCAATAATAAATTGATATCTGATGTCTTCAGTTAAATATAAAACCATTTGATACCTTTTACATTGTGGACATTCTGGCTATGTCTCACATGAACAGTCAGATCATATAGAAATCAAGAAACCAGCATGTACCTTTAAGTTTCCTTATCATAGCATTCACTTTGTCTTTTGAAACATCTTTAATACAGACTTGGTGAAAATTTGACTTTAATTAGGTAATGAAAGTATGAAAATATTGCATTTTTAACAGCTTTATGTTTAAAAGGCAGTTTCAGAATAACTTCAGGCAAAGCATCACAACTGGACATGGTCCCGGTTGGCCTCCTTCATTAAAACTACTGAAATCTTTCCAAGAAGGGCGGCATTGAGGTGTAAAAGCATCCAGCAGCAGGTTTACCTCATCTGGAACAGAGGAGTTGCTGTTGTCTGTTAATTAGGATGCTGTTTTATGGCTGCTCTGCCTTCACTTACTTAAACTCTTGACACAAAGTTATTATAGGGACAACTTTTCCATTTTCGACAATTTAAAAAAAAAACAACTGTGAAAAATACTGAAAAATAAAAGCTGTATATCTGAATTGATACACATCTGTGATTTGGATTGGACTTAAGAACAGAAACTGCAGAAGTAAGGTATTATTTTGGCCTTTCTTCTAACAATACTCCCCATGATACCCCCATGCCTAGTTATATGTTCTGCATATAAACTACAGTCTGTTCTAGATCCCGAGTACAAGGTAAAACCCATTACAAGGTACATTACTTTACATGAGAAATTGCCACAAAACAGATGGGGGAGGCATACATATACACACACACACACAGACAGACACACACAAACATATCCAGACACAACAAAATATACTTAAAAAGTGGAAATTTGTGAGACAAACATTTTCCTTCAACTGTAATGAATTTCACTCTGTATTTCTTATGTTTCAGAAATGTCTTGAACAATACAATCACTGAAAGAGCAAACCTCTTATCGTGGCACATATCCTAACATGCTAATTACCCCACACAGTTTGAGTTCATTTATTATGCATGAAATAATCTAATATGATGACTGTGATAATTATGCGCACATAGATAAGATAAAAGAGTGGTAACCAATTATGGAGAGGAAGTTGGGAAAAGTAATTATTCTTTGTAGTGGAAAGAAGTCTTGGTTCGAAATGGGGCTCTTGTCTGCATTTTTCATTCAGTTCACAGTAAAGCAATTAACATGCAGAATCATGTCTGCAGCACATGCAATAACACAAATATGCTTTGTTGTTTAATTTTTTGGGAGATTTTCCTTCTTGTATAAGAATGTTACGAAGTGCATTGTAAAAATAACACAATAATGGTATAAAACCTGCACATAAACCATTTTAAAAGATGAAGAATGCAGAAAAAATGAATTGAATCCTCATCATATTCTTCACTATGCTATGTGAGTTATGATAATTGTGCACTTTCAGTCCCCAAGCCTCTTCACACAACCCAGAAATCTGACATGTTTACATTGTGCCATGAAAGGCTGCATGACTTGAAGCCTTGGCTCTCCTCAGCAGCAGCAGCACATCAGAAAGGACACTAAAACGAACGAGCAATGCTTAACGTCAATAATCAGACGCGTGTTGTAGAGTCATTAAATATTACCACTTTTAAAATCAGAACTGGCATGTGGTTAGCCCGCACCACTGTGCAAACATACTTAACACGGCACAGCTTTCTTTGGCAAATTATGGGTTCGCCACTACAAATCACAGGAAGCGGAGACTTGACAGTAATTCAATTTTTCTGTGACTGTTTTGGCTTAAATTTTGCTATAAATCAAACTTTTATGTGATGAAACGTGGCAGTGATCAAAACCTGGAAACAAAATCTAACAGGATATTAATGCTGAATATGTGAATGAATTGCTTGTGGATTAGTAAAAAAAATAAGTCAAACTTGAAGTTGTTGGATATATTGGACTGAATTTAAAATTTAATAACTGGGTAATTGCTGCAGTGGGATGAAGGAAATATTGTATAATTAATAAATAGAGCAACTTAGGGTTATACAAATACGCACAAGCAGCAATTTCAAGATACATTCAGAAAGTGTAAAATATAGGGACCTTAGAATGGGATTAAAACATTAAACTGACTCAGAGGAGTATGCAGATTATCTTCACATTCATCTACAACTCTGTCATCCATTGCCTATGTCCCCTTTAAATCATGATCACTAAGCTTCACGCCGAACCTGACACAGGATCAGACTGAAACCTGTCAAAAAATTGCCCAGTGTTGTCCGGAGAACATTTTGGAAAAACAACACCAAATGTTTTTAAAAGGATAGCCAGGTTTTCAGATTCACAAACCTTGAACTTGAACACGATATCTTCATGTTGATCCAGCAGTAGAAAACTATGGACTAGAAAACATGGATGTGTAGTAACCATCAGCTATTCTGTGCCCAATTGTCCTCTTAATGTCAGTCCTTTTTTTTCTATTCCGTGTTCCCATATACTCTCTCCAACTGCCAAAGTGATAATGTCCTGAATGTAATGAAGTGAGGAGAGGAGAAAGCAAGGACAATGAATACGGCCAAGACAGCAATCATTGCATTCCATGTGTTTCATACAGACAGATGAGGTTTGTAATAGTCAAGCTATGATTCTGCAAGAAAATGTGTTTATTCAGACCCCAAGTCATGTCATACCATGCATTCAAATTCCCAAGATTCTGTTAGACCCCTCACAGATAGAGTCAATGAGCCCATTTCATCAAATGTGAGATCAACACCATGATCAGTGGTGGTGAGTCAAATTAATTACCAAAGCGTATTTACTTTAGTGTGCAAATTGTTTTTCGGCACTTACAATTGATCCATATCAAATGTTGGCCAAAATGTTACGAGCTATTGCAAATGATTCCAACTGAATGCTGAATGTATGGAAAGGGCTATACATTTGTAGTTTGCTTGTTATGTGTGACTTATGCATTGTGTGTGTCGTACTGTTTTGCACTGCAAACTAATAACAAGCAAATTGCGTTTGAAAATGATAATCACACACAAATATAAACTATACATATATAAATATAACTTTATATAAGAAATCAATTTACAGTGTATTATGTGTGTGTGTTTGTTACTTGTTCCAAAAGCTGTATATTGCTATTTTATACAAGCCTTTTAAGTTTTATAATGCACCATTAGCACTACTTTAAGTGAGGAGCTACTGGCAACAGAGTTCAGCTCTACAATGACATGAGACTTAGTACTGCATTTCAGATAGTCAGAGGCCTGAAGATCCCAGGGGTCCTAAAATCGACTAATATGAGCCTCGGGAATCCTGCAGCACTACGGCCTCCAGGTTGCCAAAAGCCTTAACGTAATGTAATACAGGAATAAAAAATAGTATAGCACTCCTTTAAGAATAGTCTTATGAAATACCGTAAAAGATGAAGCCTTCACAGGGAAAATGAAATGCACTTCTACTAAAGCCTGTGCTGTCATAAAATCATGACACTTTTACAGTAGGAGAAAGGACTACATAAAGGAAGTCATTTGCAGCTAATAAGAGCGATCACTAAAATGCATTAAGGCAAATTATTCTGTCCTTGCCACTGTACAAGGCTTTTACTCAAGTCTGTTGATCTGCAGCAGTTTCACCAAAGACCCGAGTGCTTACACACTAATGAGCATTTCATCAGGCATCTGCAAAGACCACTTGGAGAGAAACAGCAAGGTATAAAAATGGATTTGAATAGAGAGCAGACTTTGTCTGAGACCAATGTCAAAATAAAGGGGTAGCTATAGACCGAGTGAAAATATTGTCCTTCAAATCAATGGTGTCCTAGAGTGCAAAAGGCTGAGACATTCAGAGAAGATGTGAGTGGCAGAAAGAGCAACACACTTGAATAATATCTTTGGAGAGGATTTTGAAAGATGGTACTGTGCTCAAGTAAATAGGCTTTTGGAGGTCACTACTATAATGGCGTTTCATTTCCATTCAAAGTGCAGCAGACTTCAATGGATTGCTATACCAATAGTCAAAGTAGGGTGATTTCAAAAGGCCAACCACCATCATTTTGTCAGAGTTAAGATTTTCATCATTATTGGACCCTTTTCATCCCCCATGCTGTGTCTTGAGCTCAGAAAGTGTCTTGAGGAAAATAATAATATATTGTACAGAAATAAATTCACCCAAGACAACTTCAGGAAGTAGTCTGAGATGATGTATAGCCGCACAGAAGCCAAGTGTGGAATAGCACTCGTCTGCAATAATATTTCTCAAAATGAGCTTTAAAGGGGGAAGACCAGACAAAGCCAAAGCCAAGCCTGGCCGGAAATCTTCACTCATGATTAGACATTTGATTTACTAACATATTTTTGTCACCATGACCACACATGTGAATTTACCCGCAATGCAATAAATTAGACACACCCACAAAGTATGAAGCTCATGAGCGAGTGTTTGGCAAGCATTTGTGTTCCACAGCCTAACTATGACAACACTTCATTCTGTGTCCACAGATGTGGTGCAGAAAAGGAGAGTCAAAGTGGATCAACAATATTTTATCACATTGAGGCATTGCAATGGTTTCAAGACAGCCATTTAAATGACAATAAGAATAGAATTTAATGGTTTGTCTTTGGTTTAAGTTCAAGTTATTCTGCCTGACATAGAGAGGCAACAACATTAATAGCTGTATGCTGGCAACAAAATCAAAGCCGCAATTACCTTTCTGGAAATATTTAAGTTGATGTGAACTTATATATATCATGTGTGTATACCACAATGAGATCTTTATGAAACAAATAAGGTTGGTGCATGTGAGTATGTGTTGGTCAGTAGGGAAAGTTTGCATCAATGACATGTCACGCAGTGCTCTACCAATAACACTTATCTACGTCTTGAAGAGTATTAAGTAAGGGATGATTTGGAGATTTTTGTTCAATAGACACCATTTTGGCCCTTGCATTTCTTCATTTTAGAGGGACGCAATATGCCGCCACACAGTGCTTGTGGGATTTTCTCTGCTTTGATCTGCTATTGAATTCAAATCAAATATTTTGAACCTCACCCAGCTCAGCTGTTACAGGGACTCTCAAATATAATAAATTCAGGATTTACTGGCAGGCTTCATATTTCTCTGTGTGAAGCTCTACTAATTTATTAGGATTATCTACATTCCACCAGAGATAAGAACCAAAGGCACAATGAGGTTTGGTGTCTTGTTAAAGGTCTTTAAATGCAGAATTTATAATAAGCAGTTGCTAATTTGATTTTGTGCTTGATCCCTGAATAATAACCATTGATGTCTAAAAATACTAGTCTTAATTGTTTTTACTGCATGGAAAAATTACATCAAAAGCATTTTATATGTTATGAAGACACTGGTAGCTAGGAAAACAGCCTATTTCTTTGAGATACATTTTTCAGGGTAAACACTGTACCTGTGTGTGCATCCCGCTGCTGAAACAGCTAAGCCTTGTTTGACTACACTATTCTATGCCATGGCTTCGACTTAGTTTATGGAATGTGTCCCTGCTGGGTTTTCATTTCCTCTTTCTCAAAAAGGAATGCAATCAGAGTGCTGATGCTAAAATCATTACCTAATGACTACAGCCTTTGTATGACTTCTTCCATGCTGCGGCGTTCACTTTTATAGACCCTTTTCAAGCAAACATCACGCGTTAGTGTCTGGAGAAGAGCCTTTCTAAAAGTTTGTTTGAGACTTTCTATGGGTCCAATTGATTGAGTGCTAAACCCAGTTAGTCCCTGAATCACACACTGTGCATTTTATTGAGATTTTGTCCATGTGCAGGTATTATTTTTGTGCTTTTAAAGATAATCTGTGGTGGTTAAGAATGCAGTGATGTTGATTATACATACAATATTTCCTTAAGTCCCTTTGGATGCAATTAATTTTAAAATTGCTAAATTGTCGACGTCAGAAGCATCTCTGTGAACCCTTAATTGGCACTTTAGGAATAAAGCAGCATGACAATATTTGAAACGACAAAATATAACCAACATAACCACAAATCTTTTAAAAATCTATTGTTTTCTGCGGGTATCATGTAAGGAAAGGTCTGCCAGTAATGATCCAAATTCTGAAATGAATTCATGGAAACCAAAATATATTTATAATTCTATACTCTGTCAGCCAACAGTCTCCCAGACTCTTTTGAGGTTCATTTTTTAGAGGTGAGAGGTTGAAGAACGTCTGTGTGAAAGCTTTTCCAAATAGGAGAATTGTATCTGGCAGAGATCTGCTGGTTGTGCAATATTGGTCCAAACCAATTACGATATTTTCTGTCTGCAGTTTTCCAACTATACGCTGCATGTATTTTCATGACAACTCTATGCGCTCTCAGAATCAAAGCTTCGTGATGTCGACAGTATGGTGGATCGTTAAATTTGCCTTGTGTTCCTCTTGGAGCATAAATCAAGCCAATCCATCTCTCTCCGACCCTGCTCCCTGGTGGCTTACTTAGAGCCATGCCAACGCAGCACTGGCTGTGGAATGAGCAAGGGTAAGCATGCAAGGGCTGTCCTTAAGCTGTGCTGTCTGACGGTATAAACAGGCCTCGGCCTCCTCTTGAGAGCAATAGGGATCAACCAGGCTTAGTGGGCATGACCTGTGAGGGTCCAGACAGGACCAAAACATGCAACACAACACAATTGTCTTAACTATTCCTGCAATATTAAGCATGAGAAAACCTCCCCACATCACATTGCTCACGGGCCTGGAACAGGACCTTGATGCACTCCGCTGAGGATACCCAACAGACGAAGGCCTTATGAATAATTCTGAACATTCACTCTCTTTTCCAGGCTGATTTAAGAAAGTGAAGCCCTCAAAAACAATTACAGATCTTGCTATCTGACTGCCAAGAGAAGGTAGAAAATAAGTTTTGCCTATTAGTTGTACGAGACCCCTAAGAAATCTGTGTTCTTCAGAGCAAAATGATGTATTTTTTGACTATAGCATCATACAGGGTGGAATAAGACGCAAAAGCAAAGGAAACGACAACACATTTCCTTGTGGTTTAATCTCCTCAATTGCTTTATGACCATACATAAATGCTTAAATTGGTTTGTAACATATGCTCTCCTCGCTCTGTTTCCTTCCTTCATTTAGTGTGACTGAATCACTTTATTAGTGATTATCCCCCCTCAAAAGCTGCAGGAATGCACAGCATCACACCTCATCATGTAATTTACTCATATAGTAGGAATGGGAATATGCAAATAGTGTCAGAGTATTTTGCAGCCTCAAATATGCCCCTGGGCTGCTTGTCCAATGACACAAATCATCAATTAAGATCTCAGCAGGGTTTAGGGATAAACTAAATTGGCATTATCCCTATCTGACAATATGTAGAACCGTGTGGGGTACATCACAAGAAAGAACAAACAGCACTGAGGGTGATTTGTGATGCTGCTTTTCTACTGATGGGTAGTGTGTGTGTGTGTGTGTGTGTGTGTGTGTGTGTGTGTGTGTGTGTGTGTGTGTGTGTGTGTGTGTGTGTGTGTGTGTGTGTGTGTGTGTGCGTGCGTGCGTGATTCATTCCTAGTTGATTTGAACACTTTCAGCCACTGACAAAAGTACACAAACCTTTGAATAAGTTAAAAGGTAAACAGCCAATCACAAACGGTGTCATTCAAAGTATTTGCATTTACTTTCACAAGGGGGTGCAAGTTTAGCTCCTCATGGGATTTCACGCTCAATATTCTGCACCTGCCGAATGTGTGTGACATAGTGCTCTACAACACCATTGTGATTTCTCAGGGAAGCAGATGATTGGTAAACAAATGGATCAGGCATATTTAAGTGATCCAGGGCGTGATGTTGGAGGAACACTTTAACAGAGTTGCAAGTTGTAAAAGGTGAAGTACAATGTCCAGTATACTGTGCAGTATTGTACCAGTCACACATGACACCCAAGAAATGTGTCATAAATTACTCAAAAACGTTTAAATGACTTATTACGGTAATTTTTAAATAAGCAGGGTTCAGGTGTTTAAGGCAAGCCTCATACCAGACACGGCTCTATTAAAGCGCACACACACACACGAGTGAACTGTGCTTTCAAGCAATTGTGGAATAAACTGGTAATCTGAAATAGAAAGTGGTAAAGTGCCACACAAAGAAGGCCAGTGTTCAGTCTTGGGAGTTTTTTTAGGCCTGGGCAGTGCTGAGAGTAAACATTAGACCCCACTGTGATGAAAATACTTTTGAAAAATTCTTCAAAAATACTTAAGTAAAAACATAGAAAGGAATTCAGAGAAATATTGAGCAATTTGCCCTTTTAAATAAAGCCATGTGAGGGGATAGCTTTATTGTTTGCTTTACAGTGTTTAATCAAATGCAAGAAACAAGTTAGGCATTAAAAACTAAACTACTATTGAAAAAAACCTGATGGTAATATACTGAGACAGTGAACAGACATTGAAGAAAGCTGCCAGTTTACCAACAGTTTTAGAGTAAAAGCTTAGGAGAATCAAAAACATAAATAAAAGTGCTAAATTTGCAAATGTACATTTAGGCTTTATATCCCCTCAGATATATGCGGGGCTCTATTTTTAACACACACACACAGAGACACAGTCACACACACAAAAGCACACAAAACTAATCGGTGAAATTCTGAATTGAATTTCCTTTGAACACCAAACTGGAAAATTAACTTAATCAAACCTTACCACAGGGTTATTTTCCGCTCATTATAAAATAGTTGCGGTTTGTACGTTTTTTACAACGCGTATCAACTTTACTAATCATAACAAAAGCCCTTCTCTTTATGAAAATACAGCCCGAAATGTGCGCTTCCGCCAAAATGACGACAAACACTTTCCCAAACGGACACGTTCACACCAGCAAATGACTTGTTAGTTCGTAAATAAAGCAGAATGTGATATGGCATTCAGGTGCCGACTGACAAAGCCTGACAAATAGAATCAGCTACCTGCACGCGCTTATTCTGACCGATCTAATCGGAAATATTAATGTTAATAGTTATGGCAAAATTACAGCTTTGCACAAAAACATCCGCCGTGAAAAATTCAGATTCAGGTCGTTCTACAGACGATACTCGCATTTACAAACATTACCGATTCATTTTATTTAATCCAAACGCCGCATCAAGCAACAGAAAAAAAATCCACTGGTCTTTCAGTCCAGCACAAAAATGCATCTCCTCTGCTTTCCCTCTCTCTTTTTTCTCATCCCCCTCCCTCCCTCTCTTTCTTTCTCTCTCCCTCTCTCTTCCTCCCTCCCTCTCACTCACACACACACTCTCTCTCTCTCTCTCTTCCTCTCTCTCTCTCTCCCTCTCTCTCTCTCTCTCACTCTGGCCCTGCTGTCTGTCTGACTCTATGAATAATGTCCTGCCTTTTGTAATGAAGGGGGGGAAAGGGGGAAAAGGACGCTGGAGTGCTGAAGCCCTGCTCCCATGCACTGACATTGAAAATGAATGACAGCTTACCTGCATGCCAATCTTCATCAGACTGACACTGGGCTGACAGCACAGCCTATACTCCTCCACACAGCGGCTGACGTCACACATGTGAGGCCCCTCCCACCTCCATCTCCATCTCCTGCTCGCCGCTTTCCAAATACCAGCCTCCCGACGCCTTCAGGTGTCCGTGGGAAACAGAAGAATCACAGCACTCCGCAAAACACAACGACTCGAGAAGAGAAAGAGAGAAACTCTGCTGGTATAGGATCATTGCATTTAAACTAGTGGAACCGTAAATGCGTTTTAATGCGCCCTCAGAAACTGACCGCGATGAGTTCACAAGGGCTTCCCCATGTTGGTGCTTAAGTTCTTACTAAAAAGTTGGATGAAATTATTTTACTTTTTTTAACTTAAGTCTTCAGTTGTCCTCCCCAACACTAGTAAACTGAATTTGTTGTATAAAATTGGTAGAATCCCCATTTAAAACTATAAAGATATAGAAGCTTACACAAAAATTCTAAACAATCTATAGTAACCAATAGTTTGCATTGCTTAGATACACATTTTATTTTTTGATACAAAGCTATAATTATGTATTTGGGAAAACAGATGAATAACAATATGGGTGGGGGGGTTGTCAGCAGCTCATTTGCTAATTTTCTCGCCTCTCTGTCTATTTGCAGAAGTGTAATCAGAGCTGCTCTGAGAAAAAACTAGTGAACAGCGTCTTCATGCAGCAGGCAGCGCAACATTTTATTTCTAAATTGTAGAGAAAAATCCATCATTGTAAATTTGTTTTTTTAAATGTGCATTTTTCTGTGGTAATGATAATCACTGACGTTTTAACCAATCACTGTCAACAATAGTAATGGCACAAAATATTTTGTAACATTGCCTGTGGCAGAGATTTTACATAGACTCTTTACTGGGAGCAGTGTATGGAGACGAACAGAGCCAAGCGACTGCTATGGGGATGAACTACAGTTTGCCAACTTGTACATTTATAAAGCCCTGAAAAAGTCGGAGATTAAGGCCGACTACAGAAACACATTAAGTGCTAACCCTTTTTTTGATAGGATGTGGCAACACTGAGGAAGACACAGACTTATTAGAGGAGATGGACAACCCTACCAACGAGATGTGGTGTCCAAACTACCCCACAAAGTGTAATAATGTTGCAGCCTACAAGAACAAGTTCAAAGAGTGAAAAGCGGAAGAGGGAAGTTTGCTAATTTGGTGCGCTATATAAACTAAAATAGTAGTTGAAATGTGCAACATGAACAATGGCCAGGGGCTGGAATTGGGAAGAGAAGGAAAAGAAAGAAATGTCATTGGACAGTAAAGGTAGTTTGGTTCGTTAAAACTTGGTTATGCAGTTATTATTTAGTTTATTTATGTCTAAATGTGATACCATTGTTGTAACTGTTAGTTTGGATGACATCATTGTTAATTTAGATGGCATCACCTTGTTAGTTTGATGACGTCATTATTGTTTATCTAAGTACTAAGCTTACTAAGTTGTAAGCGATATTGGAAGTACCACATTGCGCATTAGAAAGTACATTTGAATGTACACTTGACTGAGTCATTTTGGGATTTCTGATTAAACAATACTAAGAAAAGTTACCTAGTCTCATCATGTGTGTGACGAATGCTGTTTGCCAGGCTTACCTAAGACGTGAGACGTCCATGCTGAAGAGAGCAACAACGTGGAAGTTACAGGTCTGTTCATCATGGCAATTGAGGGGGTTAATAATACGTAATCATGTTACAAACATTATGTTGGTATTATTATCTGTTCTGTTTGTATCTAGATATTTTTAAAAGGATAAGTTCATACAGTGAAGAAATCAACAGAAATTAATTAATACAAACTGTGAAGATAGGAAGAATTGAATATACATTATGCTCTCATTACTTCACAAATTAGTAAGATAGGATAAGATATGATAGACCTTATTCTACCCAAGGACATTTGTGTTGTACAGTATCTGCTGTTGAGAAAAAACAAATGACCTAATGCATACATACTAGTACATGCACAGACTTTGCACATAGCTCATCTTATGACACTCCTGTGGTTGTCATAATAAGGTGCATAGTATGTGCAGTAACAGTAAAGCAGCCTCGTCAACATACAATCATATGTATGTCTGTGTGTGTGTTGGGGGGTGGGGGGCGAGGGGGTCACCGTCTTTAAATTAAATATTTAACATTTACATTAAATGTACTGTCTAAAGGAAAATGGCATAGAGCAGCATTTATTGCTTCCATTTATTCTATATCTAATCTAATGTCTACCTAACATTCATAATACAACATATATTAGATGTATGTACGTCTCTAACTCTGTCTCCTGAATAAAATCTGGAAAATAAATAATCGACATTCACTTAGGTATAACTGACCCCCGGTTTCGTGTAAATACAGCGTAGACTTACAGGCATTCTTATTTGGGTCTGTTTGGCGATAAAAGGTGTCTGATTTTACGAGGTGCGCATGAAGGCATCATTTCTTCCTCCAGTAAGCAACCAGAGGCACCACTACTTCGAGTCGCTCTGGCGCGCGCACATACACGGGCCAACACACGCTCACACGCACGCGCGCTCTGCTTTTGAAATGCGGATCTGGCCAGCCCCCTGTCGGTATGCATGAATAATTACATGCTTCAAAACGACAAGGTGCATAAAGGATTCTTAAACCACCTGCTACAAGCAATCAGCGACAGGGGGCCTTTTCCTCAAATATTGTCCATCATTGTTATCTGAACGGAAAATATAAATAGGCCACATTACCTTGCGATTACAATTCAAATCTGTTGTGGACACAGATTAAAATACAAGGTACAACGCATTGGTTTTCCCCTCAGTTCTTTCTTTGTGTATACTCGCATACGTCTCCTACTCTTGAGGGATTTATTCGTGGATAAAAAAGTATGCACGTGCTTGGGAATAATTTCTCGATTTTGTTGATGCGGGCAAGGCGAAATTGGACACAGATAACGATTTACGAACTTTGATAGTATTTGAGCGCCCATTTTCAATATTGTGTTATTATTAGTATAGACACTTTTGATTGGCTACTCCTCCTCTTGTACATCCAATCAGATTTGAGTTTACTGTAACCAGGAAGTAGACGACGCCATTAAAACAGCTTTGTGTGTTTGTTTGTGGGTAGCTTTTTGGCAGATAACAGGCTTTGTGGGGGACAATTTTTTTGCTTTTCAACGGAGTTAAAACATTTAATAGCAAACGTCAAATTTATTGGTAATATTTAGTGTGTGCATGTATAGAATAACGCGTCGGGCGTAGCAGATCTGGTAGGTGATAGCGGCAGGGGAGTAGCGGGTAGCCAGCTAATGTCGCGAACGTCCGCTGTAAAATGGAACTTTTTTCTGAAAACTTTTACTACGACGTCCTAAGCTAAAATGGTGAATACGGTATTGGGGGTCGGTCCAGGCATTGTCGTCATTGCTGTCGTTTGGATTGCGGCTCTTGTGTTTGGAGTTATGCTGTTGATGAGAGCGTCTGGGCCAGCGAAGTGAGTGAATCACACACATACATAAGCACACATATTCGTAGATGTCGTAGCCATATTGTTAGTGAGATAAGGTAACTTTCTTTTGATTTGGCGCTGTATAAAATCAGTGCAATTGAACTAGTTCCAGATTTCATTATAAATCTCGTTACTTAAATGTTGCATGACGTGGAACAACCAACAACTACATGCTGTGGCTTAGGGATGAAGTCGTTTGTAAATTTGGCGTAAACACCTTAAACCTTCATTCAAAATCGACACGGTTCATCCCTTTATCTTTAACTTTCACAGAGAGCTAGTATGTCTATTTGGTGAACTAAATATTTAAAAATAGTATGGTAGAGTACAATTTGGTAATGAACACACCGCCATGCCTGAGTGAACATTTGTGTGTAAAAATAACTTTGTATAATACCTCATAAGAATGACTCGCGGTTCCAACGTTTGGACGCAGGTACAGAGCCTGAGTGGGTGATGAGCAAGATTTACTGGCTCCCTTCCTGTCCAATAACTTTACTACACACACACACACACACACACACACACACACACACACACACACACACACACACACACACACACACAGTATATATATATATATATATATATAATAATATACACTATGACACCAAACACTATTTTGTCAATGTGGTCTTGTGTAAAGTGGAGTGATACTAAAGCTTTAATTGGTTGGAACAATTTGTAATTTACTTGATTGGAAAGTTAACAGCCTTTTAATAGAACAATAAGGGTTGTAATTGATCTGATTGATACTTTAAAATGTCACCCGTCTCACCTTGCATTAACAGAAAATGTCGAATCAGCAGCAGTCTTCATATTGTTGCACTTTATTGACTTTTCTTTTGTGTGTGTGTGTGTGTGTGTGTGTGTGTGTGTGTGTGTGTGTGTGTGTGTGTGTGTGTGTGTGTGTGTGTGTGTGTGTGTGTTTCCAGACTTGGGGTGATCCCAGTGCTCCTGCTGGCTCTAATCATCACTCTGGTTCTGGTGTTTTTCCCTCGCAGCCCAGAGACCACCCCTACTTTCAAAGAAGTTGAGGTAAGCTCTACCAGAGATTTGCACACATTCACACACTCACACCAGTTTAACACCATAACCACACATACCCAGTACTGGTCAATACTATCAGTACTGTTTGTAATAATTCCTCATGCTCCTATACAGTCTTATTTTAACACAATGTATAAATATGATGATGTGGTATTCCATTACATGAGGTTTTTCAAACTGCTGTCCAGGATTTACATCATTTATTTCTCAACATTAAGCGTTTCAATTTTATTGTCTATTATTGTGGTCCATACTGTGCTCAGTCTGCTGCTGGAGAACATGCGGAGGAGGTTTCAGAACCCAACAAAAAAGTTATTTTAGTGAAGTACGCTCATTTCATGCCTACAATAGTGCTTCCAAATGTACAACATATATTTAAAAGTTTTTGTTTCCTGCATTATAATCTATATACAAATCTAAACGTTTAACAAAGCAGCTCATACCTTGTGATTGTATGGGACAAACTCACAACTTAAAAAAAGTAATTCCCAGACTAGAGACCATCATGTTTCATTTCATCAACTCCAAACAAGATTATTTTCCTTTTATTTACATTTCAGGCTGTATGGATGAAGGCTATATTTGGTAGTGAGGTATCAAAGAGGAATATGAAACGCTTACCCCAAATAAAATCTTGATACAAACCAGCATCCACAGTATCGCATGCATGCAAACGTGTTGGTGTGTATGTGTGTGCGCATGCCATGAGCTATTCGTTAAGGCCTGTTCTGCTTTATCTTAGTCCAACAGCAACACAGAACAAATACTCCCCCATGTTGCCTCCAGGTCGTGCCAATAAGCCAGCCAGACCTGCCAAGCAAGCTGCTACCCCATAGAAATAGCAGAGCAGGGCCGCGTCCTGGCCAGCTTGCATTTTATAGCCTTTGTGCAAAGGGATAAACCAGAGCAGCAACAAGAAGAGGGAAGGGAAATGTGACTTCCTGGGGTTCTGTACAAGGTTTAAGGGTAAAATCAGCCCGTGACTTGGTCCAAAGTTCATATTGGAGGTTTACGGATGAAGCCAATTTAGAGGGGGGTAATCAATATGAGTTTCTGTTGAGTGTAATCTAACACCTTAAGCCAAGACTAATAAATAGGATGATGCAGTGTACTGTATGTTTGTGCACGTGTGTATCAGCATGTGTAAGTCTACCTGTGACAAAGTAGCATTGTGTAAGAAATGTCTAACCTCTTGCTGGTAAACAAAAGTACAATATCACAGTGCCAATTAGGGCAGTCTCAGGGGTGGGGGTGCGGGGGTTCTCGTTCTATCCCCCGCAACCACCGTGCCTGCCTGCCTCCCTGCCTGCTCCCACCCGTGCACTTGGTGGCACATTAATAAAACATGGCACACACTTTGGGTTCCTGCTCGCTGCGTAATTGGCAAATTAAAAAGTGAGATGTGTTAAATGCATCCATAAGAGACGGCATACATCATCCCACCTCTCCCTCACACACACACACGCACACACATATACATGCCTACTCACATTCCATGATGGTCCCTGTGAAATCTCTTAGTGAGCAGTAGAGTTGCTGCTCTTCTGGTATTATCTGGCTTAAGGGACTGTTCTCAGTTTGTATTCACAAATTCATGGGTGGCTTATGAGCTTAATTTAATATTAACACACCCCCCAAGCTATCTGTGAAGTTTTGATTAAGTGTATTGATGGCAACTAAGTGACGTAAACAAAACTTATCTTAACTAAAGTATCAGCAGTGCCAGGATACAGACGCTTCTGTCTGTCATTGAACCCTGTGCCTTATTTCTATAAGATTTGTTGAACAATCTTAAGAATTGGGCAAACCCCAGTGCAGTTTGGTTTCTGGCCTGACTAATTATCCATCTCAACAAAGCACAGCAGAGGCAGAAAATGAATAACACCCAGACTTGGCATTTGATTTCAGCAATGAGTGATGAACAGTGAAAGGAATTAGTGGGCTACATCAGATTATTCCTGACAACTCTTGTAAGTAAAGTGCAACACAAGTCATCCTCTCAACACAGAGATATCCTTCCTGTATGATTTAGTAACCATTAGGTTTGTCAGAGCGTGTGCCAGGAATTCAATCATATATTTCTGAATCATGCCCACCTACATTACACCAGCTTCAGAAATAATTCAATCAAAAAGCTGAATCAATATTTGAATGAAGGTTTTTACATATTTGGAAATGCATTACCCAATATTTTGAACTTAGCTCCATTATTTATGTCACTTTCACAACAGATGTCAGAAGCAGGTCCGTTCAGAAAAACTCAAATCACCCAAAACGTTTGCATTGCTAATTGTTTGTTATATAGTCAGGGCACCAGTCTACAGTGTAACTTGGTGTTAACATTTTTGAATGACTGTCACTTCATATTTCTTACTGTCATTCCCACCCTGTAGGTATAACTCCCTCTGGAATTAAAACTAGTATGATCAGCTGTTAAATGTAGATAAAATCAAAGGACTTGTGACTTTTGTTGGGTAACTGTAGACACTGTCTTTGTCTGTGTGTGTCTGTGTGTGTTGGTTTGTGAAAGCTCTCCCATGACATCTTGTGGCCAAAGGAAGAAATACTGAGTTTAGGAGCAGCAATAGTTTAGTCAGTAGCCTCTCTTTAATTAGTACACATGTATTAGTGTGTAGTTATTGATGGTGAATGAACTCTCTCTTTTTGAATCTGCAGATAGTGGACACATTGTTCATCGGCCGCTACGTTCTGCTGGCGGTGGTGAGTGTAGCCTTTCTGGTGGCTCTCTTCATGCTGCTACCCTTTCATTTCCTGGAGCCCGTCTATGCCAAGTCCTTAAAAACACACTAGAGCTGCCAGGGTTGGAGTTGGCACCAGGATCACATTGCTGATGTACACAACTTAAGACAGACAGGGCCAACAAGGGCCCCCCTACCCCACCCTACCCTACCCTACCCCCCCTCCATCTTGGGGTGGACAACAGAATGAATCCCAAACAAAACCAGCGGGGGAGCCAATATTTTGTTCATGGCCAAATGTTTGGCAGGGTTCATACAGTCATGGAAGTTATCATGGAAAAACGAACACAAAAGATTTTGGGAAACTCATTGGACTTTAAAGAATGTCAAGGAATTTGTGTTGACCAAAGCACAAGAGAAGATGCATATGTGCTATTTACATAAAAAAAATGAATGCATGGAGCAATGAGGAGGAGTGAGCTTCAATCATGTATCATTCCACCTTAATTATGAAGGGTTTTTGTTCAGATAAATACTTTTTTGACATTTTTTGAGACTATGTGGCATGTAAGCTGAATAACACAACTTTGTTCATTATACCACTGAAGCTTTTGGATGGTAATAAGTTCCATTAAATAATATAACAAAAAAATAAATATTCTAGTAATATTAAATAAATGAGAATCAAAGGACAGTGATTTTGTACTTATTTCCATGCACATATATTGCTTTCTAGCTCATAAGTCTTAAATTAAAACTGACATTTTAGTAGCAATTATTGTTATGCGCTAGTTTGCTTAACTAAATGTCTCCCATTTATTATAGTCCCGACAACCAAATTATGCTTTGCAATCAAACTGACTGTTGACTATTGTCTCCCTGCATTTACAATAAAACAACTAAAGGTGGTTGTACTTTAATTATCTTGTGTAAAAAAAGATCTTTTTCTTGATCCATTTGAAATTAAAAGTTTTGCTGTGACCAATCCCTTTAAATGTAAAGGCACCAGCTTGTTCATCTGTTTTCCAGCTGTTTCACATTATAGCACATCATTTGTTTTTCAGCATTTTTGCTTGGTACTGTAAATTTGATAAATTGCAGTATTTGCCGCATTCTCACAATAAAATATTGTATATATTGTCTCCGATTGGGCGTTTATAGACTATCGACTCCTGTGGACAACCCACTTTGTGTTAAAATGGTCAGCCTTCATTCTGTGACTTATTGTGAAATCTGTTTATTTTCTCCTGGATAAAGGTAATAAGCGAATTTGGAGAGCTATGGATGCCATACAAAAGAGGAACATTCTATCATGATCTCTTTTAGGCTCATCAGGAAACAAACTGCTTGCAGATTCAACGGAAAGACAACTATTAAACATATAACACCCCAAACAATCCGACTGAATACGGCACATGATTTGCACTCTGCAATTGCGTTTTAAGTTACCAGATATATCAAGTGTTACCATCAGGCATCAGCGTGCTTTAGTCAGAAATCCATTTTCTTCACGGATGTTTCTACACGTGTAACCAACCACTGTGGACATGTACCTATCCATCATTGTCTGCTATTCTATATTTTTGTTAAACCTTCAATGGATCATGTTCTATTCTACAGATTTTGCCAACCCTATTGGTGTACTCACATGGTTATGATACTGAGTCTGTGGTGTACAAATAAACAGATGATTCCATAGAGACTAATGAGGTTTTGCCGTCTAGAAGCTCAATTATAAACACCCCCCCAACCCCCCGAAACCCACCTCCATTTCAAAAGTGTGAACCCCGAGGAGACGTGGAGTGGAATTCCAACCAGGATGATGAAAGAGAATCTAATGAATCAAAACCAATCCTATTAGTTCCGGCCCACATCTCCATACCGCAGTCCTTTTTCTGCACCACAATCCACCGCATGATTTCACACAAGTTGGGGAAGTGGGGGGATTCAAGCCGAGTGGGATAGGAGATCTCAAACCTTCCACCCTGCAGGGACTTGTTGCCTGTAATTGACCGCATGATTACCGCAAAACATGATCTTAGCCCCTGTGGAAAGTGGTGCCCAGTCAAGTCTTTAATGAGTCCACTGTAACTGAAAATGGGGTTTGAATGGTGAAGCCATGCCCTTATTTTAACTCTGACAAAAACCTTTGTGGTTATGTAGCTTAAACTTATCGGCAAAATAGCCCCTATTCAACCAATTAGCATTAGAGCAGCTCTTATTTCAAGGTCACCGTGCAGTGGATGTTTATTTTTAGTAATATTCAAGCACTGCCAATGTCTTCCTGTCTTGAAGTCTTTAAACTCACGGCCTTTGCCATCCCAGAGGTCTACGTCTGGCACATCTAACAGTTTTCCATTGGTTGCACTCTCTTTTTCACATACTCTCTTGCTCTACCTCTCTTCTTAATCTTTCTCTCTCTCTCTCGCCCATCTTTCCCTCTCTTTCGCTCCACTCTATCCCTTCCTCATTTTAATTTTTGCTGCTAAACTCTGTCTCTTGGGAGTGGGAAAATGAGCAGAACAAAGCATGTGGGGGTTTGAGGATCATTTGGAACTTAGAGACTGAGTCTTTGTGGTGCAGCCAGCTGGACATATAAAGAGTTGGGGGCGGGCGAGATTGAGAAAGAGAGAGTAATGCAAGGGCAAAGAGGTGTGAGCAGAAAGCTTGAGGTGCTTGGTTTTCAAGCTCCAGAGGGGACGGGGTGTGCTCCTCTCTTGTAGATCCTGCATTGAAATGCACTCAAGCAGAACTTTTGGCTTGCCGTTCACATCCTCGGGCATCTCTCTCTGTTTGTGATATGGATACCGTTTCTGCTCCACCCACCTCTTACAACTCTGAAAAACCATTAAAGATTATTGCTCCGGGATCGCAAACAAAGTTGTTGCACTTATGCCAGAAGAATGTGATTCAATTAATGTTAAATAAACCTATTGGGAGTGTTTCAGTGGACATCCACTTTGTTTTTGTTTCCATTCAAATATTTAGGTAAATACATTTCATTGAGATTAACTTGAATGAGAACTCATCTGAGCATGAATGTAATAAGGTTTCATTTGCCAACAAGTGGATGTTTGGCAAACTGCGAGACACCAGAGTTCCTTGGCGAGTTTAGAAAGAACAGGCGCCTTGTCACCGGAGCAACAAACTATGTATTTTGGGGGCCATGGGGGGCGTATTTTCTCAGCATTGCTTGCCTGCACTCGATTGTGCACTTTTGAACAAAACCACGGGATGCTCTTATTGCATCTCACACTTGGGGGGCAAAATCCTAAACCTGAGATCTTGGTGTTGCCTTGGCCTTTTACCTCTCTCTCAGGAAGGAATTACCTCCAAAGCCAGGCCTCTTGGGGGGATATTGAAGGCCCAGTTTAGAGGTCAGGGCACCTACGAGTAGCCCTTTTTCTGCTTGGACATGACACCCCATTGCGGGCCGAAGCATGGCCCTATGGGGGGGGGTTTCCATTTTGACAGTGTTGAAGAAGCGATCAAGTATCGGCCAGGCTTAGAAAGGCAACGGCTACACTGATCAAAGACAACATTCACTTCAATTCAATAGTTGAACATGGGTGGTGGTCCATGGTCCACAGTATAGAGGAGTATTGGGGACACTGTTGGAAAAAATTAAAAAGCGATTTTGACAAGAAAGTTTAAATATTAAGTTTGCTCATGGACCCATAATCCAGTTTTACCCCTCAAAATACAAGGACTCTATACTCCATTTTCTCAAAATATCACAACTTTAATCCTGTAACATTTTGACTTTTTCCTTGAAATCACATTTTTATTTTTGTATTTTTTTCAACTTTTCATCAAAATATTTAAAAGAATTTATTTAAAATTTTCAGCAGCCCTAATGCTCACTTGTTGCATAGACTGTGCCTGGCCTTGGATTGTGTTATAACAGTTAAGCTGCGGACTGGATCGACCTCTATTTTGGCATACAAACTTATAACAGCATCACAGTGAAAAATACGTCATCATCATAACTGTCACTTCAAACAATGAAAATGTGATTGATTTGCAGAAGTCTTTGATGTTCCTGTGACTGGAGTAAAAGAAGTTAAGATTCCAGTTAGTTTAGATTAGTTTTACTGTCGGGCATCAACTCATTTTGAAAAGGGAAATATTGCGTTGAATGACCTGGACAGGCTTCCTTAAAGCAGGGTGTGTGACACATTGTTGTTTTGTTCAAGACTTTCAGCCTTTGCACAGAGCTTTACTGGAAGTACTTACTATTATTAGGTTACAATATCAGGCTATTCTATTAGCATTACTACAGTCAGTGCATTTGAAGTATAGCATATAGTATTGCACAATGGCATAAAAAGCAATGCAGACTGCAGTGTACTTATTTATTATACACTGTATGTTGTATAATAACAACTGGAAATTATGTAGAGCACAGAAAACATCTAACCTACAAATTCACAACAGGTGACATCTTGTCTACGCAATGTTAAGCTGGGTCAATATTTCAAAACAACCTACTTTGACCTACCAAGGTCATAATATATGGAAAGTACATATGCTAAGAGCCTTTGTAGTAAATAAAGTGAAATTGCTTATATTTCTGGATAAACTGTTGACTTCTCATGAAAGCCACTGTTTACAGAAGAATGATATTTTTGTAAAACACAACCAATCCCTCTTTTCATCTGTAGTGCCTTCAAAGGATGTATATAGGATTTGGCCAAGCATGAAAAATTATACAAAAAAAAGTTAAGGCCAGCAATGCACAAATATGGATAAAACACACAATAATTTAGACCACACATCTCAACATTCTCTGAGTCCTCATGAACCAGACAATGAGACTGTTTGAGCAGAACGTTCTGATATGGTACACTTTGTATTTTCGTTTGCTTTTCATGGGTGATCAAGATGATGTATGAGACTCACACTGTGAAGACAAGCAGCTACAAATTTGCTTGGCTAGTTGACTGGTGGGGGGTTGGGTATAGAAAGGGGGGGTATGCATTGTCAAATTAAAGGAAGTCAGTGAAAGAAAAAGAAGCCTTTGTATTCTTTTTCTTGTTTAAGCTGTTGATTGGGAAACAGAATTCCTGCAGATTTAAATATGAGCTGAAAATGAGATTTGTACAATGTGAATGTTATGCAACACACGTACAGTATATGATTTTTGACAAATGGTTTGTTTCAGCTTAAAATTCCCTCCGTCAAACTTTGGTTGATATAATTTGGTAATGAATTAATTCTCCTTGTTTGATTAAATAATGTCTTTGATGTTCAACATGGCTTAAAACTTTGTGCCACATTTAATCAGCCATATGGTGGACATTTGATTAATGGATCTGATCTGACTTGGGAAAACAGGCCTCTGCGTTACCTCCCCCTTATTTCGACCTCCTCTCTTCTCCCTCCTCCTCCTCCCCTAGACTGAGCCTTGTTTGCTGCCCCCCCATCCTAGGCAGAACGAATGGCACAGATGTTGTTGGACAAGACAGTACCCCTTGGTCCCCTTCTCTTCACTATTCGCCCAGCATGAGGTCTGAAACTTGTGTTTTGATCATTGCCCCCCCCCCCCCCAAACTTTTCCCTCCTCAGGAGAAAAAAAAGACCCAAAGAGGAGGGAGATTGAGAGACCAAGGGCAGCCAAATTAAAGAGGGAGGGAAGAGGAAGAGGAGCACACAGCCATGTTTAAGGAATATAAAGAACAAAAATACTTTCTGACAATCTCCAAATAACAAGTTGTGTGGACAGTCAGCTTACCGTTAGGGAAAGAAAGTTCTGGAGCCACACTGAAGGGGGTTAAGCATTTCACGAGGGCATGGATGGTGCAGTAGATCCGCAGTAGGTGTCTGTGTGTCTCATCCAGGAAGTGCAGGATGCGTGTCGGCGTGTGGTTTTTCTGGGTGTCCTTGTTCTATACCTGGGCAGGGTACTCACAGCTGTGTGAGTGCCATGAAGTCTGTCCAACAGAGCCAGAATTGGACAAGAGGTCAAAGACCCGGGTCAAGGAGCATGTTCGTCATGGTCTGGGGCACCAGCATACGCCTCATAGGAACAGGCCACATCGCAGAAAAGGTGAGATCTTCCTTGACTCATTCTTTGACAATAGAGACACGCGCGCTTTATTCAGGCACCGCAACCTGTTGCGAATGATTTCATGCATTTTATGCGGTGCCGTTGCAGTTAGGTGTTAGCACTGGTGAACTGTAGATGGCAATACACTCTACAATCATTACAATAATCTTTCCTTAATTGGGTATATCTTGATACATTTATTCATATTAATATGAATATGGATGAAAACCTCCTCATATATAGGTACATTCATAAAAATAAAGTAAATTTGTTGTGATTACATTTTCTGTGTGATTGATTGTGAATGATTAAATAATTATTGATGGAACTATTTGCTTTAAAAAATAATGACAATGACACAGTACTGACCTACAAATGGCCAAAGGCTTAAATCTTTAAAACTGTTAAATTCTGAAAGGGAATATTGAACTGCATTAGAGACAAGAGCAAATTAACGCAATGAAAATGTATCTTGAAATTGTTGAAAATATATGATTTCACATAGGTGTATTTTTCAGTTTTTAATCATCTCAATTACTTTTAAGTCCTTAAGAAAAGCAGTAAGTCACACTGACAGTGATTGTTTATTCCTTTTCAAATCACACTTGAATTACACTTGCAATTTACTCTCAATACTCTCAAGTCACTTTTTATCGCATTCTTTACTACAGCTGACACATTCTTTCTTTTTCTTATTCCATCCCTCCCTCTCTGCCTGTTCCAACACTTCTCCTGACCTTTGGTCTACAGAATGAAAGAGGTTCATTCCCTCGGCACATCTCAGCCTACCACCATTCCCATGGCTTGTGTTTAGCCGGGACTCATCCTTCATCCCCTCTATAGCTTTTGTTGTTGACTGAAAGCTGGCCGATGCCGGGGCCATCTAGCCCAACTTGTTGGATCAATATAAGCATCCATCACTTAGCCCTAGCCCTTTGTGGGAACAGTTCACTAAACAATACTTTATTTATGTGCCATTGGGAGGAATGAACTAGTAGTAGTTCACTCATTTCTGTGTCACTCTGGCATTGCTGTGGATTTCAATTAAGTAACTAGGAAATAGGAAGGTTTGTCACTTCCTGCTCTCTCTTTGCTGCCTAATTCCTTCAAATTCACCCCAGATATTTCTTCAGGAGCTCACATAAATATCTTAAAGATAATTTACTATATAATGAATTTGTCTGGCCATCTCAAGGAAACAAAAGTGTTATATGTCTGAGGTAATTTCACTAGAGAGACCAACCACAATACAAATTGGGGTGTGGTTTGCTTTCTAACAGTTGAAAAACATTAATTGCATGAATAGAAGATACTTAATTTCCTTCTATTGTGATGAAACATGGGAGAATCTGAACTTTCTGCCTTAACACACGCGGTGTGTTAGAGGTGGGTTAGAGGTGGGTCTTTTTCACTCTCATAGCAGGCTTTGATAATTCATTGAGGAATTTGTTGAGGGTTAACAGAGGATATTTTAGATGCACTGTATAGCAATGATGTGATTTCATTACAATCATGATTCCTTAACAACATACTGCCAAGGAATCTTAAGGAAGATTTCCTTTTCCACATTCTCATTGTATCTCTATGGTCAGTCATACTTCCAACCTTTACCGTGTCTGACAGCACGTATCCTTTCATACCAAGGGTCCTATGCATGAAAAAGTACAATGTCAATGACAATGTGCCTTTATTGACGTTTTATTTGTATTTTTGCACCACAAATAAAATTATTCATGAACAGAGCAAAAGCTGGTAAGTTATGTAAATGTATACAATAACAGCAAAAAGCAAAAAAAAACAGCACTGGTTCTCTTATTCAACTCTTATGATCTGACCATCATTTTTCTACAATTTACAGCATATTTTACCTCTTTTTCTGCTTAGCATGCATCTTTAGGTAGTCAACTCTCAGTTATGAAACCTCTTATAGCAGTAATTTTTCAGTGTATATAATAGTTACATTTCCTTCTCTTTTTTCGCCTCATTTGATCTAATCTTAACCTCAGTTCTAAGTAAGCAGAGCTGCTACTGCGTGTGGAAGTCTGCAACAATACCAGAAACCTGTGTTACTGGCTTCAAAATAAAACAAGAAAACGCTTTCTTTTTTTAAAAATATATAAATACTCGGGATACGGATAATAGCAAACCATTCAAAAGGCTTAATTCTAATTTGAATATAATTATATTTGTATCGTTAATTTTTTTCTGGAGTTTGTTATTTAAAGGTGTTTGCTTAAGACGTTTTTACTTTGAAAATAAAATAAACAGATCTTCATGTATTTTCTCCGGCTATACAGTGAGCGTTGTGGTCACGGGATAATATGAATTTCTTTGGCGCTGCTTGTCGCTACACAACAGGACGGTCTTTACTACGTCATTTAACTTTCTATTTCAATTTATATTCAGTTTTATTTTGGTTGTTCCTTTGAACAAAAGGATATATATATCGTCCTGTAGATTTACTAAGCATGTGGGGTTTACATGCCGAAAATATTTAACGTTAACGAGGTTAAATGGTAAAAAGCCATTTTCAGGTCGTCTTGAAATAAGTTTTTTTTGTAGTTCCTAGCAATGGCCTCAAACGTTTTCACTGGCTTATTGTTAACGGCTTTTGGAACCTTTTGTTATTTGTCAGGTAAGTTGTGTTACTACTTATCGATAAACATTCAAATTTCTTCTTCACTATTAATTAAATGCTATCTCACATCAACAAATTAAAGCTTGGAAGTACTTCAAAGGTATTGTCACAATATTGAAACTCACTGAAGGAATGTAATAATATTTTACGAATTTAACAGCCACTTTTACTGACCACTGCAAGTAGAGGAATATCACTGCGATGTTAATATTCTGTTGTACTCATCTACATTACAACCAGATGCGATATAGAGCTACATATCTACAAGCATGTTTTTGTAGGTATGTGCTTATTACTGCTTAAACTTTATTTGGGAATGTGAATATGCTACTTTAAATATGTCAAATCAGGTGAAAACAGTGCCAATAATCTCTAATGTAACTGATTGGTAGAGAGAGCTGTGTTTTTGCTTTCCTCTCAGAGCTCCCTGGGTCTCTGTCTCTTACCAAAGGACACTTCAGCTAGTGGGACAATTGCCCGCACAGGGTTGTGGAGGTTGTTAAACTTTGGGTGTGTTGTTTGTTTGGACCCCACTACACACTTTCCCACAAACACATTCCTTGGCATTTATTCATGTTTCTACAGGTTTTGCGCTGCCAAGGCTGGTTTATGTTACTTTGAGACTGATGAGCATCCTCAGGCCTTATTATAAAATGTTTAAACCAGGTCACACTAATGTCCAATGTTTTGGCTGTGTTCTGAATGAGAACGGACAGGGTGACAATGAGTTCAAACAGGCTATTGTTAACAGTAGTGTGAGGGTATTTCCGGCAATAGTGAATCAACAGCACCAGAATGCAACTCTTTTGTTGATTGACCTTGCTCATTTGAGGCAACCAAGAGATATGTGTCCAGATTAAGAGTTTAAACTGCATTTCTACCCATTCTTCATTTACAGCTGTATTAGTGAATGAGTTCTGAATCGCAACATTTATTGTGGAGTCCAGTAGAATGCAGATGGAAACATTTAACGAAAATACTCATTTGAAAATTACTAATTAAAAAAAAAACCTTGCATAATTGTCTCTCTAAATCAGTTGTATACATCAGTTGTAAACTTCTACTTTGTGTGTCTTTTGTTCTGTTGCGGATGTGGTTTTGATGGGGAAGTTCCAGTCTGCTTTTGTTGAGGTTGATGTTCCTGAGACCCCCAAGCTTCCTCTCCTGTCAGGAAGCTGATCACCATCTCCCTATTTCCTTGAGTGTAGTCGTACTGCTCCATGGGAAATTCAAACAATGGCATTCCAGTGCTGCTGGCTGGAAATAGAAATTGTTTGTTAGTCACAGGGCTTAAAGTTGTTGTGGGTGTTCTGTTGCCAGTTAGATGAACAGATGATGTCGATGCTAGGGTTGCTGTTTGGGTGTGTGTTCCTACATCACCAAGTACAATTATCATTATAAGTGCATTATAAGTATATTATAAGTGCACACTGCATGGAAAATAAAAATAAGCAGACCTTAGAAGAGTGATCTTAACCATTAGTACCTTCCCATTCCCAGCTTCCACTCATAATTTGTCTCTAATAACTTGTCCACACTGTATATCAAATGAATTAACCTTATCAATACATAGTCATTAAGTCTTAATTGGTGTTTCAGAGAGTGTAAAGAGCACATTCTTTCAGTTTTACAGCACTAGTTTTTAGGGAAGAAACATCCAGTATTACAGAAAAGCTTTGCCTTATTTAACCTACCATACCATTACAGCCATAATGATATCATTACATACAAAACTGAAGTCTTATTACATCAATTATAATAAACTGTCAACACTGCCTTCACTGTTCTATTTTACATTCTTTTGTTATGGAGCAGAATTTACATATTTTCTTGTTTGGCCACCTTTTGTTGGTTTTCGTCCTTTTCTT
This sequence comes from Genypterus blacodes, assembly GCF_046128005.1. Classification (NCBI taxonomy): domain Eukaryota; kingdom Metazoa; phylum Chordata; class Actinopteri; order Ophidiiformes; family Ophidiidae; genus Genypterus; species Genypterus blacodes. The sequence goes on from NW_027466915.1 coordinate 3,391,694, forward strand.
CCATTTTTGTACATTTTGTGTTACTTCAGGAAATATCATTCACATGATTCAGACTTAAAGAGTGTCATTAAATGGGCTTTTAACTGCTTTCACGTGTGAACATCAGTCCAATTTGACCTGAACAGTACTGAATATCTCTTGTAGATCTGAGTTCAACTTAAAGTATGTCACTGCTTTGCTACTACACTCACAAGTTGTTCTACATCTGTGTGTCTTCCTCAGGTTTCAAGGTCCGTGCAGAGGAGACACCACCACGCATTGTCCACCACCCCGCTGACGTTGTGGTTGAAGTAGGCCACCCTGCCATACTCTCCTGCCGGGCGGATGGCAACCCTGTGCCATCCATCGAGTGGGTCCGGAATGGTCAGCCCCTGCAGGCAGAAAAGCGCGATGACCAAATGCAACCTATAGTTCTGTCAGAGGGGGGCCTCTTCTTCCTGAGTGTGGGAGGAGGAAGGCGAGGTCAGATGCACGAGGGCAGCTATGCCTGTGTGGCAAAGAACAGCGCAGGCGTGGCCACCAGCCGCAATGCTTCACTGTATATTGCAGGTAAGACTGGAGCCTGTGTGTGACTATTTACAGACAACATAGCTACACTGTGTTTCTGAAGACTAGATGCCTTGCAGCTGTTTTATCGTGGCCCCCACATATAGAGAAAAGTAGAATTGGGGAGGGAGGGGAAGCCATTGCACATATACACTCAGGCGCATGTGCATAAGACTGATGAAGATGTATGTGATGACAGAGACAGAGGGCGGCAGGGGTCCGATGTTAGTGTTTGCAAAAGGGGAGGGGGTCAAACAGTGGAGATAATTGACCCTGACCTGTTCCTCTTGGCTATTCCGAATCCCAAAAAGAAGACAGCTTTAGATAGAGATAGAGCATACATCTTTTGGTTAATAAGTTTCAGGGGCTGCAATACTCTCTGTCTTTATATCTATGTGTGTTCAATTGCAGTTGTGTTGCAGGGATGACACGCATAATAACAATTTGTATTTGGCAACGTCATCAGAACCAAATCTGCACAGCACTATGCACATTTTATTTTGTATCCGTAGCCTTCTGTAGCCTACTTGTGTTTTGATCTTAAGACACGGCAGAAGACATGACAGGATGATGCCCAAAGAAATGTTGAAGGTGTTTCAGCATTTACTACAATCAACAATATATCCAACCTGTCCGCCATATTGTAATTTCTTTGTTTTCTTGCAATATGAAAATATATTACCACACAACACTCCAATATTTTTTTTCATTTCATCAAATTTTAACTGGCAACACCCAGAATACACCCAGATAAATGCCACATGTTGCTACTGACATTGACTTCTAATTGAATTCAAGTATTATGGATTTTTCTCTGGACCAGCATATGTGTTTCCATAGTATTAGTGTTCAAATGAATGTGCAAATGTCTCCGTCTGACCGTCATTCTCTGTTCTAGTGTTGCAGGATGAGTTCAGTCTGGAGCCGAGTGATGTGGAAGTGGGGGAAGGGGAAGTGGCTGTCTTAAACTGTGTTCCACCAATGGGACATCCTGAACCTAATGTCATCTGGAAGAAGAACGGCCTGGTCATAGACACCACTGATCACCACTTTACAGTAATTGTGTTCTGTTATTGTTTTGTTAGCATGTGGTAAATTAAAAATGGAGCTCAATCATGATCTCCCAGTCAGGGTTGAGCTAATGGATTGCATTCCAGTGTGTTTTCCCCCTCCTCACTGCAGTGTTTTTGTGCTGTAGGAGCTGCATGGGAAGCTCATCATTGACCCAGCAGAGAAGATCGACTCTGGTGCCTATGTGTGTGTGGCCAGCAACACTGCTGGAGTGAGACAGAGTAGGGCAGCTCGGTTGTCTGTCCTGGGTGAGATAACACTCCAATTACAATTTACTGGTTTGTTCACAGCAGCAGTGTTTTGACTTCACTACCATTATGTTTAAAAGCAAGACAACGATCGCGCTTTGCAACAGAAGAACAGTGATGATTGGGAAACTTAAACCATAACCACTTAGAAATGCTTATCTCCAGATTACCTCATACCCACTAATAAAATGACTGTACTTATATCAATATTAAGATTTAGAGAATTGAAGCTACAGAGTGGGGAGATTATATTTAGAGAAAACATTCAGTAAATAACTGTATTGTTTTCAGTCAAGTTTGTAAACAGTAGCAGCCTGGAAACGCTCTTCATTAGACTACTTATTGATAGCATACAGTCAGTGTGATTGTCCTATTAACTGTAAACATTTCTATTGTGTTACGTTCCATACAATTCTTCTGAACTTCTCGGTTACTTCCTCAGCCTTTTCAGAACCATGGACAGCACTTTTGGTAGCTGCGTGTAACATCAAAAAATGCCTCAAAAAAATAGCTTCCATGATATATACAACTGTATTTCATCATGATAAAAGGACATTTAGCAACATTTGTTATTTTCTTGTTAGTTAGTTGTTTCTGATCATCTCTCCTTTAAACTGTAGAAACAAACCTAAAGATATACTTCCTTGTATGGGAATACAGGGGGAAATATAAGATGTGCCAGACTACTGTATCGGTTTGTTTATACAAAGAGCAGTATGGAACTGAATTTCCCATCTCGGTCTCACTGCAGCCAAACCTGTATTGGTGCTGAAGCCAGAAAATGCGTCTGTGAGATCGGGGGAGTCTGCCCATTTCTACTGCCAGGCTAAAGGAGACCCACCACCTGCTGTGGTCTGGAGCAGAGAGCAGGGGCCACTGCCCAATGGAAGGTACTTTAAGGACAGAACACAATTCTAATGGCTCCATTCACTGAAGGATGTGCTGCTGTCGTGATTGTCTATCAATGTAGTGCTGAGAGCTGTATATAGCTACCTGTTTCTGTATGAAACTCAAACTCATTTGACTCAGATATAGACGAATGATCTTACCTCCAGAGAAAGGTCCATTCACATTTGGTTAAACATTATTTCACATTTTATAGATTCATAGATTCAATGTATTTTAATCAAACCATTTAGCAAGGAGTCTGTGCATAGTGGGCCAGTAAAACTTGACTAATAATTGCACTTTGTATGCTTACAGGTATCTTGTCAACCCAGACCAGACTCTCCAGATCCATTATGTGATAGCCCAGGATGCGGGGAAGTATACTTGCAAGGCTGTCAATGATGTTGGTGTGGTGACAGCCAGCGCACATCTAACTGTTGAGGGTAAGATAGAAGCATTGTGGTCTAGGTCATAAAGGTAGACTCTTCTGTGTCCAAGGAAAGTTAATCTTAGGCAACTGGACTTGCTGGTAAAGGTTTGAAGACGTTTCACCTCTCACCCGAAAGGCTTCTTCAGCTTCTTCAGGGTGTTCAGAAGATCTTTTACACACAGTCAGGGAAGTCTCCTTTTTCAGCTTCACCCAAATCACATTTTCCTTCCGAGAGGAAATTATAGCTGATTTGCCATTTAGTTATTAATTTTCAGCCAGGCAGTTTCTTTTCATCGATTGCGGTGCCATTTTCATGATGTTCCATAGCTGATGTTCCTTGTTTGAGTCATGCATTGGGCATTGAAGAATAAGGCCCGGAGGAATTTATTTTATTGTAGAAATTCTGGTAAATTAGGTCAAATATTAATAAAAGTGTTTATAGAATATTAAATATTTTTTGTTTCCAGATGCAGCAAGCACTAAACAGAAAGACCTTCACAAGGAGCTTTCAGCCGTGAGAGTGACTCTGGAAAGTGTCATCATCATGACCGCTGGCTCTAATGTATCTCAAGTGCAATGGAAGGTGTGTGTGTGTGTCAAAGCATCATTTGGATAGATCAAACCAGTGTGTTCCCAAAATGATCTAGTTTTGTACATAATGAGATGATTGTGTCAACTGTGGTCGCTCTTGCTGTTTTGAGAGCATTCAGTTCATTTCACAGAATGAATAACTGAATGATGGCCCACTCACAGTAATCAAGCGTGGATATTCCAGGTGAATGAGCAGTGTTGTTTTCTCTCCAAGCAACTCCAGACCCTCCCAGCCCAGCCACATTACCTTGACGGCTTTGAGGTCCTCTATCGCTCTCTGCTGCCTGCCAGCTCTGACTGGGCAGCAAAAAGAGTGACCCTGCCTAGTTTTCAAACTCAGGTTGGACCCTTAAAGCGAGGCTACAAGTATGAGTTTAAAGTCCGTCCCTTTGGCAGCAGTTTGTATGGAAGGGAGAGCAACACCAAGCACCTTCGAGTTCCAGAGATAGGTGCGACATGTATTAATATTTGAGATTAATATTTGTGTAGTTTGTGTATTGCAGTGTTGATGGGATAACAACAAACTCTTTTTACAGTGCCTAGTTCCTCACCACTGGCTGTGTCTGTAACAGTGAACCATGAGCAGAATAATACTGTCCACCTGAGCTGGGAGCCTCCTCCTCATGAAACACACAATGGCATCTTACAAGGCTTCCAGGTAAGGAGTAGGCGAAACAAGGAGAATTGAAGCGATAGTTCAGAGTCTTATACATACTCACGTTTGCTGCATCTTGCTAGTGTAACTGATCCTTCAAGTTTGACCCATCAACTGCCCTGTCATGACAATGCATGCCACCAGGAATGGGCTGCTCCAAAATTACTGCAAACCGATAAATGCTCCCAAACATTGATTTAAGTGTGGACCTAAAACTGCAAAATATTTTGAAGTTATGCACAACAATACACATATGTTAAGAAAGCGATCTCTACAGCCCCGTGGCTCCCTAAATGGCTGAAGTACTTTTTCGAGTGCTGTGCTCTGGTGGCGTATTAATTCACTTTAGGTGAAATGAGCCCCTTTGTTTTTTGACTCTATGCACTAAGTAGGCAAATAGAGCATCAGTCATAATAGCAGTTTAGGGAGCCAGGCAGCTGTAAAGATGGCCGACACATATTCTGTTACAAAAATGTGTTGTTGTGCATTCAAAAAATTGGAGGTTTGTTTCCACTCGCATTCATTCCGGATGTCTTCTCACAACAAGGACTTGATTGGACAACCCTGGGGCATCTATTACCCTGGTAAGATGCAGCAAATGCAAGCACACATGTGAGATTCAGAACAATTACTCACTACAAGAGTATCAAACAAATAGATCACTTTAAAATAAAAACTCTTTTTCTATGCAGGTTTGGTGTGTTGAGACGGGAGAGCAAGAATACCAGAACTGGACAGTCGATAGTGGCAAGCATAGCCTTGATATCTCTACTGTCATACCAGGGAAACAATACTGGATCAGTGTGGCAGCTGTCAATGGAGCTGGAGTAGGAATGCGGAGTGACCCTCGTAGATTTCTAATGGGTGATTGACGTCTTATTGATGAACATCTATTATCTAACACATTATTATCATTTTCCTTCTGCAACACACCTCTACCTAATTTATTTTTTTAATTTCCCTCTTTTTTATTCAGACCCCGAAGTTGGATTGTTTCCTGAGCCAGAGAGCAAAAAGTGGGCCATATTTCAGAACCCAGTGTTGATTGGCAGCATTGGCGCCCTCCTGTGGTTTATTTTCATGGTCACAGTGGTTTATCTGTGTAAACGCCACAGCAGAACAGGACATCTGGGAGCTGGACACAGCAAAGGTAAAGGTCGGCACAGTAATAATCTAAAATTTTAAGCTGTTTAAAGCATGCTCTTTGTAAAAACATGAAAGTCTAAACGAAAATAACTTTTTTTTTGTCTTAATGAAGGTTTGCGCAGACTTGCAAGTGAAGATCTCATCATTAAACATAGGTAAGAATCAGAAACTAATCACAACTGCTATGGGACACATCTAACGCTGACTCACATTTAATATTTTCATAAAAATGGGGGAAACAGAGATTTAAATAAACAAAAATTTAAATTTGACAATTATTCTTAACTGACACGTCCTCCTCTACAGGATGGCGGCACCAGACTCCCCATGGATCTCTGGATTGTGGAGACCAGGGCATTTTAATGACAAATACCAGGACTTATGGGTCCAAACCCGGGAACATTCAGCGCTCAAGAGCACCAGTGAGTATTGATCACAACTTGGCAGAGATGAACAGAAGTAAAACTGGCCACCTTTAACTGAGGTGATGTTGGAGACTCATACATTGCGCTGGACCTACCCACACACACCATGCACCAAAAAGTGTTGGTAATGGTTCAATTTGTAAATAAATGTTACATCTGTACATGCATACATACTTAAGACATAAACCAACAGTAGGTATACACATCTGTAATAACAAATTTCATTATTAGAAACATTTTATTGTTAAATACAAAAATATGTATCTAATAACATCCTGTCCAATATAAAAGCAGGTTTACTCTTCTGTAAGATATATACCCCCCCTACTACCCAGACATATGATGTGAAACTGTAGTGTTTATACTCATAACTTACGTTTCTTTAGGCCTCCCCATCACAGCCAAGAGGGACCCCAACTCCTCCAACTCATCTGTCCCCATTGTGGCCGACAGCTGCGGTGTGTATGGCACCTTTTATGTGGATCTTGTGGGAAATGGCCTCAAGACCTTCAATAGTCCCGGACGCCGGCCCAAGATGCTTCACGGTCTGCCTCATCAACACGGAGCTGAGACCATCGAGATATTCACCCAGCCAGTTGCAAAAAGCGCCTCCCTCGGTAGTTGTGAGGCTCTAGTATGGAAACAGGCCATACGTCCCCAGCCCAAGATGGGTGTGCTGAGGGAATCATGGGAGAAAAACCACAGCAAGCAAGGTGAATAAGGTGCTGGATGGTGGATGATGGATAGCATGTTGTTACAACCCCATAATGTCCCATCCTTTTCCTCTAGACATTTTCTCTTTGTCTTTGTTTGGAAAAGGGAATTTTCACTACTCAGTTTTCTTCAGTTTTCACTCCTTTGATGGAATGATCTTGGAAGGCATCCCATGAATTAAAGGACAGTGTGTATAACAATATAAGGATATTAATATTAATGTAACTCATCCATCTTTCCCCAGAATTGCATGCAGTGAATAGCGTTCCAGTCCACTCAACCAGAAACCAGGCCTGTCCCTCCAACATCCACAACCAGAGACTCAGTCACATACCATCAGGACGAGTTGGTATGACAAAATCTGAACATTGTCATTACTTCTCACACATCGGCTTTTGACTTATTTGTGTTTATTATTCAGTATTTGTGTGCAGCAAAGACGGCAATCTGAAAGAACAGTGTGTAACATGTGTAACACAGAAACTATTGTATAATCCATTAATTTACCATGTGCATTGAAGCTAGATTGTCTTCATTAACAATATGTAGAAATTGTAATTTTGGGCATTATTAACTTATAAGTGGTAACAGCTATAAAATGTTTGTATACATTTCTTACAGTATTCACTACTGAACAATTTATTACCACACATTTTACTCATGGTGTGTGTGTGTTTGTGTCCTATATATCTTTATAGGTGGACATCAAGAGTCTGTTAAGCCCGCTGTGTGTCCGCGTATCTTACACTACTCTGCATCGCTACATCTTGTAGACATGCTGCCTGCTCCACACCCAATACTTTTAGATGACACCATGGATGCACAGAGCTTCACCTCAGATGAAGGGTGAGACACACACACACACACACACACACACACACACACACACACACACACACACACACACACACACACACACACACAATGAATGGTGCACATTGGTGAAATTGATGTACATACTGTACCATTTAAGATTAATCATCATTTAGCTTAACGCAAGGCACATTTATTTGTATAGCACATTGTTTTACACAGAGGTCCTTTAATATGCTTAAAGAAAATCAACAGAAGACAGAGGATTCATAACAGAAATAAAAGCTGCTACAAGGCATTTAATTTTTCACTTTTCAGGTTGTGATAGAGCTCCACAATCCAAACTAACTTACATTGCGCAAAACTGTGAGCATGGTCTCAAAAGTCCTGTGGGGACACATGGATGACGATGGTGTCTGATGATGTCTTTCCTCTCCGTTAGCTCCAGTCGCTCTACAAAGTTAACCATGGACATGGGGTCTCTCCAGTCACTGAGTGGTGCAGGCTACCCGGGCTACCCAGGACCCGCGACCCTGAACTCCAGCTGCCCATCATACAGCCATCAGTCTACTGCGTCGTATTCCACACTGACATCACAGGATGTCACCCAGTATCTGGAGCTCAGCTCTGAACCCAAGAGACAATGGTAAAGTTACAGTAGAGGTTGGTGTTAAACTGGCTTATACAAATGGGAAAAGGGTTCTACTTCAACAACAAAGACCCAAGCAAATAAATGAGCACTGAACATTGTTTTATGTGTGCATGTTGCTGGACCATACATATATTATGTAGAGGATATGTCAATCTGTACAGAAAGACAGGCCCATATTTCAGTGTCCGGTTGTGGACTCACACCATGTGTTCTTTCTTTCCACTTTGCTTTCATGCAGTCTATGCATTAGATTTCACACCTTGCTGACTATGTCATCACTCTCTCAGCAGTTGCCCATCGGATCAGTGTCCTTCGTTGCCACATCCCTTCTCCCCCACTCTGGGATACATACGTGGGCCTCTGCGTTCCGCTCAGCCGGAAGAAGACGCTGCTGCTGATGATGATGAAGCATCTGTTGGATTGCGACGGGCCCGCCTTCAGAGCACTCCTTCCTCCTGCTACAGTGAGTGGGACAGCTCACTGTGGAACACCTGGAGCTCGGTCATGGATGGCAACATGACCAGCGCTCGGACTAGCCTCATCAGCTCCGTAGATAGCTCCTACACAAACGACAGTGCTAACTTTGCCCACTTCCTGGCTGCTGCAGCTGGGAGCATGAGTGGAGCCTCTTTATCAGGTAAGCAAGGAAAGAATCACCTCTCACTAACAAAGGTCCTTTTCTATGGTTTCCCTCACTCATGAAAACCACACACTGCTATCCAAAGTGACACACATAAGAGATTTAAGTACAACACATTCAAGGATCTACAAGAGTAAGTGTCATTCAGCTAAGTCCTAGTCGGGTAGGACATATGTAGGTGCCAAGATTTAGGCAGTGTTCAGAAAAGAGCTGGGTTGGTCAAAGATTATTTACAAGTACTACAAGTTAAGTCAAATGTTACGTGACTTGAACAACCAATGTTGTCAGACCATGGAAACCAGACCATTGCACTTCCTGTATTTGTCCACTAGATGGAGGACTCAGTCTGTGAATAATTCTACCTGGCATCGGGCACCTCCCCGCAGACTACTATCATCTGTCCAATATCTGAATGTCTGTCAAACATAATCATGAAACTTATGACAGGAGTTTGTGTTTGTAATTCCAACGTTTTGATGCTGTTGAGAAGCTTGTTATTGTATTATCGGATGGTTGTTAGACACAAGCAGTACATCTCTGTTGTGTGTATGTGTGTGCAGGCACGGATGCCCTCTCACACGTGTGCTTGTGAATGTACGTGTGTGACTGAGTAATTTGTCCATCATTGTACACTGAGGGGTCTGTACATGTGTCTCTGGCTGACACAGAGAAAGACCTTCTGTCTCATATCCAAGGTGGCACCAGGCAATTACTTAGGACCTTTCAGCAAAATGAACTTCCAGATGAGTCATTCTTTCCCTGTGTCACCTCATCAGTCACTCTAGTCCCTGTGTAGGTGTGTGTTCAGCTGCTAAACTCTCACTGTTTTCTGCCACTGTTATATTTCACTCATACAGCATCGCCCATAAAGGAAGTCTTTTCTCTTGAGCTGATAATGCCGTCTCACTGCGGGCGACATTAAACTTTTATAATGGGAATCTCAAGCGTAACATCAGACGAAGCCACCATCCCTCTTTCTTATCTACCAGCGGGAACACAAGGGGGACATTTGATTTGAGATTTGGTGAATAATACGCTAGTCTAGTACACAATATATTATAGAATGAGGCCAGTCCTGCGCTGTGATCACATTGGGCCCCTTAAGCATTGAGTGGGCCCTTAAGGTTAAAAATAATCTGACAGGTCTTTCTATTATACTTTGCTTCTTATAAATCTGCTGCTGGGAACATTTACGCATTTACGGTATGATGTTGGCGCTTCAAAACACAGCTGGAACGGACATTTACAACTAAAGAATGCTTATATAATATACTTCTTTATACTTGGTTAAGTATAAAGGTTGTAATTATCCTCTGCTCATACTATTATTACTCTTACCTTTGCTGAAAAAGGGAGAAAATCATCACTTATATGAAGACAGCATAGCAGCAGGAGAAGGATTTATCCAGACTGGACACTGTGCAAGAAGCAGTTCCACATTCTCACTGAAATTGGCCAGATTTATACTCTATAACTTGAATAGAAGCCTTAAGCCTCCAGTAAAGCAATATTTCCTTGGCAACTCTCTTTTTCTTTGAAATCAGCCAGTAATAAACTCAAATGGCTAAGGACTCACGGGTGTTTATAATTGAAGAATCCAAAACATGGCGGGAAGTGAATTGGCTTGGTTTGTTTTGGTGCCTCAATGATATGAATGCAGTTTTATTTTCTGTGACAGCGCCTTCAAGTCATCTTCTTAATGTGCTTTTACACCGGAGAATCAGTGTGAAAGGTGTTATTGAACGGTCATGAAAAGTTTTTTTATTCGGAATAATCACAAAAAGTTTATTTCTTTAATAATCCCTCCACTCAATCACTTTTATCCTCTTTTGTGTGCAGACTTCTCTCCTCCGGCCTCTCCTCTCAGCGCCGTGTATCCCGCCTTTCATTCCGACCGTGACTCGTTCGGGGAGCCGGAACCCGTTCCCGCGTGGGACTGGAACATGGCATGGGTGGAGCAAATGGAGGCCCAGTACAAAGCTCGCTATCCCGGCTGGAACAGCAAACCCTTCAATACTTAAGGGACGCTGCCCGGGATGTTGACTAGAACGCTTATAATTTACCAGAACAGCCACAGAAACCGGAACTGCAAGATAAGGAGGGGAGACGGAACATCGTTGCTGCAGTTCTGAATAAGTTTGAGGTGTAGAGATTTTCCACTGGTGAATAGATGAACAGCCAAGTTTGAGATATAATTGATGGCCTCTCCTTGATGTTTAGGACCTCCACTAGCATCTCCCTAGACTTGTGTTGTTTGTCTCTTAACATTGTTCCCAATTTACCTCAGGGCAGCCCGGCTACTATTTTGCCTCCTTCAAATGACTGCCATTAAATTTCTTCTAAGTTTTCTCCTCTCTTCCCTCTTCTGTTCAGCCTTTCCTCTCATTAGAGAAGAAGATAATGAGATAGTTCTCCTTGGTTTAGTTCTCACCTGGTGTGTTTTGAAAAGGCCAGAAAGACACACAAGACAGGATGTGAGACGGTGAGAAAGCAGTCGTTAAGAAGAAATACTGCACCGAGTCTTCCTCCTACCAGCTGTTTAGTTTTTGTGCGTTTGTATGTTTGTCGCTAAGTTTTTCTAAATGCTTCATAGCGTAGAGAATCTGTACAGACTGCTTTATTGACCATTCGGTGTAAATACAGATCATATTCAAGTGTTATTTAAAGATATTTTGAACACATTCCAAATCATTTTCTGTCCATTTTTCGTTGGCTCTTCACGTCACATACCTGGAAATCTTTTATATTTTGAGATTATTTTTGTCTTTTTAATCGTAGAGGAAGTTTTAATTATCCAAACATAGAAGTTGTAGCAAGATTTGATTTCAGAATTTGATGAGTTCTCTTTAACTAACTTGAATAACATTTGATGTATTTTAATATGAATTCAACAAAAGTGTGTATAATGAAATGGCTGTGTGCTTAGCTTAACCCTTTGCATGCTTTCTACATTTTGTACACATTCACTTATTAGAGGTTTTATATTTTTTATATTCTATTTGTTGCTAACAGGATTAATTTCTGAAGGATTTGGCTTCGGAAAAAGTCGCCCTTAGCTCGTCAGGTTCAATTTTGATGCAACATTATTCGATTGACGCTGAAATGATTTAGTATTTCTCTTGTGACAATAATAATAAATAATTTTTAAAAAGATCTTTCGGCTTTTCCTCTCAAATGTTGCTGTTCTGTAAAATTGGCCACCACCTTTTAAAATGTTACGCAGAGGAAACACAGGTGCTGAAAACTAACGCTTTACTGTCTCTGTCTAGCCATGAGAGCATGTGTGTGTGTGGAGGAGGAGGTCAGGCTGACACTGGTGCTCCTCGACGATGGACGTGAAGACAGGAAGGCCGTAAGTATCTCTACCTTACAGATTGTGCCCCTGTGGTCAGTGGGCTGGATTTTAATTGACCCCTGCTGTTGTTAATGGCAGGAAGGTGATGTTTAGAACTCATCATTTGGGCTTGATTAACCAAGGCAAACACTGCTGCTGTACCTGATAATGGCTTTTAATTACAAAGCTGTGGGTGACAGGAACTGGACCCTAATCTATGTTTGTCCTCACACATAAACAGGAAAAGCAGTTTTTAATGCTGTGTGACCCAAATATAAACCTTTCCTTGTTTACGCTGCACTGGCTGTGACTGTTCAATCAATTATGTTCCCTGAATGAATCTTTGTGAAACATCAGGAAGTTTCTTTTTCATGTCAAGTGGGGTTAAGATTCATATGATCAGTAAAGGCCCTGTGTGATCACATGTTATGCCTGGAATATGGAAAAATAAACACATTTACCACATTTAAAAACAGGATGGGGATGTTCAGTGAAGAGTCTGGTTTTGAGGGTTAGGGTCAGACAGATATGAATAATTGTAAATCCATTTCAAAATGTATTTCTGCGCTTACTTTAATGGATTTTAGCACAACTGCCTTAAAAAAAAGTAAGTTCAGGGGCATTATTCGTCTGCTAAGGCCCATCACTTCTCCAATTATGGCTCTGTCAATGAAATTTAACAGGTTATTGGTTATTGATTAGATCATTGTTGTTGTTTTTTTTACAATGAGTGAGTGCACATGTTCTCGGTGGTTACAGGAGATTCATTCTTGCATGAGATACAGCACTTTTTACACTTCAGTAAGTATGTTACAATTGACACAGAATTGTAGGAGAACATCCAAAAGTTCCAAAAATCTAAATTGAGGAATCCACATAAGAATCCGGAGAAAACAGGAATTTTGATTCTATTGTAGGAGAAATTGTTCAAAGGCCTGAGGGTAGATGTAAAAGTGGTCACTATAGCGCCACCATTGGGCCCAGTAGTACCAAACCTAATGGCTTCTTCACTGGCTTCCCTCCAACCTGCGCACCAAGTTGAAATGAAAATGGATTTATAACATTTGAAAAAATCAGACAAGTCACTAGTGAAATTATAACCTCCTTGTTTGATGTAATGAGGGCTAACTGAGCTAAACTGCACAACATCAAGGCTTCAACTCTGTTAAACTACCACAGCGTGTCACATTTACAATCCATAAGCTATGCAGCAGGCAGTGGATTATGTGTGTGTGACTGTGTGTGTGTGTGTGTGTGTGTGTGGTTGTGAATACTGGACTGCCAAAGGGATTATCCTTCATCTGTCTCGTTCACTATGGCCATATGTTTCTACTACACACACAGCTCCCAACACATTTACAATACACACACACTTGCCAAGACCACAGACACACACACACTGTAGACCTGTACAATACTAAATCAATCGGTAGTATGTGTAGTTGCCCACTAATTTCATATGCAGAGCTCGCTCGCACGCACACACACACACACACACACACACACACACACACACAAGGAGCTGCCCTTGGGATTCGTGCTTCATAGATTTTGGTACATGCCAAAATACGAGCTTTATATAGGATGTCAGCAACCCAATGACCCATATTAGACATGGCCTGAAACTACATGCATACTGAGTGCACACGTACACACACACACACACACACACACACACACACACACACACACACACACACACACACACACACACACACACACACATTTAGAGACAGAGAGAGAAATTTACTGTAAGTCTTTCCTGTAGTCTGTTATTTTACCAACTGGACAATTACTGTTCTAAGAGCAGCAGACATGAAACTATGGGCAGCGGCGGCAGCAGCAGCAGCAGCAGCAGCACTGTGTGAGTCTCATTACATGACCTTGTGGTTTTATTACATATGTAACCACCCCCACATTATGGTTTATGATTCTCTTCATAAAACTTTACCCTTTTCAGCGCTGTATGCAACATTTGTTTTCAAATGTTCAGCATTAAATCATTTTTTTCCAGTTTGTAAACTACTGTTGAAGAAGCAGTCTGAATCTGAATCTAAGTGTGTTTATCTGCACGGCTGTTTATAAGACAGGATGGAACTTTATTGATCACTGTGGGGGGAAATGACGTGAGGTTGCAACAGCACAAATAACAGCCTTCCAAAGGGAATAAAGACAATAACAATATAAGCATACAAAATGACTTGAAGACAAAAAAGTATGCAGCAAAGTCTACATTTTCAAAATCAATATAAAAATGTTTTCCCACTCAAAGCTCATTGATTTCATAAACTGTTATAAAATAAAGTATGCTACAGCAGCACATAGGATGCGTTATAGTATGACTTGTGCTACAGTGTGTGTGTGTGTGTGTGTGTTTGTGTGTGCATACATGTGCATGCGTGTGTGTGTGTGTGTGTTTGTGCGTGTGTGTGTGTGTGTAAACCCATTTCTAATATGATTCATGCATCTGTCCAGGTGACAGCGACGTCCCCACATTGAATGACAGCAGTGGTTAACTGTGGTGTTGCATGTTAAAGTAGTAATCATTCAATTAACTGGAAATCAATGGCACCCATATTGGTGATCTGTTTCAACATTACCATGTCAGTCAGAATAGAGCCAGCTGCAGCACACACACACACACACACACACACACGCACACACACACACGCACACGCACACACGCACGCATACACACACGCACACAAAATCCTATTTGCACTTATCTATGGAGATTGGTCTGCTTGTCATCTTGCCTGTTATAAAGAACATCCTCCTGTTCCCTGTAGGTCATATAAGCTTCAACTAATGCTGCCTGATAGGAGAGGAGAGAAACAAGCAATGTTTAAAGGCTTTAGCTTGTTTGGCAATACTACAAGTTGGCAAACATGTAGGGTAAGACAGAGACACACAGATGGAAGTATGTGACAGGATTCCATGAATGGGATTCCATTTCTCTCCTCCGCATTTACACCAACATCCATATGTGTTGATTTGACTTTCTTTTTTTTAAGAGCACTATCTATGACAAACTTATTATCCCACTTATTACTCAGACTTTCCTCCCCCTGTCACTGATATTGTAAGCAGTGTATTGTGTTTGTGGAACACTTTTAGATCTTGAGGATTGACATTATCGTAAATAAAAACGTTCAGTATTTGCACAAAAATTGAAATGTTGAATATTTTATGACTGTAATGTCTGCAGTTTTTGTTCATCCAATGCCCAATAAATCATTTCTCTTCTATATTCTCCAACGCCTCAGCCTAAATAATGGCTTCATTTTGGCCAATCTGCGTATGCATTAGCCCCAAAAAGTCACAAACATCCATCTCTCCTGTCACGGGGAAAATTAACATGGAAATTGGTGTGTTGCAGTTTTGAATGAGTGAAGAGGGGCTCGAATGACATCATCCCCTCCCTATCCTTCCTTTTCTCCCTCTGTCTCTCTCTCTCTCTCTTCTCTTTCTCAGGCCTCTCTGCGCAACCCTAGTGGGTGTTTTTTGCCCTGACACCGGCCTAATGAATGAGCGAGGTGATTAATAGCTCAGGGGGAGAGAAAGGAAAGGAGAAGGAAGGATAGAGGGATGGGTGGAGGTTTTAGGGGGGCACAGAAAGGGTAAGAGGTGCCGGGTCACGCCGCGGAAGGTCGC